>NC_133623.1:80666140-80969640 GCF_048593235.1 Sminthopsis crassicaudata | reverse complement strand
CTGGGGGAGACGACTATGAACCACTCCATGGAATTCCCAATCCCTCTAATTTTGTCCGCCTGCATTTGTGATTTCCTCCACAGCTTAATTGTAAACAATTTCAAAGTCCGATTATTTTTGTGCAGCAAAATAACTGTTTGGACATGTATACATATATTGTATTTAATGTATACTTTAACATATTTAACATGTATTGGTCAACCTGCCATGGGGGGGAGGGAGTGGGGGAAGGAGGGGAAAAATTAGAACCAAAGGTTTTGCAATTGTCAATGCTGAAAAGTTGCCTATGCATATATGTGGTAAATAAAAAGGTATAATTAAAAAAAGGTCAGAGATCCCCCATAGACATTAGGGGCAAAGGCCTTCCAAGGAGATCAGAGGTAGACCTCCCTTGGAGAGCCTAAGCAAACTTTCCATGTAGATCAGGTGGAGACCCATCATGCAGCCCGGTGTCAAGAGATACCTCATGGAGATCAGGGTCAGAGACCCCAGTGGGGATCAATCCCAGACCCCCATGGAGATCAGGGTCAGAGACACCTTGTGGATTTCAGAAGCAGACCCCCCTTGGAGATCATGGGATAAGACCAAGGAACATATGAGGGATCAAGAGTTGTAGAATCAGGAAAGACAAGAGAAGGTGGAAGGGGACACCTGCGTGTGTACGTGCATGTGTGGAGATGTGGGGCAAAGATGTTCAGGGGAAAGATCAGGAAGTACGAGGAAGGAAAGAGAAAGGTGAAAAGAAAAAAAGGTAGAAGGGTATTTGGGCAGAGAGCTCACCAAGATGTGGGCCAAAGACCTCCCCTAGATCACAAGCAGAGTCCTTATGGAGATAAGAGCAGAGCAATGCCCCCCAAGGAGATCACATACAGAATGCCCCATGGAAAAGACAGCAACTGGAGATCAGGGAAGCACCCCCCCGAAATCAAGTTTAGAAACCCTCTATTGAAATTGGGAACAGAGACACCTGCATGGAGATCAGAGTCAGCCCCTGCACAGAGATCATGGGATGAGATCGAGGAACAAATGAAGGATAGAGAGCTGTAGAGCCGGGGAAGAGAAGAGAAGATGAAAGGGGGCAGCAGGGTGTGTGCAGATGTGGGGCAAAGATGTTCAGAGAAATGTGAGGGAAAAGATCAGGGGGTCACCAGGAAAGGAAGATAAATGTGTAAGGAAAAAAAGTTGGCAAGGTTATTTGAGAAGAGACACTTCCATAATGATGTGGGTTATACACCCCCCGATGGAGATCCCGTTCAAAGATCCCCTATGAAGGCCAGAGACTCCCCATGAAGATCAGAGACACAGAGCCCCCATGGAAATCCGGGCTAGATACTTTTTAGTGGCAAGAAACTGGAAACTGAGTGGATGCCCATCCATTGGAGAATGGCTAAGTTATGGTTTATGAATGTTATGGAATACTATTGTTCTGTAAGAAATGACCAGCAGGAGGAATACAGAGAGGCCTGGAGAGACTTAGATCAACTGATGCTGAGTGAAACGAGCAGAACCAGGAGATCATTGAACACGGCAACAAAAATATCATACTACGATCAATTCTGATGGAAGTGGCTCTTTCCAATAATGAGATGATTGACGCCAGTTCCAATGATCTTGTGATGAAGAGAGCCATGTACACCCAGAGAGAGGGCTGTGGGAACTGAGTGTGAATCCAAACACAGCATTTTCACTTTTTTGTTGTTATTCACTTGCATTTTGTTTTCTTTCTCATTTTTTCCTCTTTGATCTGATTTTATATATATATATGATTACTTGCCATTTAGGAAAAGGAGTGGGGGGAAAGAGGGAAAAAATTGGACCACAAGGTTTTGTAATGGTCAATGTTGAAAAAATTATCCAGGCATATGTTTTGAAAATAAAAAGCTTTTAAAAAAATAAATTGGGGCAAGAGACCCACATGGTGATGAGAAGCAGAGATATTCAGGAATAGACATGCTCTATGAAGGTCTGACACAGATCCGTCATGGAGATGAGTGTTGGAGACCCCACAGTGGAGATCAAGGTCAGAGATCCTTCTTGGAAATCAACAAAAAGACATCCAATTGAGATTGGAGAGAGACCACCTATAATCATCAGGGTTAGAGACCCATGATGGAGATTAGAGTCATAGACCTCAGGAAGGTAGAGACCCCTCACAGACATCAAGGACAGAGACACCTCATGGAGATGAAATTCAGAAACCGACCATAAAAAGCAGGGTCTGAGAAGGCTTTAGGAGATCAGGGCCTGAGATGTCCCATGAAGATCAGAGGCAGATCCCTCATGTGCATCAACGCCAGAGACTTCTCCTGGAGGTCAGAGAAACAGACCTCCACCATGGAATGTAGGAGTAGAAAACACTGTGGAGATCAAAGTCTGCCTATAAAAACCAGGGCTACAAGTCCCCCATGGAGATCAGGGGTAGAAACTTCCCAAAGAGGCCAGTCACACAGCCCCCTAAGTGGAGAACAAGGTCAGAAGCCCACCCTAGAAATCAGGGGCAAAGACCCTGATGGAGAGCAGTGTAAGAGATCCAACTATGGAGATCAGTGTAAGAGACTTGTTGTGGAGATCAGGATTGGAGGTCCCCCATGGAGGATGAGGGACACATGCCCTCATGGAGATCATCAACAAAGACCCTCCAGGGACATCAGAGATGAGTCTCCACATGGAGACCCAGTATGGAAATCAGTCAGAGATCCCCCATGGAGATCAGCATCCTAGGCCATCTAGGGGCAAAGCCCTGCTATGGAAATTGGGTCCACAGACTTACCATGCCGATGAGAAGCTTACCTCCTCTATGAAAATTAAGGTTTAGGTTGTCCCCATGGAGATCAGGATCTAATTACCCCTTGGGCAGAGTCCCCTTAGAGAGACCAGGCGCAGACTCCACACACTGAGATTACTCTTGGAGATTCCCCATGGATATCAGTGGCAGAGAACCCTAGAAATCAGGGACAAAGACAACACATGCAAGTCAGAGGCAGACCCCCAGTGAACATCAGGTTCAGAGACCAGCCAAGGAGGTCAAGGACAGAGAACTCCATGGAGATCAGGAGCAAAGACCCCCTGAATCTGAGACAGATCCTCATTGAAATCTGGGTCAGAAACCTGCTATGGAGATGAATTCAAACCCCCAAATGGAGATCAGGGGCAGGACCAATCCAAGGAGATCAAGGAAGACAGCCCAATGGATTTCAGGGGCAAAGACCATCCATGGAGATCAGAATCCAATACCCCTTGGGGCAGAGTCCCTTTAAGGAGATCAGAAGTAGAGACCACACATGAAGATCACTCTTGGAGACTTCCCAAGGATATCAGTGGCAGACACTCCTTCAGGGAAATCAGGGACCGAGTCTCCACATGGAGATCTGTGTCAGAGACCCACTATGGAGATCAGAGAAGCCATTGGAGATCAGAATCCAAGAACACACAAGGGCAAAGAACCGTTGTGGAGATAGGGCCCACAGACTAACCATGTAGATCAGGGACACAGATCCATCATGAAGTTTAAATGCAGGGACCACCAATGGAGATCTGTAAAGTTCTGTTGTCTCCAGAAACTGCCGATCGCTCTCTGGGAAGAGATCTTCTGTCTCAACTCAATCTCTTGGCCGCCAACTCTGACCTACAGCAGAGACCCTTCTTCCTCCAGAGAGCCACCTCAGGTCTGGCCCAAACAAGACTCTCTATCTCTGGAGTGCCGCCCTCTTTTATTCTCCCAGAGAATGGGCGTGGGATAATACAAGGGCTTCTGGGAAAAATTACTTCAACCAATGAACAAGCTCCTCCCCAGGAGTTCACACAAGTAAAACTCCCAGGAAAGGCCAGAACTAAAGAATTGTCAAGTACTGACTTAGCACTTAGTAAAAACCTCTCATTATCTCATTAGCACTTAGTAAGAACCTAACAGAGATCAGGTTACAATTCCCCATGGAGATCAGGGTCAGAAACTCACCAAGAGAATCTCAGGTAGGACCACTGACGGAAATCCAGGACACTGAATCACATGGAGATCAGGAGTGGTTATCAAGGTTAGGGACCACCCATGGACATAAAAGCTAGAGATCCCCATGGAGGTCAGAGGCAGAACCCCAGTACACATCAGGTTCAGAAACCTCTCATGGAGGACAGGGACACAGATCTTTCATGGAGACCAGGAACAGAGGACCCCCCCCACACGGACCCTGACCCATGGAAATCAGGGACAAAATCCCCCCTGGGAAATCATAGACAGACCTGGTATGGAAATTAGCATCAGAGTTCACCACGAAGATCAAGGCAAAGCCCCCAGTGGATTTCAGGGGCAGAGACCCTCCGTGGAGATTGGGATCCAATACCTCCTTGAGGCAGAGTCCCGTTAAGGAAACCAGAGGTAGAGACCACACATGGTGATTACTATTGGATATCCCTATGGATATCGGTGGTAGACCCCGCCATGGAGATCAGGGGCAGGCACCACACATAGAGGTCAGAGGCAGACCACCAATGGACATCAGGTTCAGAGACCAGCCATGGCAGTCAGGCTCAGTGACACCCCCACCCCTGTGGAGATCAGGAACAAAATCCTTGATTTTGACCTGAGACAGACTTCTCCTAGAGATCAGGTTCAGGGATTCCACATGGAGATCAAGGAAGAACTCCATATGGACATCAGGGACAGAGACCCCTCTTTAAAATCAGAGGCAGACCCGCCTTGGAGATCAGCGTTAGATACCCCTATGGAGATTAGCATCAGATACTCCCCCAGGGATGGAGACCCCCTCATATAGAGACACAGACACTGGGGGGCAGACACCTTCCATGGACATCAAAGACAGGGCCCTTGCTCACATAGAGATCAAGGTGTGAGATGCTCTGAGAGATGAGTGTTAAAGAGCTGACCATTACCAGAAGAAACGGTGGAAGGGGCCGCAGAGTGTGTGGAGATGAGGGGCAAAGATTCACAGGGAAATTAGGGGGGGAAAGCTCCGGTCATGAAGAAGGGAAGAGAGACAAAGGATAAAAAGTGGGGTGGTTATTGTGGCAAAGACCCCACAAAGGAGATCACAGAACCCTCCCATGGCGATCAGGGACAGAGTCCTTACATGGAAACCTGTGTCAGAGACACATTATGGAGATCTTTCTCATATATCCATTTAGGAGATCTGTTTCAAAGACACTCAAGAGGCAGAGAAGCCCTATGGAGACCAGGGCCACAGACTCATCATGAAGATCATGGACATAAACCCCCGTGAAGATGAGATGCAGGGACCCTCCATGGAGTTCAGGGTCATAGAAACCCCGTGGAAATCATGGGGGCAGAGACCCTTCATGGATGGCAAGGACAAAGATCCCCCATGGAGATCAAGGTCTACTAACCCCCAGGGCAGATCCTCCTTATAGAGACCAGGGACAGAGACCTCACATAGAGATTAGGGTTAGAGTCCCCCATGGAGATCCATGGCACACCTATCATGGACATGGGGTCAGAGACTCCCCATACCGAGAACCCATGGAGACCACAGGCAGAGAAATGCCTTGGAAATCAGGGGCAAAGACAGGCAGTTGAAATCCAAGAGACCTCCTATGGAGATCATGGTTATAGACCTACCATGGAGGATCAAACACCTGATGGAGATCAGGGACAGAGACTCCTCATGGAGATCAAAGGCAGAGACAACTGCCATGGAGATCAGGGTCAGAGCAGGAACATAGACCCTCATGGAGATCAGCAGCAGAGACCCCACCATGGAAAACAGGGACAAAAGAGTCTCCACATTGATACAGGAGTCAGAAAACCAGTTTGGAGATCAGAGTCACAAAACCACATGGAGAGCAGAATCCAAGACCAGCCAGGAGATTGGGGCCACAGATTAACCATGCAGATTAGGGACATAGAACCTTCATGGTGGTTAAATGCAGAGAACCCCCATGGAGGTCAGTGAGAATCCTCCATGGAGATCAGTCTCAGAGGCTCAGCATGGGGATCTGGGGTAAAACTCGCCATGGAAATCCAGGACAATGAATCAAATGGAGATCAGGAGTAAAGCCCTCCTCCCCCCCTGGGTTGATTAAGGTTAGAGACCACCCATGGACATCAAAGCTAGAGACCCCCATGGAGGTCAGAGGCACAATCCAACACATCAAGTTCAAATGCCTCCCATGGAGGTCGAGGACACAGACCCCCCCATGGAGATGAGGGATAGTGACCCCGCCATGGAGATCAGGGGTAGATCCCCTCCCCATGCTTAGGCACTACCACCATGGAAATCAGGGACAAAATATTCCCATCATCATTAGAGACAGGATCACCATGGGAATCAGGAACAGAGTCCACCATGGAGATCAGGATGTAATACCCCCTGGGAGAGAGTCCCCTTAGGGAGACCAGGGGCAGAGACCACACATGGAGATTACCGTTGGCGATTCCCCATGGATATCAGTGACAGAGACCTCCCTTTGAAATCAGGGTCAGAGGCCACACATGGAGTTTAGAGGCAACCACAATGGACATCAAGTTCAGACACCAAAGCTGTGACCATTTTTTGTTTTTCTCCCCAGGTAATTTTTACCTTCTGAATCCAATTCTTCCTTTGCAACAACAACAACAAAATTCGGTTCTGCACATATATATTGTACCTAGGATATACTATAAGATATTGAATATGTATGGGAATGCCTGCCATCTAGGGGAGGGGGTGGAGGGAAGGAGGGGAAAAACTCGGAACAGAAGGGAGTACAAGGGATAATGTTGTAAAAAATTACCCATGCATATGGACTGTCAAAGAAAATGTTATGATTATAAAATTAATTTTAAAAATTTAGGCAAAGCTATTAAGGAAGTTTTCTCCTCTTCCCAGCAAATTCTCCCAGTAGATTAACAGGATTCTTGGTTTTCCTAGGGCCAGACTTACTGTTTGTCCTTGGTACTGATCATTATTGAAAAAGATACTTGCATATTCACAACAGTAAGAATATATAGATACCGATGGACACATCCATCTATTCTCAGAGAGACTGTAATTTGCACATCATGGGAAGAGTCTACATGCCCCTCAATCACATTTCTTTCATGGAGAAATTGTAATTTTTGGAATAAAATTTAAGTGACTCAAAAAAAAAAAAAAAGTTCAGACACCAGCCATGGAGGTAAGGGACACAGACTCCTCATGGAGACCTGAGAAAGAGTTCTGCCCCCATGGAAATCAGGTTGATTTTGATCTGAGACTGACTCCTCATAGAGATCCTTAATGGAGATCAGCTCAGACCCTTATATGGACATCAGGGTCAGAGACAGCCCATGGAAACAAGCAGCAAAAACCCTTCATTGGAATCAAGAGACAGATTCCCCCTTGAAGATCAATATTGGAGACCCTTATGGAAATTAGTGTCAGAAATCCCCCCAGGGATGGAGACCACCCTATAGGCAGATACCTTCTATGGACATCAAAGAAAGGGACTATAGAGATCACTATGAGAGATCCCCTGAGAGATGAGTGCTAAAGAGCAGATCACTAAGAAAAAGAAGAAATGGTGGAAGGGAGCAGCAGAGTGTGTAGAGATGCAAAGATTCACCGGGAAATTAGGGGGGAAAGATCAGGTCATGAAGAAAGGAAAAGTGAAAGGAATAAAACATGGCAGGGTTATTGTGGCAGAAAACCCCATCATCAGACGCCCCACAGGGATGAGTGACAGAGATCTCACATGGAGATCTGTATCAGAGACCCATTCTGGAGATCTGAGTCAGATACCCCATTTAGATCAGGGCCCAAGGACCCCCAGGGACAAAGAACCCCTAGGAAGATCAGGGACAGAGACCCCCTCATGAAGATCAGAAGCAAAACCCCTTTGGACATCAGGTCAGAGACCCCCATGGAGATGAGAGGACTGGGCCATGGATATTAGAAGCAGAGACCTTCTCCCAATAAAGATCAGGGACAGAGTCCCCACATGAGATCAGGATACAATATCCCTCGGGGCAGAGCCCTTTTATGGGGACCAAGGGCAGAAATCCCCCCAGGAAGTTAGGGTTAGAAACCATCCATGGAGATCAGAGGAAGAACCCTCATAGATATCAAGGTAAGAGACCCTCCCATGAAAGTTCGAGGCCCAGAACCACCATGGAGATAAGGGGTAGAGAAACCCATAGAGATTGAATTCAGGGACCAACCATAAAAATCAGGAATAGAAAACTCACATGGATTTCTGGGTCAAAGACCCTATGGCGATCTTTATCAGAATGCTCCCCCACCCCAGGAAAGACACCTCCAATGGAGATGAGCAGCAGAGACCCTCCAGGGAAATCACAGAATGAGATTAAATAAGACATGATGGACAGCAAGCTGAAGACAAACAAAAAGAAGAGATGCTGGAAGGGGGCATCAGAGGGTGTGGAGATGAGGAGCAAAGATACATAGGGAAACTAGGGGGAAGAGATCAGGTCATATGTAGCCTCTGGCCCCAGTCTTTGTAAGGGGACTCTGCCCAAGGGAGTATTGGATCTTTGTTAGGGGCAATGAGGCACTGCTCTCTCTTTGAGATGTACCACACTGTATGCCACGTCAACTCGTAGGGCGGGCCCAGGAGGTAAAAAGGGGCTTGGCTTCTGAGGCAGCAGGTTGTGTCTGGCAGGAGTTCCTATAGACTTCTGGTGATGGCGAGGGGCGTGTCCTCTTGCTACATCTCTTCCTGGGATGCAGCACTAACTCCAGAAGCCTCCCTTCTGGGGGCTTCACTCTCTTGTGCTCTTGCTTCCTGCTACCCCCAGTGAGAGGATGACTGAATAAAGACAGAATATTTGCAGTTCCTGATGAACTCGTCTCCAAGTGTTTATTTGGGATAATCCCAAAGACTGGTATGTAAGACCCTGGCAGAGTGTGAATAGACATTCCGGTACAAGTGGGGCTGGGGATAGAAGCCATGAATTTGTGAGCCAGCTGGACCAATCACGGGAAGGGAAAGGAGACCTCAAGACTAATAGTCTGAGAAGGGAGATGGGACAAGTTTTTGTTAGGGTCCCAGATTGGGAGGTGCTAGGGTTTATAGAATAGCAAAGCAAACAGGACTGGAAATTGATTTAAAAAACAGCCCAAGCATTTGTGGACACTATACAACTTTGCTGTCCAACAGTGCAATACAACGGGCTAGATTTAAATAAGTGGGAGGTAGTAGGTAATCAGATGACATCTTATGATAAGGAAACTCTGGGAGCAACCCCAGAACAGCATCTGTTAGGATTACAAAGTGATAACTCAGATTGTCTAAACAATTCTCTGGCTCAGAATTCACACCTTTGGTTCAGGCCTTTGAAGGGAGTTTACACCTTTGGACTGCTGAGGTAGAGTTTACATGTTTAAAGGAGTTTGTACCTTTAGAGGGAACAGGTTCATTGGTTGAAGTGTTTCCCATAGGCCCCTGAGTTCTCATTAGCCCATTCTCTGCTAGGATAATAGAGGAGGGCAGTAGAGCAAGGAGTTAGTCTGACTGGGAGATTGAGTTTAGACGGTGGTCTGGAAGGAGAGGCTAGGCTGGGAGAGTGAGTTGAGACGGCAGCCTGGAAGGATAACTTAGAGACAACTGGACCTTGACATTTTGGCGCCCAATGTGGGGCAAGGACTTATTCTGAGCCCTTCAGAGGAGCTAGCCTGGGCCTTCATAAGCATCACTTCATTTATCAAGTGATTAGAAGCACTTTAAGAGGTGCAAACAGCAATCCATTAAAAGTAGATAATGAAGTGCAAAGGGAGAGTCATAAAACAAATGAGGGTCATAAACGGGCACTCACCAGGATCAGTCACTCCCATAAAATGGAGCAGGCAGAAGTTAGCTGTGGGAAAGAGTCAGGAAGTAAACAAGATGAAGGAGGTGGATGTGATGAAAAAGAAAGAGGTAGTGTGGAAGAAGCAGGAAGTGGATATGACGGAACAGGAGGAGGCAGGGATAAGATGAGTAATGAGGAAGTAAACAGAGGGACATATGACCTTGAGAAAAAAGCGGGTGATAAGATGAGGGAGGAGAAAGCGAACAGAGGGAAGGTCGCCTGCATCTCCGAGGCAGGGCCTTCTTCCCCATCCTTCCCTGAGGAAATATGTCTCCCATCTGCACCCCCTTTTGGAGGCATTGGAGATTCCCAGACAAGTTTAGGACAAATAATACAGAAAGCAGTGGAGGAAGGAGCCATGGAAGCAAAAACTTGGCTAGATGCTTACCCTGTGTTTGAAGGCCCACAGGGAAGGACAGGGAAATTTAAGGAACTGAAAGAGGCAGAGAATGCTTATGGGGTTGACTCTCCATATATTAAGGAGATGTTGGCTCTCTTAGCCTCTAGCAATATACTAACCCCGAATGATTGGAAGACTATTGCTAAAGTCTGCCTTAAACCTGAGGAGTCTCTGCAGTGGATGACTCTGTTTGCAAATTTGGCAAATGCAGAGTCATAGCCCTCAAGATGATTTCCAAAAAATAGTAGGAGCTGGAAGGTATGAAAGAAATGAGGATCAAATGCAATATGATGCAGCAGTGTATGCGGCTGTGTCCCAATGTGCTCAATCAACATTTAGCTAAATCCAAGCTTCTGGAAAGCAGAAGCCCTTCATGACTAAAATTAAACAGGGCCTAAAGAAACCTTTTCCTGATTTTGTGGTCTCCCTACAGGCAGCTGTTAAGAGGCCAAGCCTTAAGTGAAATTGTGCAACAACAAGTGAAGGCTGAACATATAGAACTAACATCCAGCCCATGGAATAGCCCTGTATTTATTATAAAAAAAAAGTCTGGGAAATTCAGAATGCTAGTGGACCTTAGGGCAGTTAATGCTACTATTGAACTTATGGGAGCCCTACAGTCTGGCAAGCCATCTCCTAATCTGGTACCCACTGGCTGGCCAGTGACAGTAACAGACATACAAGATTGTTTCTTCTCCATCCCTCTGGCCCTTGATTTGCTTTTACCATTCCCTTTATAAACAATGCAGGGCCTGATCTGTGCCACCAATGGAAAGTTTTCCCCCAAGGCATGTGTTGTAGCCCCACCTTGTGTCAGGCATACATAGTGCAAGTGCTAAAGTCAATTAGGAAGGCGTGGCTGCATGCCAAGATATTGCATTGTATGGATAATATACTGTTATCAATGAGCATTGGGAAAGATCTCTCGGCTCTGCAGTTGGAGACCATAAGCCTTCTCACTCAACATGGACTGGTGATAGCCCCAGGAAAGATCCCACATAAGTATCCCATCATTTACCTGGGACTCCGCATGGGGACTTCTGCAGTTACTAATCAGGTACCTAACTTACAATTCGACAACGTGAATACTCTGAACCTATTGCAGAAACTAGTTGAACAAATTCAATGGAGGGCTTGTGCCCTTATTCTTATTTCTTTAATGCAGACTTTATATGACATCTTGAAAGGAGATTTTGATCTAAATTCCCCTGGTAAATGGACCTGCAAAGGATGCAATTTAGAAGATCATTGCTCTCGCTTCTAAATCTGAAATGGCGAGGTGGGACCCCACATGTCCCGTAGAGGTCTCTTTAGTAGACCAAAAAAGTCCCTTCACATTATTACATCAAGGTAGTAAAATTTTGGAATATGTGTACATGACAAGACCACAGAAAGTATCACCGAGCCATATTGAAATGTTGGGAAAACTTGCCCTTGAGACAGTGAAAAAGAGCTTCTCATTTAACAGGAAAAAGACCTTTACTGTATTTACCCTTTGAACCCGGAGCTAGAGAAGTCATGATGCAAACTTATTGGCCATGGGAGTATTGTGCTCAATGGGCTACTAAGCCCCCATTCGACATGCTTGTTCCTTCCCTTGCTGTCCCATATTATGGTACAACCCCCTCATCAACGAGATGATTGTTGATGAGCCTGTGCAAGGTACAAATGTCTTTACTGACGCCACTAAGAACCACAAGGCCTCAATTTATCATGAGCGCTCAAAGAGATTCTGGTGTTAGAGACGCCTGATGATTCCACCCAGAAAATGCACTATCCTCCAGGCCTGTAAAAGATACCCAGAGCCCATGAACATCCTATCAAACAGCTTATATGCTGTCTGAGTACTCAGAGGCATTGAGGATTCTGTCCCACGACCTCTGACCTCCTTGCTGACTTGCAGCTGATTTTACAGACTAGGAAACATCCCATTTATGCCCTGCATGTATACTCTCATCAGCACTGTGCAGGAGGCATATTTGCTGGCAATGAAGTGGTGGACTGTGCTTTACAATGTTCCCTTCTTACGGTCGCTACACCCCCTGAATGTGCCCATGATTTCCTCCATTAACCCATTCTCTGGGTCCTTGATGGCCTCACCTGGGAAAGACTGACAGATAGGGAAGCAGTGTGTTCCTCTTCCACCTTAATAAAGGAGTTAATTCCCGGGGTTTATTCCCTGATCATAATGGTATGTCTGTGGCCCCTATCTCCATAGTGGTGCTTTGCCCCTGGGTGTTCTTGGACCCTGATCTCCATGGCGTTCTCTGACTCTGATCTCCATTGAGATCAACATGAGAACATTCAGTCTTATTAATAAAAAAAAGGGGGAGTTGTTGGGGGCAACTGCTCTCTCTTTGAGATGTGCCAAGGAGCCTGTATGCCACATCAGCTGGTAGGGCAAACCCAGGAGGTAAAAAGGGGCTTGGCCTCTGAGGTAGCAGATTGTGTCTGGCAGGAGTTGAAGGAACTGCTATAGGTTTCTTGAGATGGCGAGGGGTGTGTCCTCTTGCTAGAGCTACTGCTGTGCCTGACCCCTGGCAGGCAGTCTGGGTCAGGACAGCCGGGGGGCTCCCAGCCCGTCTCACAGCTGCTTTCTTCAGGCCTAACTCAGAAGGGCTCCCAAGGACAGATCCCCTGGGCTGGAGACCCCCAGTCCTTGTGTGCCTTCCCCCTCCCAGTTCCCATAGCCCCAGGGGTCTCCCCCCCTCTGTGAAGGAGGAAGCAGGGGGCAGAGCGTCTAGACCGGGGCTTCCTCAGCCAAAAGGGCCCCTGTCCCAGCCACATCCCCAAGTTCCACACCCCAATGGGCCACCCCCTGCAGCCTGCTTGGTGGGGTCTCTTAAGGGATCAGGGGCATAACTGGAAGTCGGGGCAGGGAGAGGCCCCAGGGGGCAGAGGGGTGGAGGAGGCCCCAGACAGGCTGCTGTAAGAGTGGGGGAAAGAAAAAAGGCAAAGGCAATTTCAACAGAGGAAGATCTTTATTTTTATTCTTGGACTGAAGAAAGCTCTTTTAGCTTTAGGTGAAGGATGTAGGACAACAAATGTTAAAATACAAAGAATAGTCACCAACAGCCAGATCAGACATCTGTGTGAGAGACCCATTATGGAGATCTGGATCAGAGATGTACTATAGAGAGCTGATTCCAAGTTACTGAAGAGGCAGAGAAGCCCTATGAAGATCAGGGCCAGATTCACCATGAAGATCATGGGCCTAGATACCCAATGGTTTGTGACAAATGGACGTGACACATGTAGACCATGTGGCCATCCACGTCTGTATTGACACTTTTTATAGATTCCTTTGGGCCACAGTGGCCTCCTGTGAGAACACTCCTTTGGTCATTAAACTTCTGTATAGTTGCTTTTCCTCTCACAGAGCTCCTAATACCATAACAATCGACAATGACCCAGCTTCTTCCTCTAAGCAGACGGCCACCTTCTTCTCCACGTTCTCCATTAAACATGTTACAGGGGTTCCCTATACTCCACAGGGACAGGCCCTGGTGGAGCAGGCCCATCATACTCTGAAGACCTCCCTTGTTAAACAGAAAGGGGGAGGAAGTAGACAGAACCCTCGATGGCCCACACAGATGGATGTGGATAAGACCTTATATATTTACAATTTTTTGTGCCTGGATAGGGATACCGGCCTCTCTCTAGGAATGATACATTTAGTACAATTTTATAGAGAGGACAAAAAACTAAGCTCCATAAAAACGCACTTCAAACGTCAGACAACAGTAAGGAAGGACATGGAAGGACCTTGGCAAGGTCCATCCTTAGTACTCTGGAGAGGGCCGGGATATTTATGTCTTGCAGGTCCTGATGGGAAAGGCCGCTGGATTCCAGAAAGAACAAGGAACGTTTCTGCTATTAAAACAGGCGCTGAAGAAGAAGAGGAGGAGATGACCCAAGAGATGCCCGAAACAGCGGCATAGCAGAGAGATGACCACCCTTGCCGGACCAGCTTAGTGATCCAACATATTTTCTTTCCCATCCCCTTCTATTGTACCCCATGGGCTCTAGGTAGCCATTTTTGTTTTGTTGCTCCTTTTGCTTTTGCCTACTTTGCTAGGATGCTTTATATGTATTCTTAGAAACACCAGAGAGGTGTTTACGGAAGAGCTTCCCATTGGTCAACATGTGCATTATGATCAGGAGCATAGAACCTTCATGATGGTTAAATGCGGGGACTCCCATGCAAATCAGGTTAGACTCCCCCTTGGAGATCAGGGGCAGAGACTCGCCATGGAAATCAGCATCACAGACCCTCCATGGAGAATAGTAGAAGAGACCCTCCATAGAGATCACTGGTAGAAATGGCTTCATGGAGATCCAGGACAAAGAACCCCACGGAGATCAGGGGTAGAGACTCCCGAGGAATTCAAAGTTAGAACCACCCACAGAGATCAAAGCTGGAGACCCCATATGGAAGTCAGAGACAGATTCCCAATGGACATCAGGTTCAGAGATCCTCCATGGAGATCTGGGACACAGAACCATGAAGATCAGGGCCATAGACGGCCCCTGAAAATCAAGTGTAGGGACCCGACATGGAGTTCGGGGTCTATAGTGACATGGACCTCTACTATGGCAATCATGGGCAAAGAGCCCCATGGAAATCAGAAGCAGACCACCCCATGGGTATCAGGGTCAGAAACCACCCATGGAGATCAGGGCAGAACCCCTATGGGGATCAGAGGTCCCTAGGGACACAACAAGGAGATCAGGCACACATACTCCCCATGAAGAACTGTACAGACCCCTCATAAAAACCAGGGGCACACACTACTCCCATGGAGATTCAGGTCACTGACCCCCCCCATGGACATCATGGGTAGAGAACTCACATAGGGATCCAAGTGTAAAAACCCCCATGGAAATCAAGGGGCGGTCTCTGCCACTAATCTCCATTGATGATCTCTTTCCCGGGGTGGGGGGCAAAGGGCTTGTGTCAACTGATCTTCATAGAGGGTCTCTAATCCTGATCTCCATGGGGATTTTCTGACCATGATTATTATGGTTGCTCTCCAAATTTGATCTGCATGTGGCCTCTCTGTCCTTGATGTCTTTGAAGAGGGGACTCTATCGCTTGGGGGTCTCTGTTCCACTCTAAATCTCCAGTTCCACAACCCAGGAGTCTCCCGTACATCTCTGTGAAAGTCTAAGTTGGCAGCAGTGAGTCTAGATTCGGTCTTCCCACCACAAATGAGCCCTTGGATTAGTTCCAACAAACTCCCAAGTTCCAGAATCCAGGGTTGCACCCCACCCATGTCTGTGAAGGAGGAAGCTGGGGGCAGTGGGTCTACACCAGTGCTTCCCAACCCAAAACAGTCCTTGTCCCAATCACATTGCCAAGTTCTGCTGCCCAGGGGTGTCCTCTCCATCTCTATTTTTTAATTGAAGTTTCTTTTTTCCAAAATATATACTTGGATCATTTTCAACATTCACCCTTACAATACCTTGTGTTCTAATTTTTTTCCCTCCCTGTTCCCCATCCCCTCCCTTAGACAGCAAGTGATCTATGTTGAACAAGGGCCATTTTACATATATTTTCACAAATAGCATTCTGCATAAGAAAAATCAGATCATAAAGAAAAAAGAAAACAAAATGTAAGCAAACGACGAGAGAGTGGGAAAATACTAGATTGTGATCCACATTCAGTTCCCACTGTCCTCTCTCTGGGTCCAGATGTTTTTTTTTTTTTTTTTGTTGTTGTTGTTTTTTGTTTTTTGTTTGTTTGTTTGTTTTTAATCACAAGACCACTGGATCTGGCTTGAATCACCTCATTGTTGAGCCATGTCCCATCAGAATTATGATGATATAATCTTGCTGTTGCCGTGTACAATGACCTCCTGGTCCTGCTCATTTCACTTAGCATCAGTTCATGCAAGTCTCTCCAGTCTTTTCTGAAGTCATCCTGCTGAAACAATAATATTCCATGACCTTCATGTACCACAATTTACCCAACCATTCTCCAACTGGTGGGCATCCGCTCAGTTTCCGGTTTGTGGCCACTGCAAAAATGGCTGCAGCAAACATTTTTGAACATTTGAGTCCCCTTCCCTCCTTTATGATCTCTCTAAGATATAAGCCCAATACAAATTCCGAACCCCAGGGATCTTGTCCCCATCACTGTGCCGGATGAAGCCAGATGCAATGAGTTAAGATCTGGGGTATGTACCCCAAAACAACCCTTCTATTAACCACCGCCTCAACTTCCTTATCCCCTACATGTCTTTGATGCAAGAAGGTGGGGACAATGAGTCTAGACCAGGGGAACCTAACCCAAATCAGCCATCTCAGTTCCCGCACATATGAGTTCCACACTCAGGGTTCTCCCCACCATATCTGAGAAGGAGGAAGTTGGAGGTAGTGATTCTAGACCAGAGCTGTATCCCTGAAATCAGAGCTTGTCCCAGACACATCATCCTCAGGATCTAGAACATATGGATGACCCTCACATTTCTGTAAAGGGGGAAGCTGCGACCTGTATGTCTAGACCAGGTACCCCCATTTAAAATCAGCCCTAGGATTAGTGATAGCGCCAAGTTCCTCCATCTCTGTGAAGAATGAAGTGGGGGGCATCGAGTCTAGACCAGGGGAACATACCCCAAATCAGCCCTTGGAATAGGCACATCCTCAAGTTCTGCACCCCAGGATTCTCCTTCCATCTCTGTGAAGAATGAAGTGGGGGGCATTGAGTCTAGACCAGGGGAACATACCCCAAATCAGCCCTTGCATTATGACATCTCTGAGTTCAGCCCCCCAGGGATCCCTCCCATCTCTGTGAAGGGAGATGGGGGCAGTTTTTGTAGAAGAGGTCATCTCACCCTCCCCCCAAAAAGCCCTGGGATCAGTACAAGCCCCATATTCCTCACCCCCCGTGTCTGAGGGGGAAGGTGGGGGCAGTGAGTCTACCCCAGCCCTTCCCAGCCCAAATGAACCCTTGAATTAGCCACATCCTCAAGTTCTGCACCCCATGCGTGTGCAGCAGATCTCTGAGATGGAGCAAAGCTGGGGGCAGGGAGCCTAGACCGGACACTGGAGTAGCCACAGTTCCAAGTTCTGCACCACAGGGGTCCCCCTCCCAACTCTGTGAAGAAAGAAGTTGGGGGCAGTGTGTGTAGACCAGGCCATTTCATCGAAAATCAGCCCTAGGATCAGCATTAGCCCCATGTTCCTCAACCCAGGGGTCTACACCCATCTCTGAAAAGAAGGAAGCTGAGGGCAGTGGCTCTACTTGGATTAACAATATCCCCACGTCCCTCACCCCAAAGGGTCTCCCGGCCATCTCTGAGGAGGAGGAAGCTGGGGGCAGTGACTCAAGACGCGGGCTTCCCATTTCAATTTAGCCCTAAGATAAGCGGCATTCCCAAATTCTGCACTCCAGGGATCTCCCCCGCATCTCTCTCAGGGAGGAAGCTGGGGGCAGTGAGTGTAGACCAGCGGTATCTACCCCAAATCAGCCTCTGGACTAGCCACGTCTGCAAGTTCTGCACCACAGGGATGTCTCTCCCTCCACCTTTGTGAAGAAGGAAGCGGGGGGCACTAGACCAAGGATCCCTAATTCCAATCAGCCCTTCAGTTAGTGCCATCTTTGAGTTCGGTCCCCCTGGGGTTTCCCACCCGTCTCTGTGAAGGAGGAAGTTGGGGGCAATGAGTCCAGACCAGGGGTACCTCCTTCATGTCAGACATCTCCAAGGTCAGCCCCCAGGGGTCTCCCTCCCATCTGTGTGAAAGAGGGTGTCGGGGGCACTGTGTTAGACCTGGCCATCCCACCCAGAATCAGCACTAGAATTAGCGAGAGTTCCATGGTCCTCACCCCAAGTGGTCTCACCCTGTCTCTGTGATGGAGGAAACCGGGGACGGCGAGTTTAGACTGGGGGTATGTACCCCAAATCAGCCCTCGGATCAGCCCTGACTGCAAGTTCTGCACCACAGCGGTCTCCTCCCCCATCTGTTTGAAGGATGCCGAGGGCAGTGAATCTGGATCAGTGCTTCCCACCCCAAACCAGACGCTGTCCCAGCCACGTCTCCAAGTTTTGTACCCAGGTGTCTCTGTGCAGGACGAAGCTGGATATCATGAGTCTAGATAAAGTTGTCCCACCCAGATGGGGACCTTGTCCCAGCCACGTCCCCAAGTTCAGCACCCAGGGATACCGCCTCCATCTCTGTGATGGACGAAGGTGGGAGCAGGGAGTCGAGACCAGGGCTAGCTCCCCCAAATCAGACATTTAAGGAGCCACATCCCCAAGTTCAGCCCCCTGAGGTCTTCCTGACATCTCTGTGAAGTAGGAAGTGAGACTACACTAGGCCCACACACCCCAAATGAGCCCATGGATTAGCCACATCCACATTTTGCACCCTGATGTCACCCCCACAAATCTCTGATGGAAGAAGCTGGGCACAGTGAGTCTAGACCAGGGTTGCCTAACTCAAACCAGCCCTTGGATTGGCCAAGTCTACAAGTCCTGCACCCCAGGGTTCCTCCCCCATCTCTGTGAAGGGAGAGTATAGGCACGACGAGTCTAGACCTGGTCATCTCACCCCAAGTCAGCCCCAGGATTGGTACAAGCCCCACGTTTCTGACCCCAAGGGGTTTCCCTCCTATTTTGAGAAAGGAAGGTGGGGGCAGTGAGTCTAGTTCAGCTCTTCCCAGCCCAAACGAGCCCCTGGTTAGCCACAGCCTGAAGTTCTACACCCCGCGGCGTGTCCGGCACATCTCTGAGATAGAGCCAGGCCGGGGTCAATCAGCCCTAATCAGCCCTTGTCCCAGCCACATCCCCAAGTGCAGGACCCCGGGGATCCTCTCCCTATCTCTGTGATGAATGAAAGTAGGAGCAGGGAGACGAGACCCTTTCATTAGCCACAGTTCCTTAGCCAAGAGCGTCCCCTACTCCATGGATGCAGGGCGCTGGGGGCAGGGAGTCTAGACCAGGGGTACCGGGACCCCAAATCAGACAGTCCCAACGGGTCTCCCTCCCGTGCCTGTGAAGGATGAAGCTGGGGGGCAGTGATTATACACCGGGGCTTCCCAACCCAAATGAGCCCTACAAACAGTAATATCCCCACATTCCTCACCCCAAGGGTCTACACCCCCATCTCTGTTGTCTAGAGTCAAGACCAGGGCTTTCCATCCCGATGTAGCCCAAGGATTCCCACAGTCCCATATTCTGAGCCCCAGGGATCTTTCCCGCAGCTCTTTGAAGGATGACAAGTGTGGAGCAATGAGTCTAAACCATTCCCAAATCAGTCCATGGAGTAGCACCATCTCCAGGTTAGGCTCCCAGGAGTCTCTCCATAATCTCTGTGAGGGAGGACCCTGGGGGCACTGAGTACAGATCACAGGTGTCTCCCCCAAATCAGTCCTTGGAACAGCCACATCTGCAAATTCTGCAGCACGGGGGTCTCCCCACCGTCTGTCTGAAGTAGGATGCTTGTGGGCAGTGAATCTGGATCAGTGCTTCCCAAACCAGACGCTGTCCCAGCCACGTCTCCAAGTTTTGTACCCAGGTGTCTCCACCCCATCTCTGTGAAGGAGGAAGCTGGGGGCCCTAATTGAGACTAGGCCTTCCCACCTCAAATGAGCCCTTGATTTAGCGGCATCCCCGAAGTTCCTCACCCAAGGGTCTACCTCGTGATGTAAGAAGCGGGGGGGCAGTGAATCTAGACCCGGGGTCCCTCCCCCAAGTCAGCTCTTGGCTTAGCCAAGTCTGCAAGTTGTGCACCTCACGGTTCTCTTCCTCTTCTCTGAGGAGGACAAAGTCGGGGGCATTGATTCTCAACCAGGCTACCTCATCCAAATCAGCAGTCGGGTTAGCGGCATCTCCCAGTTCAGTCCCCCAGAGGGTCTTCCTCCCATTTCTGGGGAGGAGTTGGGGGCAGTGTTTCTAGACTAGATCATCCCAACCAAAATCAGTCCTAGGATTAACAACAGCCCCAAGGCCCTCAACCTAGGGTTCTCTCCTCCCGTGTCTGAGAATGAGGAAACTAGGGGCAGTGAGTCAAGACCCGGGGTACCTACCCCAAATCAGCCTTATGAGTGTATAAACATGTCTGAGCTCTGCACTCCAGGGTTCAAGCTGGGGTCAGTGAATGTAGACAAGGTCTTCTCACCGGAAATGGGCCTTTCCCCCCCCACAACCCCAAGTTTCACACCCCAGAGCCCTTCCTCCCATCTCTGTGAAGGACAAAGGGGGGGAGGCAGTGAGTCTAGACCAAGGTTCCTACCCAGAAATGAGCCTTTGTTTTTGCCACATGGCCAAATTCTGTCAGGGAGGAAGTTGGGTGCAGTGTGTCTAGAGCAGGTCATCCCAACCCAAATGAGCCCTAGGATGAGCAACATCCACAAGTTCCTCACCCCAGGGGTCTCCTCCCCATCTTTGTGAAGGAGGAAGCTGGGGGCTATAATTCTACAACAGTGCTTCTCACATCAAATCAGCCCCTTTCCCAGCCACATCCCCGTGCTCCACACCTAGAGGTCCCCCCACATCTCTTTAAAAGAAGATGCCGAGGCCAGTGAATCTGGACCAAGACTTTCCACCGGAAATCAGCCATTATTTTAGCTGCCTTCCAAATTTCCAAACCACAGATATCTCCCACCCAACACTGAAGGACAAAGCTGGGGGCTGTGAGGGACAAAGGTGGCGACTGTGAGGGACAAAGGTGGCGACTGTGAGGGACAAAGCTGGGGGCTGTGAGGGACAAAGGTGGGGGCTGTGAGGGACAAAGCTGGGGGCTGTGAGGGACAAAGGTGGGGGCTGTGAGGGACAAAGCTGGGGGCAGTGAGGGACAAAGCTGGGGGCTGTGAGGGACAAAGCTGGGGGCTGTGAGGGACAAAGCTGGGGGCTGTGAGGGACAAAGGTGGGGGCTGTGAGGGACAAAGGTGGCGACTGTGAGGGACAAAGGTGGCGACTGTGAGGGACAAAGCTGGGGGCAGTGAGGGACAAAGCTGGGGGCAGTGAGGGACAAAGCTGGGGGCAGTGAGGGACAAAGCTGGGGGCTGTGAGGGACAAAGCTGGGGGCTGTGAGGGACAAAGCTGGGGGCTGTGAGGGACAAAGCTGGGGGCAGTGAGGGACAAAGGTGGCGACTGTGAGGGACAAAGGTGGTGACTGTGAGGGACAAAGGTGGCGACTGTGAGGGACAAAGGTGGCGACTGTGAGGGACAAAGCTGGGGGCAGTGAGGGACAAAGCTGGGGGCAGTGAGGGACAAAGCTGGGGGCTGTGAGGGACAAAGCTGGGGGCTGTGAGGGACAAAGCTGGGGGCAGTGAGGGACAAAGGTGGGGGCTGTGAGGGACAAAGGTGGCGGCTGTGAGGGACAAAGGTGGCGACTGTGAGGGACAAAGGTGGCGACTGTGAGGGACAAAGCTGGGGGTTGTGAGGGACAAAGCTGGGGGCTGTGAGGGACAAAGCTGGGGGCAGTGAGGGACAAAGCTGGGGGCTGTGAGGGACAAAGCTGGGGGCTGTGAGGGACAAAGCTGGGGGCTGTGAGGGACAAAGCTGGGGGCAGTGAGGGACAAAGCTGGGGGCTGTGAGGGACAAAGCTGGGGGCAGTGAGGGACAAAGCTGGGGGCTGTGAGGGACAAAGGTGGCGGCTGTGAGGGACAAAGGTGGCGACTGTGAGGGACAAAGCTGGGGGCTGTGAGGGACAAAGCTGGGGGCAGTGAGGGACAAAGCTGGGGGCAGTGAGGGACAAAGGTGGGGGCTGTGAGGGACAAAGCTGGGGGCAGTGAGGGACAAAGCTGGGGGCTGTGAGGGACAAAGCTGGGGGCTGTGAGGGACAAAGCTGGGGGCTGTGAGGGACAAAGGTGGTGACTGTGAGGGACAAAGGTGGCGACTGTGAGGGACAAAGCTGGGGGCTGTGAGGGACAAAGCTGGGGGCAGTGAGTCTAGAGTAGTGCCTCCCACCCCAAAAAGGCCCTTGTCCCTGCCACACTCCCAAGTTCCACACCCTAGGGATCTTGCATCCATCTCTGTGAAGAAGCTGTGAGTGAAGCGTGTGTGCCCCCCTCTGTGGGGGCAGTGAGTCAAGACCAAAGATCCCTATCCCAAATTAGCCATATGACGATCCACATGTCTGAGTTCTGCACCCCAGAGTTCAAACCCTCATTTCTGGGAAGGAGGAAGCTGGGGTCAGCGAATCTAGACAAGATCTTCCCACCCCAAATGGGCCTTGTCCCAGCCACATCCCCTAGTTCGGCACCCCAGGAGTATCTCCCCCATCTCTGTGAAGGACAAAGCAGGGGCATGGAGTCTAGACTGGGGGTATCTGCCAGAAAGGAGCCCTTGGATTCGCCACATGTCCCAAGTTCCTCCCCCCAGGGCCCTCCTCCCATCTCTGTGGAGTGGGAAGGTGGGAGCTGCCCTTCTAAAATAGGGCTTCCCACCCCAAATCAGCCCTTGTCCCAGCCACATCCCCATGCTCCACACACAGTGATCACATCTCTTTAGAGGCGGCTGCTGGGGCAGTGAATCTGAACCAGGGCTTTCCCCCCCAAATCAGCCATTATTTTGCCACATCTTAAATTTGTGAAGCACGGGTATTTTCCACCCAACATTGTGAGGGACAAAGCTAGGAGCAGTGAGTGTAGACTAGGCCTTCTCATCTCCATTTATCCCTTGGCTCAGTCACATTCCCAAACTTTGCACCCTAGGGATCTTCACGTCGTCTGCAGGAAGGATGACGCAGGGGGCCTCGAGTCTAAGCCAGGGGTACCTATCCCAATTGCACCCTGGGAATAGCAGCCTCTGCAAGTTCTGCACCTCGGGAGGGGGGTCCACATCTCTGTGGAGGGAGTTGGGCATAGTGAGGCAAGACTCAGGATCTCCCACCCCAATTTGGCCCTAGGATGAGCCACGTTCCCAAATTCTGCGCTCCAGGGATCTCCCACACGTCTGTGTGAGGGGCGAAGTTGGGGGCAGGGCGTCTATTCCAGGGCTTCTCCCTCCAAATGAGCCCTCGGGTCAGCCCCATCAGCAATGTGAAGGAGGTGGATGGAGTCACAGACCAGGGGGACCTAGCCCAAATCAGCCACTGCAGTAGCCACATCTGCAAGGTATGTACCCCAGGGCTCTCCCCTTATCTCTCTGGGGGAGAAGACGAAGTAGTGCGTGTAGCCAAGGCCTCCCTCCTCTGAACCGTTTCTTGTCCAAGTCATTTCCCCATTTTCTCACCCCCTGTACCTTCCCCCCCGCCTGTGAAGGTGGAAGCGGGAGGCAGGGAGTCTAGTCCAGGTCTGCCCAGCCAAAATAGGCCGAAGCTCAGCAATAGCCTCAAGGCCCAGGGCTCTCCCCCAATGTCTCTGAAGGAGAAAGGTGGGGACTGCAATTCTAGAACTGGGCTTCCCCCCGCATACGAGCCTGTGTCACAGCCGCACCCCCATGCTCCACACCCCGGGGGACTGTTCCCTGCACTCTAGTGGGGATCTCTCCAAGGATCGAGGGCACAAACTCGAAGTCAGTCGGGGGAAGGGAGGAGGCAACAGACGACAGAAGAGGGCAGGGAGATGGGGGGGGGAGGGAGAGAGACTTTAATTCCAGGACAATCAAGGGACCGGAAGCATCATGGGGCGGGTGATGGAGGAGGCCGCATACAGGCTTTGGGAGAGGGGAAGAGAAAAGGGCAAAGGCAATTTCCCCGGAGATCTTTTTTCAGTGTAGAACAACATAACCTAAAATTCAAAGAATAAACCCTTAATATGAGATCAGGGGGAGGAATTTGTCAGGGTGACCCATGACCTCCTGCCCTTCTCCAGTATTCATAGAAGAGGCTGTTGGAAGAATCCTTTAGGTCATAGGGGGAGGGGAGGGGAGAGAAAAGGGCCCAAGAGGAAGCCGAGGAGAAAGAGAAAGGGAGGGCAGGGCCCTTTAGGGGGGGTCTCTCGTGCTTCCACAGCCCCAGTCTATGGTCCCTGAGGGATTCTGGGCAGAAAGAAGATCTTCGGCTTTTCCTTCAGGCTGTGCAAGCCATCAGGGAGATCTTGGGATCACCCGGGCAAGCACACAGGATCCTATCTGCCGTTGCCATTGGGGACCGCTGGGGTTTGTGCACACTTGCAGATCTAGTGTGTGTCTTTGTCTGTACTATACGTCTGTTGCATGTTTCTATGGAAGTAATTTGCGTGATCTTTTTGTGTGCAGTGAGTATTTGTGTGTATGCTGAGTGGTATGTGTATTTGGGTGTAGTGTGTATGTGTATGGCTTCTCTGGGTGTACTTGTGTCTAGTGTATCTAATATATTTGTGTGTCTGCTGTGTGTACTTGTGGTATGCATTGTACATGTGTGTGTGTGCAGTGTGCATGTTGTGTGTGTATTTATAGAGCGTGTGCCCTTTCTGTGTGGTGTGTCTGAGTCCATGGGCTGCTTTGTGTGTGGTGGGGGCATTGTTCTCATGGCGTGTATTTGTGGGCGTGTGGAAATGCATGTGTGGTTTATCTGCTGGCTGAGGAAGTTGGATGTCTACATCCACAATATACAACTTGGGGTGTATTGTGCATATGAATGTGAATATGTGTGCACATAAAATGTGTGTGTGTGTGTGTGTGTGTAAATAGCCATGGCACACGTTGGGGGGGGGACACATGGCGGGGCCTTTTAACAAGGGCCCAAGCACAGCTTCTGGGGAGAAGCAGCCCCAATACCGCCCCCTGCTGGTACCTGGGGAGGAGAATGGCAGTTTGTCACTGGAGATCTGTGCTAAGGCTCTTCTGGAGCTGCCATTGGGGATCTTGGGGCAGGATCCGCACTGGAGGCCTCCTGGAGGACAAAGAGCAGGCGCCACCCACCAGGGCAGCTGGGGCACTGGGGCCATTGCCTCCCCTTGGCTCTCAGGGGTCCCGGGGGCCAGACCCCCTGCAGAGAGCCTGGGCCCTGGGGGAGGGCAGAGCCAAGGCTGCCCTACCCGGAGATGGGGGGCCTCCCTCCCTCCCAGGGCAAGTGGTCGTCCTGCTCTCCCCGTGCGGCCCGGCCCAGCCCAGGCTGTCTCAGCAGGGCTGCCTTCCCAGCCTCCCAGGGGCCTTCCCAGCCTCCCAAGGGCCTTCCCAGCCTCCCAAGGGCCTTCCCAGCCACCCAAGGGCCTTCCCAGCATCCCCACCTGGGACCCCCCCAGCAGCCTGTCAGGTAGCAGCTCCAGCCTGGGCCTCCATGACACTGGGGGAAGGGGCATCAGGACCAGTGCAGGGCCCGCTCACTGAAGAGTTTAGGAGGCCCCCCAAGCCCTCCTGCCCGCCCATGCCCCATGTCTCAGCCCCCCCACCTTGAGTCCTTGAGGCTCAGGAAGCCAGGCCCTGGCAGCTGGGAGCCAATGGGCCCTCACTTTCTCAGGTGGCACAGACACTCGTGCCACCCGCTGCCTGGTCCCTAGCTCCGGGCGGGAGCAGAGGCTGGCCCAGCTGACACCCAGGCTGGGCACGGGCAGCTCTGGGCAGCCCCGGACGCCTCAGCCCCACGACTGTGGCCCATAGAATGTGGCCATGACATCATCCATTATGACCCACCAGGTCACAGGTCGGGGCGTGGCCCAATGGCCCTGAATCTCCTTGTTGTGTCAAGGGGGATGGGCAGGGCAGGCCCAGCCCCCCCCCCGCCCCACCCTCTTGCTCCACCCCCCACCCCCAGAGCAGGACCCAGATCTCTGGGCCCAGACCAGACAATTCCCTGCCACCTCCGGTGGCAGAAGCCCCAGGTGTCCACAAAACACTCACAGGGGAAGGGGCGCGGGCACAGGGGAGGAAGCCGGCCGGCCCTGCTCAGGGGCGAGGAAGCCGGGCCTGGAAGCCCCCTTGCTGTGTGCCGTCCCCCCTCCCAGTTCCCAGGGTCTGCACCCTATCTTTTTGGAATTGGAAGGTGGGGGCCGTGAGTCCAGACCGGGGACCTGGCTTCCCAGCCCAAATGAGGCCGTGTCCCAGCCGCATCCCCACGGTTCGCGTCCCAGCGCTCTCCCACCTCTCTCTGTGAAGGGCCAGTGTGGGCAGTGGCTACGCCGGGGCTTCCCACCCCAAATAGGCCCTTAGATCATCCACATCCCAAAATTCCATCTCCCGGGTGTCCATTCCCTTGAGCCCCGTGGGTGCGGTCTCTCACAGGATCGTGGGCACAGAGCAGAAGCGGGGGAAGGGAAGGGGCGGCAGGCGCAGCAGATGACAGGGAGTTAGGCGGGCAGAGCCCAGGGAAGGGATGGGCAGGGGACAGGGAACAGGAGGGGGCGGGCGAGCTGTGGGGAAAGGAGAGAACAATCCTAGAGGCCAAAGGCAATTTCACCAGAAAACGCCTTTATTTTTCTTCTTGAGTTGAAGAAAGCTGTTTTAGTTATAGAAGACAGAAGGTAAAGCAGCATAAGCTCAAACTGAAAGCATCATTGTTCCACGGGAAGATGGGAGGAGAGGGCTGTGGGAGGGCGCCTCAGGCCCTCTGCAGCTCAGCTGTCCGAGGAGGAGACTTGGAGGGGGCCTTCTGGCCATGCCTGGAGGGGGGAGAGAAGGACCCTAGAGGAAGCCGAGGGAAGACAGGGGAAGGCCAGTGGCCCTGAGGGTGGATGGCAGTCCCTTCACAGTCCCCATTACTTGGTCCCTGAAGGGCTCTGGGTAGAAGGAGCATCTTTGGTTCTTCCATCTGGCTGGCCAAGTCTCCAGGTGATGTTGGGATCTTCGGGGTCCCCTCGCAGGGTCATGGCTGCCCTTGCCATCACCTGCTGCTGCTGTTGGGCTGGTTGTGCCTGTGGTGGGTGTGTCTGGGGCCTAACTATTTATGTGGCAGGAGTATTGTGATGTACTTGTGTGTGATGACTATTTGTGTGCTTACTATGTAAACCGTATGTGTATCTGTGTGTGGTGTGTATATTCCCGTGTCCATTATGTGGGTCGTACGTGTGTTTGTGTGTCTATAATGTGTAGTATGTGAGTATTTGTGACTGTTGTATACTTGTGTGTCTCCTGTGTGGAATATGTAATGTGTACGGTGTGTATTTGTGTGTCTGCCGTGTGTACTTGTGGTATGCATTGTACATGTGTGTGTGTTCTGTGTGGTGTGTATTTGTGTGTCTGCCGTGTGTACTTGTGGTATGCATTGTACATGTGTGTGTGTTCTGTGTGGTGTGTATTTGTGTGTCTGCTGTGTGTACTTGTGGTATGCATTGTACATGTGTGTGTTCTGTGTGGTGTGTATTTGTGTGTCTGCTGTGTGCATGGGATAGATGTATTTGTGTATGAGGGTATGCATTGGACATGGGTAGTGTGTGTTGTGTGTGCGCTTGTGTGTGCAGTGTGCATGTTGTGTGTGTATTTATAGAGCGTGTGCCCTTTCTGTGTGGTGTGTCTGAGTCCATGGGCTGCTTTGTGTGTGGTGGGGGCATTGTTCTCATGGCGTGTATTTGTGGGCGTGTGGAAATGCATGTGTGGTTTATCTGCTGGCTGAGGAAGTTGGATGTCTACATCCACAATATACAACTTGGGGTGTATTGTGCATATGAATGTGAATATGTGTGCACATAAAATGTGTGTGTGTGTGTGTGTGTGTGTGTGTGTAAATAGCCATGGCACACAGTGGGGGGGAGGGGGACACATGGCGGAGCCTTTCAACAGGGGCCCAAGCACAGCTTCTGGGGAGAAGCAGCCCCGCCCCCGCCCCCGCTGGTACCTGGGGAGGAGAATGGCAGTTTGTCACTGGAGATCTGTGCTAAGGCTCTTCTGGAGCTGCCATTGGGGATCTTGGGGCAGGATCCGCACTGGAGGCCTCCTGGAGGACAAAGAGCAGGCGCCACCCACCAGGGCAGCTGGGGCACTGGGGGCCATTGCCTCCCCTTGGCTCTCAGGGGTCCCGGGGGCCAGACCCCCTGCAGAGAGCCTGGGCCCTGGGGGAGGGCAGAGCCAAGGCTGCCCTACCCGGAGATGGGGGGCCTCCCTCCCTCCCAGGGCAAGTGGTCGTCCTGCTCTCCCCGGGCGGCCCGGCCCGGCCCAGGCTGTCCCAGGCCAGTCTTGCCCCCAGCCCAGCCCAGTCCCGATCCCGGCCAGTTGGGCCTAGCCCAGCCTTAGCCTTCCATGCATCCTTCCCTGTGCGCCTCCCCCACAGCCTCCCACGTAGCAACCACTACCTGATCCTCCGTGACCCCCCACCCCCCAACAGGAAGCAGTCGTAGTCAGCAGACTCTGAGCTCCTCCGGCCTGAGCCCGGCTTCCTTTGGCCCCAACTGCCAAGGCGCCGAGGCAGGGAGGGCAGCGGTTTCTTGCCCCTCGGCCGCGGCCTCCTGAGGATCAGCAGGGCAGAGTGCGCCCCCGGGCGGCTTCCCTCCCTCCTGTGGGCCTGCCGAGGGGCCGGGGAGTCAGCAGGCCCGGGCCAGGCTCCCGGCTGTAACAGCCCAGATGATGGAGTTCCGTGCCCCCCCTCCACTCCCCAGGAAGCCCACTGCAGGGGGAGAGAGGCCTGATTCCTCCTCCCTTTTCCCTGCATCCCCCACCAGGACCTGCCCTCTGAGGCACTCCCATCTAAGGCCTTTCAGACCCCACTGCGGGCAGCTCTCTGGGCGATGACCTTGGGGGCCCATCTTGCCCCCAGTCTGATGAACTCCTCTCCCTTGGGGGAGGGGGCGGGGAAAGCAGAGGGGTTCCCGGGGCTGCCCCGGAGCCGGGGAGACTGGGGCCCTCGGGGGGAGCCGGGAAGGGGAGGGGGAGCCGGGAAGGGGAGGGGGAGCTCCTTGGGAGCCCTGGCAGGCGGCTGGGCCAGGACAGCCGGGGAGCCCCCAGCCCGCCTCACAGCTGCTTCCTTCCGGCCGATCTCAGAGGGGCTCCCAAGGACAGGCCCCTGGGCCGGAGCCCCCCAGTCCTCGTGTGCCTTCCCCCTCCCATTTCCCAGAGCCCCAGGGGTCTCCCCCCTCTCTGTGAAGGAGGAGGGGGGGAGAGGGGTCCAGACGGGGATTCCCACCCCAAGGGAGCCCTTTCCCTAGCCACATCCCGGCATTCAGCACTCTCTGTGCAGGAGGAAATGGCCAGAGAGCACCCAGGGCCTTCCCTCCCTAGGGAGCCGTGTCCCAGCCGCTCCCTCCGGCTCTGGGAGCTGTCCCCCGCAGCTGAGGGGGTCTCTCACGGCATCAGGGGCCCGATTGGAAGGGGGGGGAGGAAGCTGCCGGAAACAGCAGGGCCCTGGGGCCCAGGGGAAGGGAGGCCAGACCCAGGGGCCCAGGGGAAGGGAGGCCAGACCCAGAGGCCCAGGGGAAGGGAGGCCAGACCTGGGGGCCCTGGGGAAGGGAGGCCAGACCCGGGGGCCCAGGGGAAGGGAGGCCCGACCCGGGGGCCCAGGGGAAGGGAGGCCCGACCCGGGGGCCCAGGGGAAGGGAGGCCAGACCCGGGGGCCCAGGGGAAGGGAGGCCAGACCCGGGGGCCCAGGGGAAGGGAGGCCAGACCCGGGGGCCCAGGGGAAGGGAGGCCAGACCCGGGGGCCCAGGGGAAGGGAGGCCAGACCCGGGAGACTGAGGGGACCCGGCAGGCCGTGGGGGAGGGGCGGGAAAAAGACCAAGGACAAAGGCGATTTCAATAGAGAAGATGTTTATTTTTCTTCTTGGCTCCATGAGAGCTCTTTTAGCTTCAGACCAAAGTGTTGAGTAACATAAGCAAACTTTCAAAGAATAAATCCGCAATAGGGGGGCCAGAGCAAGGGCTTGGAGAAGTCCCGGGGGACCTCCTTCCTTTCTCCTAAGTCCCGAGAGGAGGTGCTGCTGGGAGCCTTAGGCCAGAGTCGAGGGCGGAGAGGAGGGCAGGGAGGGAGGCCAGGGGGGGAGGGGAGGGCAGGGAGAGGGGAGGGGCGGGGCCGAGGGGGCGGGCTCTAGTCCTTTCAAAGCCTGGTTACATGGCCCCCGGGGGGCTCTGGGCACTAAGAGCGACTTCGGCTCTTCCAGCGGGCTGCGGAAGGCCCTCGGGGGGGTCCTGGGATCTTCGGGGCCAGGGCGCAGGGCCGGATCTGTCGGTGCCGTTGGGGAGCGCTGCTGCCTGGGACGCTTGCGGGGGAGCCTGGGACAGGGCCTGGGAGCCTGCTCCGGAGAATTCGCCTTCGGTTCTGGCCAGCGTGGCCAGCAGGAGCTCGGGGAGGGCCCGGGATCTTCGATGTCTTCGCACGTGGGGCACGGCCTGGCGGCCTCGATGAGGGTCAGGAAAGAATGGACTGCGCCTCCCCGGCACGCTCACTCTCATCCTCCCGTCTCCGGCCCCGAATAAGGCCGCATGCTGGTTCTCCAAGTAGGCCTGAGGCCAGTGGCCATAGCCCAGAGCCCCGGGCCTGGCTCCGGGGATCCCTTCCCCCCCTGCAGCCAAGGCTGTCACCAACAGGTCGGGGATGGCGGGGACCACCCGAGGATGCAACACTGGGGGGGGCATGGCTCTCCCCCGCCCGTGGCCGGCGAACGGGATACGGATGCTTTCTGCCTGAAACTGGGGCATTCTGGGCCGGGCCCCTGGAGGTGGCTGAGGTCCGGGTCTTCCATCGGCTCGGCGCTGAGGAACCTGGCCAGGAGTCAGTTGGAAAAGTCTTAACATAGCCACACAGGTGAGGGGTCGTGGCAAGTTCTGGTTCTGGCCCCCCCCCTGCCCTGCCTTTTATTTCCTAGCCCCGTCTCCCCGGCAACCACTCAGGCCCACCTCACAAGGGAACTGTGAGGTGGTGCCCTGCCCCGTTGCCACGGTGACCCCCCATGCCGGGGGATGCTCACAGTAACAGCTTCAACCCCCAGCAGGGGGCCCCTGTCTCCATCTGCCCCGGGGGGGACACAGGGCTCGCCCCCAAACCATGCCGGGACCCTGAGTAATAAAGGACGGAAAAGTACAAATGCACCACTGAGCCCCGGTGGGGGCTTGATCCCCGGCCCCCCACCGGGCCCGGCCTCTCACATCCCCCCCTGCTCCCCGCCCGGGCGCTCCCTGGGGGGCGGGCCCATGTTCCCCAGCTGCCTATGGGGCGTCCCCTAGCTGCCGCTGCCGCTGAGCGCGTGTGGGGAGCATTTGGCAGCGGGAAGGGCCCTTACCTGCATGTAGTTATGTCTCAGGAGCACTTCCACCCCGGGCCTGACCCTGACCGGCTGTTCCAGCCACGGCCTGGACACCCCCCCACCCATCTCCCGCTCCCACAGGCTGGGGCACCTTTCTCAGCCTCCAATGCCCCTAACGGACCAGCACATGCTGGGGCTCTCCTCCCGGGGGGCGGGATCTCTGGGGTCATCCACCAGCCAAGCACCAGCAGGCCTGGGGCAGGGCAGGCAGGCCGGGCTCCCAGCCTCAACTGGGCCCAACAAGCCTTGCAGTCCAAGGGCCTCCTGTGTTTGGGGAGGAGACCAGGGGTAACCTGGAGACAGCACCAGGCGGGAAGCAGAGCAGGGCTGAGCCTCCCAGTGGGGGGTCTGGCTCCCCAAGCCCCCACGGCCTTTCCTGTTCCCATAAAGGCAGCCGGGTCTGAGGAGGCCAGTGGGGCTGGGGCAGGCTCCCTGTGCATGGCCTCTGCCCCACAGGCAGGGGCCCAGTCCCATGGCATCTCCTCAGTGCTAGAGCCTGTCTCACACTCATCCCTGTTAGGGCCCTTTCCCACACTCATCCCCTGTTAGGGCCCTTTCCCCGCTCCCTGAGGCCCAGCACCCTGCTCTCGCTTCTGTCTCTCTTGCCTGGGCCTCCCTTAGGTCCGTCTCCCTCAAAGACCAGCCAGCCTCCCTAGGGCCCCGGACTCAGGCCTAGAAAGGATGTTAGAGGTCCCAGGGGCCATGTGTAAGGGAGCTGTGGAGGCCAGATCCCTGCCATTTCTCAGAACAGGAGGCTGAGGCCAGAGGTGAAGGAGAACAGCCAAACAGCCCATGCAGCAGCATGGCTGAGCTCCCAGCAGCCTCCTGGGCCCCCACACCAGCATGGGCTCCCCTGTGTGGGCCTCCCGGCAGGGCTGGCCCCCAGCCCGAGGCTAGCTCTCCCTCTGCTTGTTGGGTGGTTCCAGGGAAGGCCTGGATGCTGCCGCTGGGCCTGGGCCCCCCTCCCCGGCCCTGCACGGCCTCCGGCCTCAGCCTTCCCTCTCCAGGAGTGGGCTAGGGCTCACCTCCCTTGTCAGGGACTCTGCTGTCCCACCCGCCACCGCCTGGCAACTCCTCCCTAAGAGCCAGAGGGCCACGGAGCCCCCGCCCCCCCCTCACTCTTCACTGGACACAAAGGGACGCTGGCCAAGCCTTCTAGGGCTGCCTTGGAGCTCCTGGAAACTCCTCCACATCCCGCCCTCTGGGGAGCCCCTGAGCGCCCCTCCCCTGCCTCAAGGAGCCCCCCCCTTTCTCTGCCACTCCCTGGTGGCGCTCCCTCAGCCCCAGCAGCTTCTGCCGGCACCCTGAGGGGGCGTGGCTAATGCACTGGGCTTCTCCAGCTGCCCCCAGCACCCCCTTCTCCACCATCCATCTCCCCCATGGGGGGGGGCAGCAGCCCAGGAGCCTGGGGCTGAGCCTTGAGTGCGGCCCAGTCTGTCTCAGCAGAGCTGCCTTCCCAGTGTCCCAAGGGCCTTCTCAGCCTCCCAAGGGCCTTCCCAGTGTCCCAAGGGCCTTCTCAGCCTCCCAAGGGCCTTCCCAGTGTCCCAAGGGCCTTCTCAGCCTCCCAAGGGCCTTCCCAGTGTCCCAAGGGCCTTCCCAGTGTCCCAAGGGCCTTCTCAGCCTCCCAAGGGCCTTCTCAGCCTCCCAAGGGCCTTCCCAGTGTCCCCACCTGGGACCCCCCCAGCAGCCTGTCAGGTAGCAGCTCCAGCCTGGCCCCCTGTGAGCCTCTGTTTCCCCCTCTGGAACAGGAAGCAGTTGTAGTCAGCGGACTCTGAGCTCCTCCGGCCCTGAGCCCGGCTTCCTTTGGCCCCAACTGCCAAGGCGCCGAGGCAGGGAGGGCAGCGGTTTCTTGCCCCTCGGCCCCCGGCCTCCTGAGGATCAGCAGGGCAGAGTGCGCCCCCGGGCGGCTTCCCTCCCTCCTGTGGGCCTGCCGAGGGGCCGGGGAGTCAGCAGGCCCGGGCCGGGCTCCCGGCTGTAACAGCCCAGATGATGGAGTTCCGTGCCCCCCCTCCACTCCCCAGGAAGCCCACTGCAGGGGGAGAGAGGCCTGATTCCTCCTCCCTTTTCCCTGCATCCCTCACCAGGACCTGCCCTCTGAGGCACTCCCATCTAAGGCCTTTCAGACCCCACTGCGGGCAGCTCTCTGGGCGATGACCTTGGGGGCCCATCTTGCCCCCAGTCTGATGAACTCCTCTCCCTTGGGGGAGGGGGCGGGGAAAGCAGAGGGGTTCCCGGGGCTGCCCCGGAGCCGGGGAGACTGGGGCCCTTGGGGGGAGCCGGGAAGGGGAGGGGGAGCTCCTTGGGAGCCCTGGCAGGCGGCTGGGTCAGGACAGCCGGGGAGCCCCCAGCCCGCCTCACAGCTGCTTCCTTCCGGCCGATCTCAGAGGGGCTCCCAAGGACAGGCCCCTGGGCCAGAGCCCCCCGGTCCTTGTGTACCTTCCCCCTCCCATTTCCCAGAGCCCCAGGGGTCTCCCCCCTCTCTGTGAAGGGGAAGCAGGGGGCAGAGTTCAGACGGGGCTTCCCGCCCAAAAGGGCCCCTGTCCCAGCCACATCCCCAAGTTCCGCCCCCCAGGGCCCCCCTGCAGCCTGCTGGGCCGGGTCTCTCAAGGGATGGGGCATCACTGGAAGTCGGGGCAGGGAGGAGGCCCTGGGCAGGCTGCGGCGAGGGGGGGCCAGAAACAAGGCAGAGGCGATTTCAACAGAGGAAGATCTTTATTTTTATTCTTGGACTGAAGAAAGTTCTTTTAGTTTTAGGTGAAGGATGTAGGACAACAAATGTTAAAATACAAAGAATAATCCCCAACAGCCGGACCAGACTAAGGGATGGTGGCCGATGACCCTCAAGGCTCCTGCCCTGCTCAGATGTTGACGGGGGGCTGATGAGGGGGAGGGGGCTCCAGTCCTTTCCCGGTCCCACTACATGGGCCCTGCTGGGTTCTGCGCAGGGGCAGCTTCTTCAGCTCCTCCGCCGCTGGCCCTGCCGCCGCCATGGACGCCACTGGCGCCACTGTCACTGCCGCCGCCATCATGGCCACTGCTGCTGGCGCTACCGCCGCCATCTTCGTCACTGCTGCTGTCACTGCCGCCGCCATCGACGCCACTGCTGCTGTCACTGCCGCCGCCATCATGGCCACTGCTGCTGTCACTGTCGCCGCCATCATGGCCGCTGCTGCTGTCACTGTCGCCGCCATCATGGCCGCTGCTGCTGTCACTGTCGCCGCCATCATGGCCGCTGCTGCTGTCACTGTCGCCGCCATCATGGCCGCTGCTGCTGTCACTGCCGCCGCCATCCCTGGCACTGGCGCCACTGTCACTGCCTCCACCGGGCTGCGCCTGGCCATCAGGGAGATCTTGGGACCGTCGGGCCGGGCGTGCAGGGTCACGTCTGCCACCGCCATCAGCAAGCGCAGCTCCCCGGTCTCGTGGGGAAGCCTGGAAGGCCTCGGCCGAGGCCCCTCTCACGCTTTCTGCCTCGGTTCGCGCCAGAGCGGCCAGCAGCAGGGCGGGCAGGCCTTGGCATCTCCGGTGTCTCCGCACGCGAGTCGCGGCTTGTCGTCTGCGTTGGGGTTCGGGGCTGAACAGGGTTCTCCTCCCGGGCAAGCTGAGTCTCGCACGCCCATCCCCAGCGCCTACTAGGGCTCCATGCTGATTTTCCACATAAGCCTGGGGCCAGTGGCCAGAGATCTCGGGGGCTGGCCCGGCCCCAGGCGCGCCTTCCCCACCTCCACCCACAGCCCAGGGGACAGGGGTGCTTGGGACTATCCTGGCATAGATGACCGGGGGGGGGATGGCTCTCCCCCGCCCGTGGCAGCCCGGCGCAGCCCGGGTAGTTTCTCCATGAAATTGTGTCATGGCTGGCCCGGCGCGGGGGCTGGCCTGGGCTGCGGGTGCTCCATCTATTCTCTGAGAGTTAGGGCCAGGATTCAGCTGAAAAGGCCTCAACTCGGCCACAATGTACGGGGGCTGTTGTCCGGGCTTGGGCATGCCCAGCCCTGGCTGTTGCTTCATGGCAACCTTCACATCAGCTTCCCGGCAGAATTGTGAGCCGAGGGGGTCGCGCTGTCATGGTTACCTCAGAATGCTGAGGGGTCACCATTGTAACAACCATAACGTTCCAACTACCAACAGACTATGACAGCTTGGGGGTGGGGCTCAGGGCCTCCCTGCCTGGGGGGGCCCAGGGCTCGCCCCCCAAACGTGACACCGGCCCAATTAATAAAGGACGGAAAAGTACAAATGAACCGCTGTCCCCGGGTGTGGGCGCGCCCACTGGGAAGGGCTTGATCCCCGGCCCCCCACCGGGCCCGGCCTCTCACATCCCCCCTGCTCCCCACCCGGGCGCTCCCTGGGGGGCGGGCCCATGTTCCCCAGCTGCCTATGGGGGGTCCCCTAGCTGCCGCTGCCGCTGAGCGCGTGTGGGGAGCGTTTGGCAGCGGGAAGGGCCCTTACCTGCATGTAGTTATGTCTCAGGAGCACTTCCACCCCGGGCCTGACCCTGACCGGCTGTTCCAGCCACGGCCTGGACACCCCCCCACCCATCTCCCGCTCCCACAGGCTGGGGCACCTTTCTCAGCCTCCACTGCCCCCAAATGACCAGCACATGCTGGGGCTCTCCTTCCGGGGGGCGGGATCTCTGGGGTCATCCACCAGCCAATCACCAGCAGGCCTGGGGCAGGGCAGGCAGGCCGGGCTCCCAGCCTCAACTGGGCCCAACAAGCTTCCAATGAAGAGTGAGGGGGGGGGGGCGGGGGCTCTGTGGCCCTCAGGCTCTTAGGGAGGAGTTGCCAGGCGGTGGCGGGTGGGACAGCAGAGTCCCTGACAAGGGAGGTGAGCCCTAGCCCACTCCTGGAGAGGGGAGGCTGAGGCCGGAGGCCGTGCAGGGCCGGGGAGGGGGGCCCAGGCCCAGCGGCAGCATCCAGGCCTTCCCTGGAACCACCCAACAAGCAGAGGGAGAGCTGGCCTCGGGCTGGGGGCCAGCCCTGCCGGGAGGCCCACACAGGGGAGCCCATGCTGGTGTGGGGGCCCAGGAGGCTGCTGGGAGCTCAGCCATGCTGCTGCATGGGCCGTTTGGCTGTTCTCCTTCACCTCTGGCCTCAGCCTCCTGTTCTGAGAAATGGCAGGGATCTGGCCTCCACGGCTCCCTTACACATGGCCCCTGGGACCTCTAACATCCTTTCTAGGCCTGAGTCCGGGGCCCTAGGGAGGCTGGCTGGTCTTTGAGGGAGACGGACCTAAGGGAGGCCCAGGCAAGAGAGACAGAAGCGAGAGCAGGGTGCTGGGGGTCCGGGAGCGGGGAAAGGGCCCTAACAGGGGATGAGTGTGGGAAAGGGCCCTAACAGGGATGAGTGTGAGACAGGCTCTAGCACTGAGGAGATGCCATGGGACCGGGCCCCTGCCTGTGGGGCAGAGGCCATGCACAGGGAGCCTGCCCCAGCCCCACTGGCCTCCTCAGACCCGGCTGCCTTTATGGGAACAGGAAAGGCCGTGGGGGCTTGGGGAGCCAGACCCCCCACTGGGAGGCTCAGCCCTGCTCTGCTTCCCGCCTGGTGCTGTCTCCAGGTTACCCCTGGTCTCCCCAAACACAGGAGGCCCTTGGACTGCAAGGCTTGTTGGGCCCAGTTGTGGCTGGGAGCCCGGCCTGCCTGCCCTGCCCCAGGCCTGCTGGTGCTTGGCTGGTGGATGACCCCAGAGATCCCGCCCCCCGGGAGGAGAGCCCCAGCATGTGCTGGTCCGTTAGGGGCATTGGAGGCTGAGAAAGGTGCCCCAGCCTGTGGGAGCGGGAGATGGGTGGGGGGGTGTCCAGGCCGTGGCTGGAACAGCCGGTCAGGGTCAGGCCCGGGGTGGAAGTGCTCCTGAGACATAACTACATGCAGGTAAGGGCCCTTCCCGCTGCCAAATGATCCCCACACGCGCTCAGCAGCAGCGGCAGCTAGGGGACCCCCCATAGGCAGCTGGGGAACATGGGCCCGCCCCCCAGGGAGCGCCCGGGCGGGGAGCAGGGGGGATGTGAGAGGCCGGGCCCGGTGGGGGGCCGGGGATCAAGCCCCCACCGGGGCTCGGCGGCGCATTTGTACTTTTCCGTCCTTTATTACTCGGGGTCCTGGCATGGTTTGGGGTTGGGGAGCCCAAGGTCTTGCCTGCCAGGTTGAGCTGGGGCTGGGCCTTGAAGTGTGTCACTATTGCCACCGCCCACCATTCTGAGGTCATCATGGCAGGGGCGCCTTTATTACCTCACACTTCCCCTGGAATGATGACAGGACTGGTTGCCTTGGAGCTCCTGCCAGTGGTGGGTGGGAGAAATATAACTCTGCTCACTTTCACAACCATTATGGCTATGTTAAGACCCCTACAACTGTCTCTTGGTCAGATCCCCATGAGGAGAGTAGCTGAAAGAAGACCCGGACCCCAGCCACCCCCAGGGGCCTGGCCAGGAATGATGGGGTTTCAGCTGGGAGGCGGCCGTCTTCCTCCTGCAGGTCATGGACGAGGGATAACCACTTCACAATCGGTACCTTATGCAAGAGTGGGCCCTGTTTTCCATGACCTGTTCATGACAGTTTTGGGCAGCAGGGGGGAGGGGATCCCAGGAGTCATGCCATCTCCAATGGCCTATAGCCGCTGGCCTTATGGACACCCACACATTCATCCAGGAGCTTTAATTGGTGCTGGTGATGGAAGAAAGAGCAGGTATACAACTGAGGCGGGCTCCCATCCCCCCTGATCCTCAGCGAGGACCACATGCAGTGCCCCATTCAGGAAAATATAGAAGATGTCAGACAAACACCGAAGGCTTACTGGCAGCTCTGATCAAGGCCCAAGAAGAAATCTCGGGGGCAACAACCATTCAGGCCCCCTCCCAGACTCCGGATCATGGCACTGATGGAGCAGCAGTTGGTGATGGTGATGGCAGATCTCGGCCTCTGCCTGGGTCCCTTGGATCTGAAGATCTCCCTGATGGACAGCAAGATGAAAGAACCGAAGAAGCTCCTACCCAGAATCCACCAGAAACCATGTAATTGGTACTGTGAAAGAACTAGAGCCCATTCTTATGGGCTTTATCTTTCTCCTGTTTCCTTTTCACCCTTCCCCTCTTCTTCCCTTGACTTCCTTTAGGAAGTCATGGCCAGAAGGCTCCCTCCAAAAGTCTCCAAGGACAACTGAGCTGCAGAGGGCCTGAATCACCCTCCCACAGCCCTCTCCTCCCATCTTTCAGTGGAACAATGATGCTTTCAGTTTGAGCTTATGCTGCTTTACCTTCTGTCTTCTATAACTAAAACAGCTTTCTTCAACTCAAGAAGAAAAATAAAGATCTTTCTCTGGTGAAATTGCCTTTGGCCTTTTGTCTTTGTCTCTTCCCCACCCCACCCTGCCCCAGCCTGGCTGGCGCCCCTCCAGTTCCCTGGCCCCTGCTGCTGCCTCCTTTCCAGAGGCCTGACCCCGAAAGACCCCACCAACAGGCTGCAGGGGACCCTGCCCCTGGGGTGCAGAACTCAGGGACGCGGCTAATGCAAGGGCTCTTTTGGGGTGTGAAGCCCTACTGCAGGCACACTGCCCCCAGCTTCCTCCTTGACAGACAGAATCCTGGGGGACAGAACTTGGGGAAATGGCTGAGACAGACTGATTTCTGATGGGAAGCCCCGGTCTAGACGCTCTGCCCCCCCTTCCTCCTCCACAGAGAGGGGGGAGACCCCTGGGGCTCTGGGAAGCGGGAGGGGGAAGGCACACGAGGACTGGGGGGCTCCGGCCCAGGGGTCTGTCCTTGGGAGCCCCTCTGAGATTGGCCGGAAGGAAGCAGCTGTGAGGCGGGCTGGGGGCTCCCCGGCTGTCCTGACCTGGAGGCGCTCCCCCTCCCCTTCCCGGCTGCGCCCGAGGGCCGCAGTCTCCCCGGCTCCGGGGCAGCCCCGGCACCCCTCTGCTTTCCCCGGGGCCCTGGGATTTGCATTGGGGAGAGGACGGGCTCGGCCTATTTCCGGAGCCTGACCTCTGAAGGGGCTTCCAGGCCCGGCTTCCCCCCCTTCCTCCCCTGTGCCCGCGCCCCTTTCCGTGTGAGTGTTTTGTGGACACCTGGGGCTTCTGCCACCGGAGGTGGCAGGGAATTGTCTGCTCTGGGCCCAGAGATCTGGGTCCTGCTCTGGGGGTGGGTGTGGGCGGGGCAAGAGGGTGGGGCCGGGCGGGGGGGGGGGCTGGGCCTGCCCTGCCCATCCCCCTTGACACAACAAGGAGATTCAGGGCCTTTGGGCCACGCCCCGACCTGTGACCTGGTGGGTCACAATGGATGTTGTCATGGCCACATTCTGTGGGCCACAGTCCTGGGGCTGAGGCGTCCGGGGCTGCCCAGAGCTGCCCGTGCCCAGCCTGGGTGTCAGCTGGGCCAGCCTCTGCTCCCGCCCGGAGCTAGGGACCAGGCAGCGGGTGGCACGAGTGTCTGTGCCACCTGAGAAAGTGAGGGCCCACTGGCTCCCAGCTGCCAGGGCCTGGCTTCCTGAGCCTCAAGGACTCAAGGTGGGGGGGCTGAGACATGGGGCATGGGCGGGCAGGAGGGCTTGGGGGGCCTCCTAAACTCTTCAGTGAGCGGGCCCTGCACTGGTCCTGATGCCCCTTCCCCCAGTGTCATGGAGGCCCAGGCTGGAGCTGCTACCTGACAGGCTGCTGGGGGGGGGACCCAGGTGGGGATGCTGGGAAGGCCCTTGGGAGGCTGGGAAGGCCCTTGGGAGGCTGGGAAGGCCCTTGGGAGGCTGGGAAGGCCCTTGGGAGGCTGGGAAGGCCCTTGGGAGGCTGGGAAGGCCCTTGGGACGCTGGGAAGGCCCTTGGGAGGCTGGGAAGGCCCTTGGGAGGCTGGGAAGGCAGCCCTGCTGAGACAGCCTGGGCTGGGCCGGGCCGCACGGGGAGAGCAGGACGACCACTTGCCCTGGGAGGGAGGGAAGGTAGGGCAGCCTTGGCTCTGCCCTCCCCCAGGGTGCAGGCTCTCTGCAGGGGGTCTGGCCCCCGGGACCCCTGAGAGCCCTGAGAGACCCCTCAGAGAGGAGGCAATGGCCCCCAGTGCCCCAGCTGCCCTGGTGGGTGGCGCCTGCTCTTTGTCCTCCAGGAGGCCTCCAGTGCGGATCCTGCCCCAAGATCCCCAATGGCAGCTCCAGAAGAGCCTTAGCACAGATCTCCAGTGACAAACTGCCATTCTCCTCCCCAGGTACCAGCGGGGGCGGCGGGGGCGGGGCTGCTTCTCCCCAGAAGCCACACTGACACATAGGGACACACACCACACAAGTGTTCACAAACTGAACAAAAACCCACATCTAACACTCAGACAAAAAAGGCCACAAACCACACACACACCATACCCACCAACCTCTCACACCGCACAAACACACAAACCTCACACTGTACACAGAAACCACACACACACACCATATAAACACATAAACCACACACTGTACATACTCAGCACACAACTGCACAGACACACCGGCCACACAGAGGCCCAGACACTCACACACACACTCACAGACACACACACACATACACACACACACACACACACACAAATTCACTCCCCACACAAATGCCCATGGCACACAGTTCCAGACCCAGCTCTTTCCCTGGGGTCTGAAGCCCCATCACTGGGACCGGCGTGTGGGGGTGGGTGCCAGGGCTCAGGACCCCCGCCTGGCACTCTTCCCACGCACCCCTGCTCATGACAGACACATCAGAAGTTGCCCTCTCCCCGAGGGCCCCCATCAGGGCCACCACCTGTGAGGAAGGAGAACCATTGATGCCGCTCAGGAAGAAATGATCAAGGTAGGAAGCGTTGCCCAACGCCTGAGCCCTCCCCCGTGCCCCTCCGAGGGTGCCCGGCCCCCTTGGCCCGGAGCCGGCCTCCCCCCGCTCTCCCGGGGAGACGACCCGCACGGGGGGCAGGGGGCCGGCAGCCAGTCCCTCCCAAAGGGGCCTTCCAAAGGGTCGTCCCCCACAAGGGCAGGGGGCCGAGCTCACGAGGGCCGACTGGCCGGGGAGGCCGCCCCCGGCTTGGGGGTGGGGAGCCCGCTTAATGGAGTGCAGGCCTTCTGGTGCCCAGTGCGTGGGGGTGTTCCGGCCCCCCGTGGGGCCGTGAGGGGTTCCAGAGCCTTCGTGACCGAGGCGCTCTCTCCTTCTCCCCCCAGGAATGAGAATTTCTCCGCTCTCTCAAATGCCGGGGCAGGACTGGCGCTGAGCTGCAGCTTTCTTCTTTCCTGGTGGGTGACATGGAGCGAGCCTCTCCCTCCCTGCAGGGGCTCCCCTTGTGCCCTCCCTAGAATGGGGCTGCCATCCGGGTAGCCGGGTGCCGGGCACCGCCCCGCCAGGGTGGCTGTGCGCGCCCGGAGACGCCAAGGAGCACCGCCAGTGGGGGCTGCCCGCGCGGCGTGACGGCTCTCCTGAGAAGCCGCCCCACGGCCCATGGGCCTGCCCTGAGAGTAGGCCGCCCAGCCTCCCGGGCTGCGTGCCCCGTGGGAGGGAGAGCCCCGGCCAATGCCCTCATTTCCCTGGGGTGCCCGAGCTCCCCCCTTGCGGGTCGGCCCCCAGCTCCTTCCCTGACCCTGGGCATCGGGCAGCGGCTGTGGCCTCCAGCCCCTGGAGGCCCTTCCCCCCGGGGCCTGGCCAGGGACCTTTCCTGGGGAGCAGAGGGAAGCCAGAGAGAACTCTGAATCAATGGGCCATTCCCAGCATTCCCTAGGGCCTGCCCAGCCCCTCCCCCCGGGGTCTGCCTCCCCCGGGCACAGGGCTCCCAGAGGGGCGTCCCCCCCTTCAGGGCACACACACAGCCCCAAGGCAGCCAGGCCTTGCTCCTCACAAGGGGCCCTGGGGGCGGCTAGGGTGTGTTCCAGGACAAGAGGCAGAAAGCGGCCCTGCTGGGCCAGAAGCAGCACCTCTCGTGGGGCGCCAGGACGGCGGGTCAGCTGCAGCATGGACCGGTAGGACCGAGCCCGACTGCTGCCCGCTCAGACCCTAAGTAAGTGGGGCCCGGTCTGGCTGGGCTGGCCAGGGCGGGGGGGGGGGAGGGGGGGGGCAGGGCAGGGGGGCCTCCTCTGCCTGCCCTCCCCCCCAGACAAGTTCTAGCCAGGACTAGAGTGGCGCCTCCAGGTGTGCTGGCCGCCCGGGCCAGAGGGCAGAGGGGAGGGCCCCGTCCCTCGGCACTCTGGGTCCCCCGGGCCCCTTTGGGTGCTGCCCGCCACCGGCCGCTTCCGGACCCCGGAGCCCCCTCCCTCTGCCGGCCAGCCGCTGACTGCTGTCCTTGTCTCCAGGTGCCGGCTCGGGCGGCCTGCCTCCCTGAGGCGTGATGCATCTGGTCAATAAACACGCCTCTGAGGAACCCGGGGGTGCCGAGAGGGTTCTTGCGCTCTGCAGGGGGAGGGGGGGACATGACCTTGGCCCAGCAGGGAGCTGGCCCCGCTGACCTTTCCACAGCCTGGACACCTCTGGAAGGGGGCCTGGATTATTACTGCGGGGGGGGGGGGGGTCCTGAATAATTATTCTGGAGAGGGGGCCTGAATTATTACTGTGGAGGCGGGCCTGGATTATTACTCTGGAGGCAGGCCTGGATTATTACTCATGGGGTCTAAATTATTACTTGGGGGGGGTCTGGATTATGACTCAGGGGTGTCTGGATTATGACTTGGGGGCCCTGAATTATGACTCAGGGGGGCCTGAATTGTTATTGGGGGGAGCTAAATTATCACTCGGGAGAGGGGGACCTGAATTATGACTCTGTTGGTGGGGGGGGCTGGATTATGACTCTAGGGGCCTGGATTATTACTCTGGGTGAGCCTGGATTATGATGTGGGGGGGGGCCTGAATTATTACTCTACAGAGGGGACCTGAATTATGACTTAGGGGGGCATGAATTATTACTTGGGGTTCTGAACTATTACTGGGAGGGCCTGAATTATTACTCGGGGGTGGGGTCCTGAATTATTACTCTGGAGAGGGGGCCTGGATTATTACTCTGGAGGCGGGCCTGGATTATTACTCAGGGGTGGGGTCCTGAATTATTACTCTGGAGAGGGGGCCTGGATTATTACTCTGGAGGCCTGGATTATTACTTGGGGGGGTCTGGATTTTGACTCGGGGGGTCTGAATTATGACTGAGGGGGGCCTGAATTATTATTGGGGGGAGCTAAATTATCACTCAGGAGAGGGGGACCTGAATTATGACTCCGTTGGGGGGGGCCTGAATTATGACTCCAGAGAAGTGCCTGGATTATGACTCTGGGGGCCTGGATTGTTACTCTGCGTGAGCCTGGATTATGACTTGGGGGGGGGCCTGAATTATTACTCTACAGAGGGGACCTGAATTATGACTTAGGAGGGCATGAATTATTACTTGGGCTTCTGAACTATTCCTGGGAGGGCCTGAATTATTACTCGGGGGTAGGGTTCTGAATTATTACTCTGGAGAGGGGGCCTGGATTATTACTCAGGGCCCTGAATTATTACTCTGGAGGCCTGGATTATTACTCAGGGGCCTGAATTATTACTCTGGAGGTGGGCCTGGATTATTATTCTGGGGCCTGAATGATTACTGTGGATTGGGGCCCTGAGGTGTGACTCCTCTTGCTGCTCCCCCTTCTTGGCGGGGGGAGAGTGTAGGCCCGGGCCTGGGGGTGCCCAGGGCTCTCCCTCCACCAGAGCCTTTGGCTCTAGGCCACTGTTGCTGGCCGCCCCGGTCCCGCAGCCTTCCCGGGGCCTTTCCCGCTGGCTGTGGCCACCGGTCCCCGGCAGGCCAGCCCAGTGGCCGCTGCCAAGGCGCAGCGTCCCTCCCGCGGAGGCTCCTTCGTCCCCCCGGGCTCCCTGGCCGGCCCGGCAGTGCTTGGGGAACTTCTCTCCCTCCCGGCCCCTGGGTGGGCCGAGCCTGGGCTGCTGCCTGTTTCCTTGGGGTCGCTGGAGCCCCTTTGGCGCTGTCCGCCAGGGGCCAGAGCCGCGCACCCTTCCTTTCGGGGAGCACCTGCAGCCCCCTGGGCCGGACCCGCCCCTGGGGAAGGGTGAGGCGCTGCCTCTGGCACTCCGTCTTGGGGGGGCTGCCCCCCCCCAGGAATACCCCTTCTCTCCTTCCCTGGCGTACGTTCTGGGCGCCGGGGGCGTTGGGGAGCGCCCCTTTTCCTTCTCTGGCTCCCCTGGGCCGGGGGAGGCGGCCACCAGATCCCCTGGCCGCCTCAGGGCGACTACCGGCCGCACTAACACCGGATTTCAGCAGAAAGTTCGGGCTTTGCCGCCTGCAACCCGCCCTCAGTCCAAGTCCCTCCCACGCTCCTCCCTCCACTTCCAAATCCTCCCCCACACCCGCAATACACCCCTGCCCTTCCCCTCAGCCCCTCCCCCAGCCCCTGGCACGCCTGTTACGCATGGGCAGAGCCAGACACCCCACTAGGGCTTCGGGTACGCCCGACTGGACAATGTGGACAATCCAGGTGGAATGCTGGGAAACGCGGCTGTGGGCGCTCCCGCCCCAGCGTTCTGTCCCGTCCCCCTGAGGAGCACCAGGATCTCCGCCTTCAAGTGCCCTTTCCTTGGCGGGAGGCCTGGTCAGCGGGGCCATGGGCCGGCGCTCCGCGTCCTCGCGCTGGCATTGGAAGCTGGCCCACCCGCACGGCCAGGGGGGAGTGGCGGGGCAGGCGTGGGGGCCGCTCACTGGAGAGCGCCTTCTCCCGGCCCACAGTCACAGAACAGGAGCCGCGGGGAGGGGGGGGGGGGCGAGGAACTGCTCTAGTGTATCTGTATGAGCAGCTAGCACAGGGCCGGCATACAGCAGGCGCCTCCTAAATGCCTATTGAATGAGCTCTCATAGATGTCAGTTGGTCGGAGGCCAATTCTGGAACCTTGACCCTTTGATCCAGTGGGGGGGGGGGTCCTTGCAGGGGGCGGAGTGGAGAGATGGCGGGAAAGACAGCAGGAACTGCAGGCGGCCGGGTCGGGCCTAGGAGTCCTGTGGTCCGGTCTGTCCCCGCACCCCTCCCCCAATCTGCAGGGACTTGGAATAGGAACAAAAGAGAATTGTGGTTGGGGCTTGTTGGGAGAGTAGAATCTTTCCGACTTGCACGGTTCTAGGTGCCACCGGCGGACAGCGCCCCCTGGAGCCTGATCTCCGGCTCAGCACGTAGGGGACACCCTGGGGAGCCAGCACTCCGGCCTGGGCGGGGCCCCAGCAGGCACTGGAGGCTTTCAGAATTGAAATTGAAGGCTTCTGGTGCCTTATACTGGGCAGCCCAGCCTCTCTTGGCCATCCAAAGCATTCCTCATCCTTCTAAGATGGAGCTGGGGGGGTGGGAGGTAGGGTGGGGCTGGGCGGGATCCTGCGGGCCTAGTTGGGAAGTGTTCCTTCTTGCTAGGGGCCCAGAGGAAGAGCATCTGGCTGTTGTGTTGAGCCCTAGTGATGAAGGTCTAGTGGCGGCACAAGCAGTGCTCTCTGTAAAGGAATTTACAGACCCGAAACCCTAGATTGATAAAAGAGGTTTATTATGGGGATTGGAAGTAAGGTTAAAGTCTAGTTAAGGAAATAGGTGAGGATAAAGAGAGGAGGGCACTGGAAACAGTATTCCAGTGGGCTGAGAGTCTTTACAGTGCCAGGCGGGGTGCTGGCATGTTTCAATCGTTTGCCAAGAGAGGGCTCCAGCTTGGCTCTTTTAGGATAGGGGGCTTTGGCGACAGGCTGAAGGGGGCTGTGGCTGGAGTCCGGGGTTGGCTCCGGGCTGGGTTTCAGCCAGGGCTAGAATTTGAATGGAATTCAGTGGGTTTCGAGACTGAGCCAAAAACAAAGATGAAACTGTTTGTGCTTGGGGTGGAGCCCCCTCCCTGAGGCACGGTCCAAGCAGGTTTTCTGCTGTAAAGGATCTTCAGTTTTGGGGTTCCCTCTTCACTGGTAGGACTGACCCTCTGTCTCCCACAAAATCAGGCCCTGAGTCCTTGACCCCTTAATACTTTACTGGGCCAGCACCATGGCAGCTCTGCTGGGGACGAGGAGGTGGAAGGTACAGACGTTCCTAGCCTGAGATTTGGGTTAGGGCAAAGTGCCCTGGCCAGTCTTCGAAGGCGGGCTCTGCCCGTTACTGTGTCACCCTCTATCCAGTTTCCTGCTGATTCTCAACGAGCATCCCACTCCGGGCTCCTAGATCCGGGCTCCCCAGGGCCTCCAGGGGCTGTCTTAGGGGGCTTAGCCTCCAAGGGAGATTTCTCTCTGGCTGCTGGCCTGAGCACAAGGAGGAAGACAGCAAAGCTTTGCTCAGCAGGGGCTTGTTGGGGCCTTACAGGAGAAGTGGAGGAGTCGAGGGAGCAGCTGCCGACCCCCCCGACCGTCCTCCCTTTGGCCCTGCTAGGAGGAAAGGGCTGCCTCCGACACCCAAGAGAAGGGGATATTTCTGGGGAGTCCAGGCTGCAGCCTGCCAGGCTGGGGGGGCGGGAAGGAAAATGATGTACCTCCTCTCCTCCCCATCAACACTTCCCTCGTTCCCTCTGTCATGCAGAGCAAATGGGATGTCGAAGACACTGCAGTAAATGGCCCCTCACCCCCCCATTAGGAGGCTGGTCAGTTGGGGAAGTGGCAAGAAGGAGTCGCTGCTTGTGTGGCCACTCTGAGCTCTGCAACAACCAATGTGACTGTGAGGGGACAGAGACAAACACACAGACACACACACGGCAAAGGAGGGAGAGAGCAAGGCAGAGACACAGAGAGCCAGCCAGCCAGAGGATGACACAGAGGAAATGACAGGGATACAGGGAGGTAGAAGATGGGGGCAGCTGTCCAGAGACAGCCAGGGCCTTCCTCTCTGGGAGCCGCACTGGCTCCTCTGTGAAAGGGGGACCACACCTCCACTATGGCCTCTCCTGGGGTTGTGAGCGCACTGACTTTTTGGGAAATCCTAGAAACCCCGTGGAAAGGGGCTCCTCTGCCTGCCCTGCTCTGGGCGCTCAGACCTGTTAGGCAGGCCAAGGGGCAGCTCCTGCAAAGAGAACGCAGACCCCGAGGGGCTGGAGGAGGGCCCCGGGTGAGGAGATGGGTGGGGGGGTGTCCAGGCCGTGGCTGGAACAGCCGGTCAGGGTCAGGCCCGGGGTGGAAGTGCTCCTGAGACATAACTACATGCAGGTAAGGGCCCTTCCCGCTGCCAAACGCTCCCCACACGCGCTCAGCGGCAGCGGCAGCTAGGGGACCCCCCATAGGCAGCTGGGGAACATGGGCCCGCCCCCCAGGGAGCGCCCGGGTGGGGAGCAGGGGGGATGTGAGAGGCCGGGCCCGGTGGGGGGCCGGGGATCAAGCCCTTCCCAGTGGGCGCGCCCACACCCGGGGACAGCGGTTCATTTGCACTTTTCTGTCCTTTATTAATTGGGCCGGTGTCACGTTTGGGGGGCGAGCCCTGGGCCCCCCCAGGCAGGGAGGCCCTGAGCCCCACCCCCAAGCTGTCATAGTCTGTTGGTAGTTGGAACGTTATGGTTGTTACAATGGTGACCCCTCAGCATTCTGAGGTAACCATGACAGCGCGACCCCCTCAGCTCACAATTCTGCCGGGAAGCTGATGTGAAGGTTGCCATGAAGCAACAGCCAGGGCTGGGCATGCCCAAGCCCGGACAACAGCCCCCGTACATTGTGGCCGAGTTGAGGCCTTTTCAGCTGAATCCTGGCCCTAACTCTCAGAGAATAGATGGAGCACCCGCAGCCCAGGCCAGCCCCCGCGCCGGGCCAGCCATGACACAATTTCATGGAGAAACTACCCGGGCTGCGCCGGGCTGCCACGGGCGGGGGAGAGCCATCCCCCCCCCGGTCATCTATGCCAGGATAGTCCCAAGCACCCCTGTCCCCTGGGCTGTGGGTGGAGGTGGGGAAGGCGCGCCTGGGGCCGGGCCAGCCCCCGAGATCTCTGGCCACTGGCCCCAGGCTTATGTGGAAAATCAGCATGGAGCCCTAGTAGGCGCTGGGGATGGGCGTGCGAGACTCAGCTTGCCCGGGAGGAGAACCCTGTTCAGCCCCGAACCCCAACGCAGACGACAAGCCGCGACTCGCGTGCGGAGACACCGGAGATGCCAAGGCCTGCCCGCCCTGCTGCTGGCCGCTCTGGCGCGAACCGAGGCAGAAAGCGTGAGAGGGGCCTCGGCCGAGGCCTTCCAGGCTTCCCCACGAGACCGGGGAGCTGCGCTTGCTGATGGCGGTGGCAGACGTGACCCCGCACGCCCGGCCCGACGGTCCCAAGATCTCCCTGATGGCCAGGCGCAGCCCGGTGGAGGCAGTGACAGTGGCGCCAGTGCCAGGGATGGCGGCGGCAGTGACAGCAGCAGCGGCCATGATGGCGGCGACAGTGACAGCAGCAGCGGCCATGATGGCGGCGGCAGTGACAGCAGCAGCGGCCATGATGGCGGCGACAGTGACAGCAGCAGCGGCCATGATGGCGGCGACAGTGACAGCAGCAGTGGCCATGATGGCGGCGGCAGTGACAGCAGCAGTGGCGTCGATGGCGGCAGCAGTGACAGCAGCAGTGACGAAGATGGCGGCGGCAGCGCCAGCAGCAGTGGCCATGATGGCGGCGGCAGTGACAGTGGCGCCAGTGGCGTCGATGGCGGCGGCAGGGCCAGCGGCGGAGGAGCTGAAGAAGCTGCCCCTGCGCAGAACCCAGCAGGGCCCATGTAGTGGGACCGGGAAAGGACTGGAGCCCCCTCCCCCTCATCAGCCCCCCGTCAACATCTGAGCAGGGCAGGAGCCTTGAGGGTCATCGGCCACCATCCCTTAGTCTGGTCCGGCTGTTGGGGATTATTCTTTGTATTTTAACATTTGTTGTCCTACATCCTTCACCTAAAACTAAAAGAACTTTCTTCAGTCCAAGAATAAAAATAAAGATCTTCCTCTGTTGAAATCGCCTCTGCCTTGTTTCTGGCCCCCCCTCGCCGCAGCCTGCCCGGGGCCTCCTCCCTGCCCCGACTTCCAGTGATGCCCCATCCCTTGAGAGACCCGGCCCAGCAGGCTGCAGGGGGGCCCTGGGGGGCGGAACTTGGGGATGTGGCTGGGACAGGGGCCCTTTTGGGCGGGAAGCCCCGTCTGAACTCTGCCCCCCGCTTCCCCTTCACAGAGAGGGGTGAGACCCCTGGGGCTCTGGGAAATGGGAGGGGGAAGGTACACAAGGACCGGGGGGCTCCGGCCCGGGTCTGTCCTTGGGAGCCCCTCTGAGATCGGCCGGAAGGAAGCAGCTGTGAGGCGGGCTGGGGGCTCGCGGGCTGGGGGCTCCCCGGCTGTCCTGACCCAGCCGCCTGCCAGGGCTCCTGAGGCGCTTCCCGACTCCCCCGAGGGCCCCAGTCTCCCCATCTCCGGGGCAGCCCCGGGCACCCCTCTGCTTTCCCCGGGGCCCCACAGAGCCAGGGAGCTCAGGGAAGACTGCGGGTGTGCTGGGAACCCAAGACCACCGGCACCCCAGGAAGCTGCACTGGGGGGTGGGAAGCTCCTTGGCCGTGGCTGTCCCAAAGGGCAGACCCCGATGTTCGGGTGGAGCTTCCAGGGAAAACAGAGGACAAAGGAAGGCTTTTCATCCCGGCAGTGGGCTGGGGGGGGCGGGGGGCACAGAACTCCATCATCTGGGCTGTTACAGCCGGGAGCCCGGCCCGGGCCTGCTGACTCCCCGGCCCCTCGGCAGGCCCACAGGAGGGAGGGAAGCCGCCCGGGGGCGCACTCTGCCCTGCTGATCCTCAGGAGGCCGCGGCCGAGGGGCAAGAAACCGCTGCCCTCCCTGCCTCGGCGCCTTGGCAGTTGGGGCCAAAGGAAGCCGGGCTCAGGCCGGAGGAGCTCAGAGTCCGCTGACTACGACTGCTTCCTGTTCCAGAGGGGGAAACAGAGGCTCACAGGGGGCCAGGCTGGAGCTGCTACCTGACAGGCTGCTGGGGGGGTCCCAGGTGGGGACACTGGGAAGGCCCTTGGGAGGCTGGGAAGGCCCTTGGGAGGCTGGGAAGGCCCTTGGGAGGCTGGGAAGGCCCTTGGGAGGCTGGGAAGGCAGCCCTGCTGAGACAGCCTGGGCCGGGCCGGGCCGCCCGGGGAGAGCAGGACGACCACTTGCCCTGGGAGGGAGGGAGGCCCCCCATCTCCGGGTAGGGCAGCCTTGGCTCTGCCCTCCCCCAGGGCGCAGGCTCTCTGCAGGGGGTCTGGCCCCTGGGACCCCTGAGAGCCCTGAGAGACCCCTCAGGGAGGAGGCAATGGCCCCCAGTGCCCCAGCTGCCCTGGTGGGTGGCGCCTGCTCTTTGTCCTCCAGGAGGCCTCCAGTGCGGATCCTGCCCCAAGATCCCCAATGGCAGCTCCAGAAGAGCCTTAGCACAGATCTCCAGTGACAAACTGCCATTCTCCTCCCCAGGTACCAGCAGGGGGCGGTATTGGGGCTGATTTGGGCTGGGAAGCCCCGGCTCCCTGCTCTGGGCCCACGGCCCCCACCTTCCAATTTCCCAGAAATAAGGTGTAAACCCTTGGAGCTCTGGGAACTGGGAGGGGGGACACCCCGGGGGGGCCAACCTGAGAATGTGCCCCAGCCAAGGGCTGGTTTGAGGTGGGAAGCCATTTTGAACATTCATTGCCCCCAGCTTCCTGCTTCACAACGATATGGGGCAGACCAGCCCCTTGGAGCGTAGAACTTGGGGACGGGGCTAATCCAGGGCTCATTTGGCGAGGGAAGCCCTGGTACCAACTCACTGTCCGCAGATTCCTCCTCCACAGACGGGAGGAGATGCCTGCGTCGTGGAATGTGGGGATGTGGCGCTTTTGGGGTCTGGACTCACTGCCCCCAGCTTCCTTTAAACCGAGAGGGGGGAGACCCCTGCAGTGCGGAACCTTTTTCTGTGGCTAATCCAAGGGCTCATTTGGCGAGGGAAGGCCTGGTACCAACTCACTGTCCGCAGAATCCTCCTTCACAGACACTGGGGGAGACCCTTGGGGTACAGAACTGGGCAATGTGGCTCCTGCAAAGGCTGATTTGGGGTAGTGCCCCTGGTCTAGATTCATTGCCCCCAGCTGCCTCCTTCAAGTAATGGGGAAGAGACCCTAGAACGATTCGCTACGCCTTGGAGAAGGAATGATTTCTGGGGGGTGCCCTAGGTCTAGATTCACTCCCCACAGCTTTGTCCTTCACAGAGATTGAGGTGGGGGGAGATCCCTGGGTTGCAGAACCTGGGGATGTGCCTAGAAAATGAGATGATTTTGCCCTGAATTATTACTATGGAGAGAGGGCCTGAATTATTATCCCCAAGGGGAGGCTGAATTTTTACTCTGGAGAGGGGGCCTCAATTATTATCCCCAAGGGGAGGCTGAATTTTTACTCTGGAGAGGGGGCCTCAATTATTACTCGCAGAGGGGGGGGTGAATTATTACTCTGGAGAGGGGGCCTCAATTATTATCCCCAAGGGGAGGCTGAATTTTTACTCTGGAGAGGGGGCCTCAATTATTACTCGCAGAGGGGGGGTGAATTATTACTCTGGAGAGGGGGCCTCAATTATTATCCCCAAGGGGAGGCTGAATTTTTACTCTGGAGAGGGGGCCTCAATTATTATCCCCAAGGGGAGGCTGAATTTTTACTCTGGAGAGGGAGCCTGAATTATTACTCGCAGAGGGGGGAGTGAATTATTACTCTGGAGAGGGGGCCTCAATTATTATCCCCAAGGGGAGGCTGAATTTTTACTCTGGAGAGGGGGCCTCAATTATTACTCGCAGAGGGGGGGGTGAATTATTACTCTGGAGAGGGGGCCTCAATTATTATCCCCAAGGGGAGGCTGAATTTTTACTCTGGAGAGGGGGCCTCAATTATTATCCCCAAGGGGAGGCTGAATTTTTACTCTGGAGAGGGAGCCTGAATTATTACTCGCAGAGGGGGGAGTGAATTATTACTCTGGAGAGGGGGCCTCAATTATTATCCCCAAGGGGAGGCTGAATTATTACTCTGGAGAGGGGGCCTCAATTATTATCCCCAAGGGGAGGCTGAATTTTTACTCTGGAGAGGGGGCCTCAATTATTACTCGCAGAGGGGGGGTGAATTATTACTCTGGAGAGGGGGCCTCAATTATTATCCCCAAGGGGAGGCTGAATTTTTACTCTGGAGAGGGGGCCTCAATTATTACTCGCAGAGGGGGGGCTGAATTTTTACTCTGGAGAGGGGGCCTCAATTATTACTTGCAGAGGGGGGGTGAATTATTACTCTGGAGAGGGGGCCTCAATTATTATCCCCAAGGGGAGGCTGAATTTTTACTCTGGAGAGGGGGCCTCAATTATTATCCCCAAGGGGAGGCTGAATTTTTACTCTGGAGAGGGGGCCTGAATTATTACTCGCAGAGGGGGGAGTGAATTATTACTCTGGAGAGGGGGCCTCAATTATTATCCCCAAGGGGAGGCTGAATTTTTACTCTGGAGAGGGGGCCTCAATTATTATCCCCAAGGGGAGGCTGAATTTTTACTCTGGAGAGGGGGCCTGAATTATTACTCGCAGAGGGGTGGGTGAATTATTACTCCAGGGGGAACCTAGATTATTACTCTGGAGGGGAGGGCCTGAATTATTACTGCGGGGTTTGAATTATTACTTGCACAAGGGGGCCCTGAATTATTATTCACAGAGGAGGGCCTGAATTACTACCAGTAGGGCCTGAATTATGACTCCTGGGGGGAGCCTGACTTATTACTTGAGGGCCCTAAATTATTACTTGGGGGTCCCTGAATTATTATTTGAGGGGGCCTGAACTATTACTCGGAGGGGGTTGAGCTATTACTCTGGAGAAGGGGACTGAATTCTTACTCCAGAGAGGGGGGGGCTGAATTATTACTTAGCGGGGGTCCAGATTATTACTCTGGAGGGAGGGCTGAATTATTACTCAGGAGAGAGGAGCTTGAATTGTTTCTCGCAAAGAGGTGGCCTGAATTATTACTCTGGAAGGGGGTCCTGAATTATTACTTGGGGAGGGGGATGAATGATTACTCTAGGGGAGGCTTGAACTATTACTCTGGAGAAGGGGCCTGAATTCTTACTCTGGAGGGGGGGAGGCTGCATTATTACTCAGTGGGGGCCTGGATTATTACTGCAGAGGAGGGTCTGAATTATTACTGGGGGGCCTGAATTATTATTCAGAAGAGAAGGGCTTGAATTATTACAAAGGGGGAGCCTGAAGTATTACTCAGAGGGGTCCTGGGTCCTGAATTATTACTCTGGGGGGCCTGACATTATTATGTGACCCTTAATCATTACTCATAGGGCCCTGAATTATGACACGTGGGGCCTGAATTATTAATTGGGGCGCTTGAATTATTACTCGGGGGACTTGAAATATTACTCGTGGAGGGGGGGCCTGAATTATTACTTGCAGAGAAGAGCCTGAATTATTACTCTGGGGGTCTTGAATTATTACTCTGGGGGGTCTGGATTATTACTCTGGAGGGGGTAGCCTGAATTATGACTCTGGAGGGGGGGCCTGAATTATGACTCCTGAAAAGGCCTGACTTATTATTGGGGGACCCTGAGTTATTATTCATGGAGCCCTGAATTATGACTCAGGGGGCTAAATTATTACTTTGGGGGACCTGGATTATTACTGAGGAGTGAGGGGCCTGAATTATTACTTGCAAAGGGGGGGGTTGTATTATTACTCTGGAGAAGAGGCCTGAATTATTAGTCGGGGGGCACCTTAATTATTACTTAGGGAGGGGCCTGAATGATTACTCCAGAGGTGGCCTAAACTATTTCTCTGGAGAGGGGGCCTAAATTATTGGCATTGATTAGGCATGGATTATTGCTCAGGAGACAGGGGCCTTAATTATTGCTCATGTAGGGGGTGTTGTATTATTACTCTGAAGGAAGGGGACATACTATTTCTCACAGAGGTGGAAACTGAATTACTACTTGGGGAGGCCTGGATTATTATTCCAGTGGGGGCTGGATTATTACTTCAGAGAAAGGACCCAAATTATTACTCTGGAGGGGAAGAACTGAATTATTATTCTTGAGGTGGGGCCTGAATTAGTACTCGTGTGTGGGGGCTTGAATAATTACTTAAAGAAGAGGGACCTGAATTATTACTCTGGGGAGCCCTGAATTATTACTTGAGAATGGAGGGCCTGAATTATTACTCTGGGTGGGGGCCTGGATTATTACTCTGGTGGAGAATACCTGAAATATTACATGGAGGGCTTGAATTCTTACTTGCAGAGTGGGGGCCTGAATTATTACTCACAGAGTGGGGGCCTGAATGCTTACTCCATGGAGGTGTTCTTGTATTTTTCCTCAGGCAGGGCTGAATTATTACTCAAGGGGTGCCTGAATTATTCCTGGGGGGTCCTGAATTATTACTCTGGAGGCGGGGCCTGAATGCTTACTCCAGAGTAGGGGGCCTAAATTATTTCTCAGGGGGCCTGGATTATTACTCATGGAGCGGGGAGATGTATTGTTACTCTGGAGGGGGGCCATGCTATTACTCAGATAGGGGGGGGACTAAATTATTACTTGGGAGGGCCTGAATTAGTACTTTGGGGTGGGGCTCGATTATTCCTTCAGAGGGAGGACCCTCCTCTGGAGGGGACGAACTGAATTATTACTCCAGAGGGAGCCCCTGAATTATTACTCCAGAAGGAATTAACTGAATTATTATTCTGAAGGGGGGGGGCTGAATTACTACTCGTGGCAGGGGGCCTGAATTATTATTCTGGAGGTGGGGCTTGAATTATTACTTCTGAGGGGAGGCCTGAATAGCTACTTCAAGGGGAACAGGATTATTACTTTGGAGGAGGGCCCTGAATTATTACTTGGAGGAGCCTGAATGATTACTCTGGGGAGCACCTGAATTCTTACTCTGGAGAGGGGGCCCTGAATTATTACTCGGGGGGTCTGGATTATTACTCTGGTGGAGGGCCTGAATTATTACTCACTGAGGGGGGGCTGTATTATTACTCTGGATGGGAGGGCCATACTATTACTCACAGAAGAGGGGACTGAATTATTATTTGGGGAGGCCTGAATTATTCCTCCAGGCGGGGGCCTGGATTATTACTTTAGAGAGAGGGCCTGAATTATTACTCTTGGGGGAGGCTTGAATTATTACTCTCAGAGGAAGGGCCTGAATTATTACTCCAGAAGGAATGAACTGAATTATTATTCTGGAGGGGGGGGCCTGAATTATTACTTCCTAGGGGAGGCCTGAATTACTTCTTCAAGGAGAACAGGATTATTACTTCGGAAAGGATTATTACTTGGAGGGGTTCTGAATGATTACTCTGGGGAGCACCTGAATTCAAACTCCAGAGGGGGGGCCCTGAATTATTACTTGGGGGACGGTCTGGATTATTACTGTGGTGGAGTAACAATCACTTTGGTGGAGTAATAACTCACCGGAGGGGGGTGGGCTGGATTATTACTCTGGATGGGAGGGCGATTATTACTCACAGAGGAGGGGACTGAATTATTATTTGGGGAGGCCTGAATTATTACTCCAGGTGGGGGGGGCTGGATTATTACTTTAGAGAGAGGGCCTGAATTATTACTCTTGGGGGAGGCTTGAATTATTACTTAAAGAGGGAGAAGTTCTGAATTATTACTCTGAGGACCCTGAATTATTAGTCCGGAGATGGGGCCTGAATCATTATTTTGGAGGGTGGGCCTGAATTACTACTCCATGGGGGATTGGATTATTACTTCAAAGGGGGAGCCTGAATTATTACTCACAGATAGGGTGCCTGAATTTGTAGTGGAGGGGGGACCTCAATCATTACTCCATGGGGGGCTGGATTATCACTTTGGAGGGGGGGGCTGAATTATTACTCTGGAGAAGACAGAATTATTACTTGGGGGGCCTGATTATGATTTATATGGGGAGCCTGACTTATTACTGGGGGGCCCTGAATTATTACTCAGGGGGCCTTGAATTATGACTTGGGGGGCAGAATTATTACTCCAGGGGGTACATAAATGATTACTCAGGGGGGCCTGAACTATTACTCTGGAGAGGGGGATTGAATTCTTACTCCAGAAGGGGGGGTGAATTATTACTAGGGGGAACCTTGATTATTACTTCAGGAGAGAGGGGCCTGAATTATTACTCTGGACGGGGTACCTGAATTATTACTCCGGAGGGGAGAAATTGAATTATTACTATGGAGGGGGTGCTTGAATTATTATTTGTGGGGGGAGCCTGAATAATTACTCACAGAGGGGAAGCATGAATTATTACTTGGGGGGGCTGGATTATTACTCAGGAGAGGGGCCTGCATTATTGCTTGTGGAGGGAAGACCTGTATGATTACTCTGGAGCAGGGGCCTGAATTATTACTCCTGGGGGGCCCTGAAGAATTACTTTTGGTTGGGGCACCTGAATTATTACTCAGGGAGTTGGATTATTACTCAGGAGAGAGTGGCCTGAATTATTACTCTGGAGGGGGGGCCTGAATGCTTACTCCAGAGAAGGGGGCTTAAATTATTAGTCGTGTGGCCTGGATTATTATTCTGGAGAGAGGGGCCTGAATTATTACTCATGGAGGGCTGTATTGTTTCTCGGGGGGGGGGCATGTTATTACTCAGAGAGGGGGAGACTGAATTATTACTTAGGAGGCCTGAATTAGTATGCCAGGAGGAGGCTTGATTATTACTTTGGAGGGAAGGCCTGAATTATTACTCCTGAGGGGAGGAACTGGATTATTATTCTGGAGGGAGGACTTGAGTTATTACTCGAGATGGGGCCTGAATTCTGGAGGTAGGGCCTGAATTATTACTTCGGAGGGGAGCCTGATTTATTATTCACAAAGGGAGGGTCTGAATTATTAGTCGGGGGGGGGACCTGAATTATTACCCTGTGTGGGGCTGGGTTATCACTTTGGAGGGGGGGGCTAAATTATTACTTGGAGGGGCCTGTATTATTACTCCAAGGGGGGCATTTGAATTACTACTACATGGGGGACTGGAATATTACTTCGATGGGGGAGCCTGAATTATTAGTCACAGAGAGTGTGCCTGAATTATTAGTCAGAGGGACCTCAATCATTACTCTGTGTGGGGCTGGGTTATCACTTTGGAGGGGGGTGGCTAAATTATTACTTGGAGGGGCCCAAATTATTACTCTGCAGAAGAGGCCTGAATTCTTACTCTGGAGGGAGGGGCCTGAATTATTAATGTGGGGCCCCTGGATTATTACTCAGGAGAGAGGCGCCTGAATTATTACTCACGGAGGGGGGAGCTATATTATTACTCCAGCAGGCCAGAATAATTACTTTGGGGGGTGGATTATTACTTCGGAGAGAGGCCCTGAATTATTACCTGTAGGGAGGGGCTTGAATTATTACTCAAAGTGGGGAACATGAATTACTATTCTAGGGAGCCTGAATTATTAGTTTGGAGAGGGGGCTTGAATGAATTATTTAGGGTTAAAGGTCACTTTGGAATGAAGGGACCTGGATTATTACTCCAAAAGGAGGCCTGAATTATTAAGGGGTGGGGCTTGAATTAATACTTGTGGAGAAGGGGTATGAATTACTACTCGGGGGACCTGAATTATTACTCCTGGGGGCCCTGACTTATTATTGGGCAACCCAGAATTATTACTGGTGGGGCCTTAATTATGACTCAGGGGGCCTGAATTGTTACTCAGGAAAGGAGGCCTGAATTATAACTTTGGAGGGGGGGCCTGAATTATTATTCATGGGGGAACCTGAATTATTACTTGGGGGGCACATAAATTATGGTACATGAATTATTACTTGGGGGGCTTGAAATCTTATTCATGGAGGGGAGGGCCTGAATTATTACTCACAGAAGAGGCCCTGAATTATTAATCGGGGGCTCCTGAATTATTCCTCTGGTGGGGCTGGATTATTACTCTGGAGGGGGAAGCCTAAATTATTACTCTTAGGGGGCCTGATTTTTTGTTGGGGGTTTCTGAATTATTATTTGGGGGGCCTTGAAATATTACTTGTGGATGCCTGAATTATTACTCAGGGGGGGCATTGAATTAAAACCATAGGGGTGGGCCCTGAGTTATTGCTCAGGAGGGGGGACCTGATTTATTATTCCAGAGGGGGGGCCTGAATTATTACTCGCAGAGGGGAAGCCTGAATTATTATTCCTGGGGGCACTGACTTATTATTGGGGGACCCAGAATTATTACTGTTGGGGCCTAAATTATTATTCCAGGGTCTGCCTGAATGATTACTTCGGGGGGGCCTCAACTATTACTCTGGCGAGGGTGTCTGAATTATTACTCAGGAGAGAGGACCTGAGTTATTACTCAGGGGGACTTTAATTATTACTCAGGGGGTGGGCCTGAATGATTACTCCAGGGGTGGCCCGAATGATTTCTCTGGAGAAGTGGCCTAAATTCTTATTCTGGAAGGTGTGGCCTAAATTATTACTCACAGAGGAAGGGTGTGAATTATTACTCCTGGGGGCCCTGACTTATTATTTAGGGACCCAGAATTATTACTGCCGGGGCCTTAATTAGGACTTGGGGGATCTGAATTATTAGAGGGTCTGAATTGTTACCCTAGGGGGCCTCAATTATTATTCAGGAAAGGAGGCCTGAATTATAACTGTGGAGGGGGGCCCTGAATTTATGGAGGGGAGGCCCTGAAGTATTCCTCACAGAGGTAGGGCCTGAATTATATTTCCAGGGAGCCAAATTATTACTTTGAAATGGAGGGGGGGCCTGGAATATTAATCTGGAGAGAGGGGCCTGAATTATTGCTCTGGTGTGGGGACTTGAATTATTAGTTGGAGACCCTGAATTATTACTCTGAGGGTGCCTGGATTACCATTTTGGAGGAGGGCCTGAATTATTACTCTGAAGGGGGACCATGAATTGTTACTCAGGAGTGGATTGAACTATTACTCTGCAGAGGGTGCCTGAAGTATTACTCTGCATGGGGGGGGCCTGAATTATTACTTTGGAAAGGGGGGCTGTAGTATTATTCCATACTAATTACTCACAGAAGGTGGTGCTGAATTATTACTTGGGGGGCCTGAATTTTGACTCCAGGGAGCTGGGTTATTACTCTGGGGGGTCCTGAATTATTACTTTGGAAGTGGCTCTGAATTATTACTGGGGAGAAGGGGCCTGTATTATTACTCTGTGGGGGACTAGATTATTACTTTGCAGCAGTAGCCTGAATTGTTACTCAGAGAGGGTGCCTGAATTATTAGTTGGGGCGCCTCAATCATTGCTCCGTGGGGGACTGGATTATCACTTTGGAGGGGGTCCTGAATTATTACTTGGAGGGGCCTGAATTCCTACTCGGGGGGAGGCTGAATTATTAATCCAGAAGGTAGTAACTGAATTGTTATTCTGTAGGGGAGGGCCTGAATTATTACTGGTAGAGGGGATTAAATTATTACTCTGGAGAGGGGGTCCTGAAATATTACTTGGTTAGCATGAATTATGACTTATGGGGCGGCCTGACTTATTACTATGGGACCATAAATTACTCAGGGGGCCTTGAATTATTACTTGTGGCCTGATTTATAATTGGAGGGCCTGAATGATTACTTCGGCGGGGGGGAGCCTGAACTATTACTCTGGAAGTAGGGGTCCTGAATTATTACTTTGGAGGGGGGGGTCCTGTATTACTACTCCGTGTGGGACTGGATTATTACTTCGCAGCAGGAGCCTGAACTATTACTCAGAGAGGATACCTGAATTATTAGTGGGGGGGCCCCCAATCATTGTTCCGTGGGTGGCTGGATTATCACTTTGGAGGGAGGGCCTGAATTATTACTTGAAGGGGGACCCTGAATTATTACTGGGGAGGGCCTAAATTATTACTAGCTGGGGGGGGCAAAATATTATTCACAGAGGGGGACCTTGAATTATTTCTCCCGGGAGCTGGATTATTATTGTGTAGGGAGGGGCCTGAATTATTACTTCAGACGGGAGGGCCTGAATTACTACTCTGTGGGGGGCTGGATTATCACCTTGGAGGGGGGGGGGCCTGAATTATTGCTTGGAGGGGCCTGAATTTTTATCCCGGAGAGGAGGCCTGAATGATTACTTGGGGGCTTGAATTATGATTCCAGAGAGGGGCTCTGGGGCCTGAATTATTACTCAAGTGGACTGAATTATTATTCCAGGGGGTGCCTGAATGATTACTCTGGGGGGCCTGAACTATTACTCTTGAGAGGGGGCCTGAATTCTTCCTCCAGAGGGAGGACCAGAATTATTACTCTGGAGGGGGGTCTGAATTATTACTTTGGAGGGGGCTTGAATTACTACTCTCTGGGGGACTGGATTATTACTTCTGAGGGAGAAGCTGAATTATTACTCATAGGGAGGGTGCCTGAATTTTTAGTTGAGGGAGCCTCAATTATTACTCTGTGGGGGGGCTGGATTATCACTTTGGAGGGGGGCCTGAGTTATTACTGGAGGGCCTGAATTATTATTCAGGAGAGAGGGGCTTGAATTATTACTCACAAAGGGGGAAGTTGAATTATTACTCAAGGGGGTCCTGAATTATTACTCTTGGGCGGGCTGGATTATTACTCTGGAGGATGGAGCTTAAATTATTACTCCTAGGGGGGCCTGACATTTTTGTGGGACCCTTAATTATTATTCCAAGGGCTCTGAATTATGACTTGGGGGGGCCTGAATTATTACTTGTGGGTACATGAATTATTACTTGGGGGACTTGAAATATTATTCATGGAGGGGGGCCTGAATTATTACTTGGGGGGTCTGAATTATTACTGTGGGGCCTGAATTACTACTCAGGAGGAGGGCCCTGAATTATAACGTGGGAATGATTACTCCATGGGCAGCCTGAACTCTGGAGAGGGAGCCTGAATTCTTACTCCAGAAGGGGGTACCTGAATTATTACTGCAGGGGGCCTGGATTATTACTTTGGAGACGGGTCCTGAATTATTACTCTGGAGAGGGGGGCCTGAATTATTACTCTGGAGTGGGGACCTGAATTATTAGTTGGTGGGGCCTGAATTATTACTCCATGGGGAGGCTGGATTATCACTTCGGAGTGGGGGCCTGAATTATTACTTTGGAGGGGGGGCTGTAGTATGACTCACAGAAGGGGGTGCTTAATTATGACTCCAGTGGGGCCTGGATTTTTACTCAGGGGGTGCTAAGTTATTACTTTGGGGAGCCTGAATTATAACTCTGGTGGGTCCTGAATTATTACTCTAGAGTGGGGCCCTGAATTATTACTCCTGGCTTGGGCCTGACTTATTATTTTGAGACCCTTAATTATTATTCATAGGGAACTAAATTATGACTCAGGGGGTCCTGAATTATTACTCTAGGTGGTACCTGAATGATTACTCTGTGGAACCTGAGCTATATCTCTGGAGAGGGGGCCTGAATTCTTACTCTGGAAGGCGGTCCCTGGATTATTACTTTGGAGGAGGGCCTGAATTATTACTCAGCTGAGAGGGGCTTGAATTATTACTCGCAAAGGGGGAGCCTGAATTATTACTCAGGGATTTGGATTATTACTCAGGAGATAGTGGCCTGAATTATTACTTGTGGGGATCTGTATTATTACTCTGGAGTTGGGGCCATACTATTACTCACAGAGGGGGGATGGAATTATTACTTGAGGGGCCTGAATTATTACTTCAGGGTGGGGCTGGATTATTACTTTGGAGGGAGAGCATGAATTATTACTCGGGGGGCTGAATTATTACTCTGGTAGTGCCTGAATTATTCCTGGGGAGGCCTGAATTATTACTCTGAAGGGAGGCCTGAATGCTTACTCCAGAGAAGGGGACCTAAATTATTACTTGTGAGGCCTGGATTATTACTCCAGAGAGAGGGGCCTGAATTATTACTCATAGAGGGGCTGTATTGTTACTCTGGAGGGGTGGCCATGCTATTACTCAGAGAGGGGGGGACTGAATTATTACTTGGGGGACCTGAATTAGTACACTGGGGGGAGGCTTGATTATTAAATAAAAGGGAGGGCCTGAATTATTACTCTGGAAGGAGGGCCTGAATTGTAACTCAGGGGTGACCGGAATTATTATTCTGGGGGGGCCAGAATTATTATTCCAGATGGCGTGACTGAATTATTACTCATGGGAGGAGCCTGAATTATTATTTGCAGAGGAGAAGTCTGAATTATTACTTGGGGTGGGGGAAACTGGATTATTACTTCAGAAGGAAGGCCTGAATTATTGCACTGGGGGGGTGCCTGAATGATTAGTCTGGGGCCCTGAATCATTACTCTGGAGGGGAAGAACTGAATTATAATTCCCAAGAGGGGCCCTGAATTATGACTTGGGTGGATGTGAATTATTACTCAGGGGGGCTGAATTATTACTCTGGGGATGTCTGAATTATTCCTAGCAGGGCCTGAATTATTGCTCTGGAGGGGGGGACTTGAATTATTACTGATGGGGGAGCCAGAATTATTACACAGGGGTGCTGAATTATTACACTGGGGGCCTTAAATATAACTCTGGGGGGTCTTGAATTATTACTCCATAGGGGGGCTCTGAAGTATTACTCACAGAAGTAGGGCCTGAATTATTACTCCAGGGAGCTGGATAATTACTTTGGAGGGGGTCCTGAATTATTACTCTGGAGAGAGGGGCCTGAATTAATGCTCTGGTATTTGGGCCTGAATTATTACTCTGTGGGGGCCTGGATTACCATTTTGGGGGGGGAGCCTGAATTATTACTTTGCAAAGGGGGGGCTGTACTATTACTCACCAAAGGAGGTACTGAATTATTACTTGGGGGCCTGAATTATGACTCTGGGGGTTCTGGGTTATTACTCTAGGGGTGTTGAATTATTACTCCTGGGAGGCCTGAATTATAACTCTGGGGGGTTATTATTACTTTGGATGGGGACCCTAAATTATTAATGGGGAGGGCCTGAATTATTTCTCATGGGGGGTGGGGTAAAGTATTACTCACAGAAGGGGAGCCAGATTATTATTTTGGAGGCGGGGTCTGAATTATTACTCTGGAGTGGGGCCTTGAATTATTAATCCTGGTTTGGGCCAAACTTATTATTGGGGGACCCTTAATTGTTATTCATAGGGCCCTAAATTATGACTTGGTGGGTCCTGAATTATTACTCGTGGAGGGCCTAAATGATTACTCCGGGGGAGGGGGCTGAACTATCACTCTGGAAATGGGGCCTGAAATATTACTCTGGAAGGGGGGCTCTGAATTATTACTTTGGAGGGGGGTTTGTATTGCTACTCTGTGGGGGACTGGATTATTACTTTGCAGCGGTAGCCTGAATTATTACTCAGAGAGGATGCCTGAATTATTAGTTGGAAGGGGCCTCAATCATTGCTCCATGGGGAGCTGGATTATCACTTTGGAGGGGGGGCCTGAATTGTTACCTGGAGGGGCCTGAATTCTTACTGGGGGGGTTGAATTATTAATCCAGAGGGGAGGAACTGAATTATTATTCTGTAGGGGAGGGTCTGAATTATTATTCTGGATGGGGGCTTGAATTATTACTCTAGAGGGGGACCCTGAATTATAACTAGGGAGGGCTTAAATTATTACTAGCCAGGGGGCAAAGTATTACTCATAGAGGGGGAGCCTGAATTATTTCTCCTGGGAGCCCGATCATTACTATGGAGGAGGGGGGCCTGAATTATTACTTCGGACGGGGGGCCTGAATTACTACTCTGTGGGGGACTGGATTATTACTTTGCAACAGGAGCCTGAATTATTACTCACAGGGAGGGTGCCTGAATTATTAGTTGGGGGGGGGGGCTTAATCATTACTCTGTGTGGGACTGGATTATCACTGAATTTTTACTCTGGAAAGGAGGCCTGGATGATTACTCAGAGGGGTGCCTGAACTATTACTCTTGAGAGGGGGCCTTAATTCTTCCTCCAGAGGGGGGGGGCAGAATTATTTCTCTGGAGAGGAGGGCCAAATTTTTACTTGGGGGGGTTGAATTATTACTTTGGAGGGGGGGGCCTGAATTACTACTCCATGGGAGACTGGATTATTACTTGGAAGGGGGAGGCTGAATTATTAGTTAAAGAGAGGGTGCCTGAATTTGTAGTCAAGGGGGCCTCAATCGTTACTCTTTGGGGGGCTGGATTATCACTTTGGAGGGGGCCTGAATTATTACTGGGGGGCCTGAATAATTACTTAGGAGAGAGGGGCTTGAAATATTATTCACAAAGGGGGAGCCTGAATTATTACTCAAGGGGGTCCTGAATTATTACTCTTGGTCAGGCTGGATTATTACTCTGGAGGAGAGGGCTTAAATTATTACTCCTGGGGGGGGCCTGACTTATTGTGGGATCTTTAATTATTATTCCAAGAGCTCTGAATTATTACTCGGGGGGGCCTGAATTATTACTTTTGGGGTTTGAAATATTACTCATGGAGGGGGGCCTGAATTATTACTCCCAGAAAAGGCCCTGAATAACTAATCGGGGGGGGTCTTGAATTATTATTCTGGTGGGGCTGGATTATTACTCTGGAGGGGGAAGTATGAATTATTACTCTTAGGGGGACCCTGAAATATTATTTGCAGGTATCTGAATTATTACTGGGGGGGGCAGCTGAATTAATACCGTGGGGGCATGGCCTGAATTATTACTCTGGGGGGGGTCCTTGAATTCTTACTCCAGAGTGGGGGGCCTGAATTATTACTTGCAGAGGAAGGGCCTGAATTATTACTCTGGGGGACTGAATTATTACTCCTGGGGGCCCTGACATATTATTGGGGGACCCAGAATTATTACTGGTGGGGCCTTAATTATGATTCAGGGGACTGAATTATTACTCCAGGGGCTGCCTCAATGATTACTCCGGGGGGATGGGGGGTGCCTGAACTTTTACTTGCAGAGGAAGAGGCTGAATTATTACTTGGGGGACATGAACTATTACTAATGAGGGCCCTGACTTACTATTGGGGGACCCAGAATAATTACTGGTGGGGCCTTAATTATGACTTGGGGAGGCCCTGAATTATTATTCTAGTGACTGCCTGAATGATTACTCCAGGGGGCCTGAACTATTACTCTGGCAAGGGGCCCTGAATTATTACTCCAGAGAGAGTACCAGAATTGTTACTCAGGGGCACTTTAATTATTACTGGGGGGAGTGTGGGTCTCCATGATTACTCCAGGGATGGCCTGAGCTATTTCCAGGGATGGCCTGAGCTATTTCTCTGGAGAAGGGGCCTGAATTTTTACTCTGGGGAGGGGGCTGAATTATTACTCACAGAGGAAGTGCCTGAATTATTACTCCTGGGGGCCCTGCCTTATTATTACTGGTGGAGCTTTAATTATGATTTGGAGGGGCCTGAATTATTACTTGGGGGGTCTTATTATTCTGGGGGGCTGAATTATTACTCAGGAGAGGGGGCCTGAATTATTACTGTGGAGGGGAGCCAGAATTATTACTCATTAGGGGGAACCTGAATTATTACTCATGGTGGGCCTGAATGATTACTCCAGGGGTCTTGGACTATTACTATGAATAGGGGGCCTGAATTCTTACTCCGGATATGGGTGCCTGAAATATTTACTGCAGGGGGCCTGGATTATTACTTTGGAGATGGGTCCTGAATTATTACTCTGGAGAGGGGGCCCTGAATTATTGCTCTGGAGTGGGGACCTGGATTATTACTTCAAAGAGGTAGAATGAATTATTACTCTCACAGAGGGGCCTGAATTATTAATCAGACGGGCTTGAATTATTACTGCATGGGGGTTGGATTATCACTTCGGAACAGGGCCTGAATTATTACTTTGGAGGGGGTCTGTAGTAGCACAGAAGGGGATGCTGAATTATGACTGGTGGGGCCTGGATTTTTACTCGGGAGTGGTAAATTATTACTCTGGGGGGGCCTGAATTATAACCCTGGGGGGTCCTGAATAATTACTTTGGAGGAGGACCCTGAATTATTATTCGCGGTGGGGCAAAGTATTACTCACAGAGGGGAGCCTGAATTATTTCTCCCAGGAGATGGATTATTTCTTTGGAGGGGGGCGGTCTGAATTATTACTCTGGAGTGGGGCCCTGAATTATTACTTCTGTCTTGGTCAGGACTTATTATTGCAAGACACTTAATTATTATTTGTAGGGCCCTAAATTATGACTCAGGGGGTCCTGAATTATTACTCTAGATGGTGCCTGAATAATTATTCTGTGGAGCCTGAGCTATATCTCTGGAGATGGGGCCTGAATTCTTACTCAGGAGAGCCTGCATTATTACTCCTGGGGGCCATGATTGGTGGACCCAGAATTATTTTCTTAGTAATCTTTGATGTACGTTTAAATGTAGAGAAGATAATGCAGTATGAACCGAATGGTAATTAATGGAAATATGATAGAATGCACTGATAACTCTAATGTCCCGAAATGCACTAGAAACACTGAGAAAACTGCCCAATTAAGACTACAATTATGGAATCATTGTTTTACCCGTATAATAAAATAGGGTTTTCAAATACATTGCCAGCAAAAGAATAGATGGACCATTAGTCAACTGATTCATTCGTTTCACGTTTGCAAACAAAGGTAAAATAAAAGGAAGAAAAACAATGACGAATGAATTGCAATGCAAATGTAGAAAACCATTTAGGCTTCCATTTTAATTTCCAGGAAAGATGTAGCAGGTTCAGTATATTGAGGTTTTCCTAGCAGATACCCATTCAATTCGATCTTTCTTATGCAGGCAGAAATGCTTTCCCATGTTAAAAAGGGACAGTTGTGAGTTTAAGAAAAGAATCTGAAAAGATTGAAGCTCCAGAAAAGGATCTAGAGAAGGGTTGGTTTTAGAGAGAGGAACTAGAAGAGAATCTAGAAAAATCATTTTCTGGATTGAGGCTCTAGAAAAGAATCTATACAAGAGTTGTTTATAGAAAGCAGATCCAGAAAGGAATGTAGAAAAGATTGAGCATCCAGAAAATAATCTAGAAAACATTGGGGATTTTTTTTTTGATTGAGGTTCTAGAAAAGAGTGGTTTCTAGAGAGAGGCTCCCAGAAAGAATCTAGAAAAGATTTGAAAAATCTAGAAAAGAATGTGTTCTGGATGGAGGCTCTAAAAACGTATTTAGAAAAGAATTTTTCTAGAGAGAGGATCCATTAAAAAAAAAAAATCTAGAAAAAAATGTTTTCTGGATTGAGGCTCTAGAAAAGAGTTCTTTCTAGAGAGAGAATCCCAAAAAGAAACTAGAAAAAAAGTTTTATAGATTGAGGCTTTAGAAAGAATCTAGAAAAGAGTTGTTTCTAGAGAGAGAGTATCCAGAAAAGAATCTAGAAAAGAATGTTTTGTAAATTGGGGCGCTATAAAAGGATCTAGAAAAGAATTGTTTCTGAGAGAGAGGATCCAGAAAAGAACCTAGAAAAGAATGTGTTCTGGATTGAGGCTTTAGAAAAGCCTTGTTTTCTTGTGTGAAAGTACCAGAAGGCATTTCCTGGAATTTGAATTCTTCAAACGAAAACAAGATCACAACAAATACTGTAAGTGGTAAGACTCAATAGAATGGCAAATTGAGAGGAATAAGTAAGAAAAGGAATCGATGTTTTCAAAGGGAAGAACGGGAAGATTACTCTACACATTCACTATTTCTACAGAAAAGGAGTCCTGATAAGAAACCTTTGATCCAGCTTTAAATGTGCTGAGAGAGTTTCATTCACGCAAATAGGAGAGTATTGACATCAATACTAACATCCAAAAATGCACAAGAAACAATGGGAAAACTGCCGATATGTTATTTATGTTTACCAAGTTAAACCAAAGAGAGCAAAGACAGTGACGGATATCATGACATGAAAATAAGCAAAACCACTTCGTGTTTCAGGAATATCTGTCCTGATAGTTTGCACCAATGGCTTTGTATTCAGGTTTTCCTATCAGGGATGAATTCAACCTCATTAGACAAAGTTAAAACAAAGCCAAGCAAAAACAATGATGAATGAATTGAAATGCAAATGAAGAAAACCATTTCTGTTTCCATCATGTTTTCCAGGAAAGATGTACCAAGTGCAGTGTAATGAGGTTTTCCTAAAAGATAGCTATTCAATTCGAGTTTTTTATGCAAGCAAAAATGTTTTCCTGTGATGAAAGCGACAGTTGTGAGTTTATCCAAGTGTGTCATCAATTGATACCGTTTAATACTTTGAAATCACTTCATAACAGAGTACACTGCACAAACTTGAGTGAATAGACAGTGTTCCTCTGTAGAAAAGCAAGAATGCGTTTCCTTGAAAGGAATTATTCCAATCAAAGTCAGGCCATATGGAACTGATTATAAACATTATATTCAGAAGAAATGCAAAAGGTGACATGCTAGTAAGAAGTGAAACTAATGCTTACTATGAAGAAAAAACTGGAAGGTTTCTCTATTACTTTGGATGGAGGGGGCTGAATTATTACTCTGGTGGTGCCTGAATTATTCCGGGGGGGGCTTGAATTATTACTCAGGAGGGGGGACCTGAATGCTTACTCCAGAGAAGGGGGCCTAAGTTATTACACATGGGGCCTGGATTATTACTCCAGAGAGAGGGGCCTGAATTATTACTCGTGGGGGGGGACTGTATTGTTACTCTGGAGAGGGGGCATGCTATTATTCAGAGAGGGGGAAGTGAACTATTACTTGGGGGGCCTGAATTAGTATGCCTGGGGGAGGCTTGATTATTACTTCAGAGGGAGGGCCTGAATTATTACTCCAGAGGGGAGGAGCTGTATTATTATTATTCTGGATGGGGGGGCCTGAATTATTACTCAAATTGGGGCCTGAATTGTTACTCTGAGGAAGGGGTCCTGAATCATCATTCTGGAGGTACAGCCTTCAGAGGGAAGGCTGATTTATTACTCACAAAGGGAGGGCCTGAATTATTAGTCGGGGGGAACTGAATTATTACTCTGTTTGGGGCTGTATTATTACTTCTGAGGAGGGCCCTGACTTATTACTTGGAGGGTCCTGTATTATTACTCTGGGAGGGGGCGCCTGAATTACTACTCCGTGGGGATTGGAGTATTACTTCAAAGGGGGAGCCTGAATTATTAGTCACAGAGAGTATGCCTGAATTATTAGTCAGAAGGGCCTCAATCATTACTCTGTGGAGGGCTGGGTTATCACTTTGGAGAGGAGATCTGAATTATTACTTGGAGGGGCCCGAATTATTATTCTGCAGAGGAGGCCTTAATTTTTACTCTAGAGGGAGGGGCCTGAATTATTAATGGGGGGCCCTGGGTTATTACTCTGGAGGGGGGCCTAAATTATTACTCTGGGTGAGGGCCTGGATTATTACTCAGGAGAGAGGGGTCTGAATTATTACTCGTTGAGGGGGGGTGCTCTATTATTACTCCAGGAGGCTTGAATTATTACTCATGGAGGGCTTGATTATTACTCAAGGGGGGGCCTGAATTATTATTCAGGGGGCAGGATTATTACTCACGGGGGGGAGACTGAATTATTACTCATGGAATAGGGGCCTGCATTTTTACTCTTGGGGGTCTGAATTATTATTCTGGGGGGACCTGACATTATTGGGAGATCCTGAATTATTACTCGTGAGGCACTGAATTATTACTCAGGAGGGGGGCTGAATTATTCCTGTGGGGGCCTGAATTATTATTCTACATGCGGGTCCAGAATTATTACTTTGGAAAGGGGAGCTGTAGTGTTACTCCAGAAGGGGGGCTGGATTATTACTCACAGAAGAGGGTGATTATTATTTGGTGGATACTGAATTATTACTCCAGGGGCCTGAATTATAACTCTGGGAGGGTCCTGAATTATTGCTGCTTAGTGGGGCCCTAAATTTTTACTAGGGAGGGGCTTTATTAATACTTGTGGAGAGGGGACCCTGAGTTATTACTCTGGAAATGGGCCCTGAATTATTATTTTGCAAGGGGGGGCTGTAGTATTACTCTGGAGGGGGGTTGTACGATTACTCACAGAAGAGGGTGCTGAATTATAACTTGGGGGGCTTGAATTATGACTCTGGGAGGGCTGGATTATTACTCTGGGAGGTGCCAAATTATTACTCTGGGGGCCCTAAATTATTACTCCCGGAAGCCGGATTATTACTTTGGAGGCAGGGTCTGAATTATTACTCTGGTGAGGGGGGCCTGAATTATTACTCTGGAATGGGGACCTCATTTATTAGTTGGGGGGCCTGAATTATTACTCGGTGGGGGGCAGGATTATTACTTCAAAGGGTTAGAATGAATTACTACTCATAGACAGGGGGACTGAATTATTACTGCAGAGGGCCTGGATTATTTCTCAGGTGGGGCCTGAATTATTACTCAGGGGGGTCCTGAATTATTACTCTGCTGAGGCTGATTATTATTCTGGAGGGGGAAGCCTGGATTATTACTCTTGGGGGAGCCTGACTTATTGTTTGGGGTCCCTGAATTATTACTTGGGGGCCCTGAAATATTACTCATAGGTGCCTGAATTATTACATGGGGCAGCTGAATTAATATCATGGGGGTGGGGCCTGAATTATTATTCCAGAGTGGGAACCTAAATTACTACTCCAGAGGGGGGTCCAGAATTATTACTTAGTGGGGGGCTGAATTATTACTCATGGGGGTACTTGACTTATTATTTGGGGGCCCTGAATTATTACTTGGAGGGGACTGATTTATTACTCTGGAGATGGGGTCTGAATTACTATTTTGGAGGGGGCCCTGAATTATAACTCGGGGGGGGGGTCTGGAATGATTACTCCATGGGCAGCCTAAACTATTACTCTGGAGAGAGAGCCTGAATTCTTACTCTGGAGGAGGGGGGGGGGCTGAATTATTACTCCAAGGGTGGCCTGAACTCTCTGGAGAAGGGGCCTGAATTCTTATACTGGAGGGGGGGCCCTGAATTATTACTCACAGAGGAAAAGCCTAAATTATTACTCCTGGTGGCCCTGACTTATAATTAGGGGACCCAGAATTATTACTGGTGAGGCTTTAATTATAACTTGGGGGGCCCGAATTATTACTTCAGGTGGCACCTGAATCATTACTCTGGGAAGCCTGAGCTAATTTTCTGGAGCCGGGCCCTGAATTCTTACTCTGGATGGGGGGGCATGAATTATTACTTGCAGAGGAAGGGCCTGAATTATTACTCTTGGAGGCCCTCACTTATTATTGGGGACCCAGAATTATTACTGGTGGGGCCTTAATTATGACTTGGGGGCCTGAATTATTACTTGGGGGGCTGAATTATTACTCAGGAGAGGGGGGGCAGAATTATTACTTGGAGGGGCCTGAATTCTTACTCGGGGGGGGGCTGAATTATTAATCCAGAGGGGAGGAACTGAATTATTATTCTGTAGGGAAGGGCCTGAAATATTACTCTGGAGGGGGGCCTGAATTATTACTTTGGAGGGGGACCCTGAATTATTACTGGGGAGTGCTTAAATTATTACTAGCTGGAGAGGGCAAAGTATTATTTCTCCTGGGACCCGGATTATTACTATGGAGGGGGGGGGGCCTGAATTATTAGTTGGGACCAGGGCCTGAATTACTACTCCGTGGGGGACTGGATTGTTACTTTGCAGTGGGACCCTGAATTATTACTCACAGAGAGAGTGCCTGAATTATTAGTTGGGGGGGGGAGCCTTAATCATTACTCTGTTGGTGGTTAATTATCACTTTGGAGGGTGGGCTGAATTATTACTCCAGGGGGTGCCTGAATGATTACTCTGGGGGGGCCTGAACTATTACTCTGGAGAATGGGCCTGAATTTTTCCTCCAGAGGGGGTGCCTGAATTATTACTCTGGAGGGGGAGTCTGAATTATTACTTTGGAGGGGGCTTGAATTACTACTCTCTGGGGGACTGGATTATTACCTCTAAGGGGGAGGCTGAATTATTACTCACAGAGAGGGTGCCTGAATTTTTAAGTCACGGGGACGTCAATCATTTACTCTGTGGGGGGCTGGATTATCACTTTGGAGGTGGGGCCTGAATTATTACTGGGGGGCCTGAATTATTACTCAGGAGAGAGGGGCTTGAATTATTACTCACAAAAGGGGAGCCTGAATTATTACTCTTGGTCAGGCTGGATTATTACTCTGGAGGAGGGGGCTTAAATTATTACTCTTGGGGGGGGCCTGACTTATTATTGTGGGACACTTAATTATTATTCCAAGGACCTTGAATTATGACTTGGGGGGGCCTGAATTATTACTTGGGGGTCTTGAAATATTACTCATGGAGGGGGGCCTGAATAATTACTCACAGAGAAGGCCCTGAATTATTAATTGGGGAGTCTTGAATCATTACTCTGGTGGGGCTGGATTTTTATTCTGGAGGGGGAAGCCTGAATTATTACTCTTAGGGAACTATGATCTATTATTGGGGGCCCTGAAATATTACTCACGGGTGCCAGAATTATTACTCAGGGGACAGCTGAATTAATACCGTGGGGGTGTGGCCTGAATTATTATTCATGGGGGGGCTGAATTATTACTCATGGAGATGCCTGATTTATTATTGTGGGACCCTGAATTATTACTCAGGGGGGCCTGAATTATTACTCCAGGTGGTGCCTGAATGATTACTCTGGGAAGCCTGAGCTATTTTTTTGGAGGGGAGCCCTCAATTCTTACTATGGAGGGGAGGCCTGAATTATTACTTGCAGATGAAGGTCCTGAATTATTACTCAGAGGGTGGTCCTGAATGAGTACTCCAGGGCTATTTTTCTGGAGAATGGGCCTGAATTCTTACTGGGGGGGAGGGGACTGAATTATTACTCACAGAGAAAGGGCCTGAATTATTACTCCTGGAGGACCTGACTTATTGGGGGACCCAGAATTATTACTGGTGGGGCCTTAATTATGACTTGGGGGGCCTGAATTATTACTTGGGGGGGTCTGAATTATTACACTGGGGGATCCTGAATTATTACTTTGGAGGGGAACTCTGAATTATTAATGGCAAAGGCCTGAATCATTACTTGCGGGGGGTCAAAGTATTACTCACAGAGGGGGAGCGTGAATTATTTCTCTCGGGAGCCGGATTATTTCTTTGGAGGGGGGGTCTGAATTATTACTCATGGAGGGGGCTGAATTATTACTCTGGAGAAAGGGGCCTGAAATATTACTCTGGAGGGGGGGCCTGAATTATTACTTTGGAGGGGGACCCTGAATTATTACTGGGGAGGGCCTAAATTATTAGTAGCCGGGGGGGGGCAAATTATTACTCACATAGGGGAAGCCTGAATTATTTCTCCCAGGAGACAGATTATTACTGTAGAGGGGGGGCCTGAATTATTACTTTGGATGAGGTGCCTGAATCTGGATTATTACTTTGCAGCGGGAGCCTGAATTATTAGTCGGGGGGGCCTTAATCATTACTCTATGGGGAGCTGGATTATCACTTTGGAGGGGGGAGCCTGAATTCTTACTTGGAGGACCCTGAATTATTACTCTGGAGATGGGGCCTGAATTACTACTTTGGAGAGTGGTCCTGAATGATAATGTGGGGGCCTCCAGAATGATGGGCAGCCTGAACTATTTCTCTTGAGAAGGGGACTGAATTCTTACTCTTTAGGGGGGAGCCCTGAATTATTACTCACAGAGGAAGGGCCTGAATTATTATTCCTGAGGGCCCTGACTTATGATTGGGGGACCCAGAATTATCACTGGTGGGTCCTTAATTATGACTCAGGGGGCCTGAATTATAACTCTGGAGGAGGGGCCTGAATTATTATTCATGGCAAGGAAACCTGACTTATTACTAGGGGTCATGAATTATTGCTTGGGGGTCCCTGAATTATTACTTGGGGGCCCTGAAATATTACGAGTGCCTGCATTATTACTTGGGGGTGGCTGAATTAGTACAGTAGGGGTAGGGCCTGAATTATTACTCTGCAGGGGGGACCTGAATTATTACTCTTATGGGGGGACTGAATTATTACTCATGGGGGGAGCCTGAGTTATTACTCGGGGGGCTGAAATATTACTCATGAGGGTGCCTGACTTATTATTGGGGGACCCAGAATTATTACTGGTGGGGCCTTAATTATGACTTGGCCAGGACTATATTATTATTAGGGGAGTCTGAATTATTACTCAGGAGAGGGGGCCTGAATTATAATTCTGGAAGGTGGGCCAGAATTATTACTTGTTGGGGGGAGCCTGAATTATTACTCATGGTGGGCCTGAATGATTACTCCAGGGGAGGCTTGGACTATTACTCTGAATAGGGAGCCTGAATTCTTACTCCAGAAGGGGGAACCCTTAATTATTACTTGGGGGGCTGGATTATTACTTCCAAGGAGGGCCTGAATTATTACTAGGGGGGGTCTGAATTATTACTCTGGGGGGCTAAATTATTACTCAGGAGAGGGGGCCTGAATTATTACTTGGAGGGTCCTGAATTATTACTCTGGAGATGGGGCCTGAATTACTACTTTGGAGGCAGGCCCTGAATTATAACGTGGGGGGCTCTGGAATGATTACTCCACGGGTAGCCTGAACTATTACTCTGGAGAAGGAGCCTGAATTCTTACTCCAGAAAGGGGTGCCTGAATTATTACTGCAGGGGGCCTGGATTATTACTTTGGAGGGAGGGCATGAATTATTATTTCAGAGGAGAGCCTGATTTATTACTCACAAAGGGAGGGCCTGAATTATTAGTTGGGGGGACCTGAATTATTATTCTGTGTGGGGATGGATTATTACTTCTGAGGCGGGCCCTGAATTATTACTCTGAATAGGGGGCCTAGATTATTATTTGGGGAGGGGGACTGAATGATTACTCCAGGGGCGGCCTGAACTATTACTTTGGAGAGGAGGGCCTGAATTATTACTCAGAGGGGGGCTGAATTATTACTTCAGAGAGGGGCCTGAATTACTACTCTGTGGGGGACTGGAGTATTACTTTGGAGGAGGTCCTGAATTATTATTTGGAGGGGCCTAAATTATTACTCTGCAGAGAAGGCCTGAATTGTTACTCTGGAGGGAGGGGCCTGAATTATTAATGAGGGGGCCCTGGATTATTACTGGGGAGGGGGCCTGAATTATTCCCCAGGGAGCCTGGATTATTACTCAGGAGAGAGGGGCCTGAATTATTACTCGTGAGGCCCTGAATTATTACTCATGGGGGCCTGAATTATTATTCCAGAGGGGGTCCTTGAATTTTTACTAGGGAAGGGTTTTATTATTATTCACAGAGGGGGAGCCTGAAGTATGACTCACTGAGGGGGGACATGAATGATTACTCCAGAAGTGGCCTGAACTATTACTCTGGAGAGGGGGCCTGAATTCTTACTCTGGAGGGGTGGGTCCTGAATTATTACTCTGGGGGCTTTGAATTATTACTCAAGGGGGGGCTTGAATTATTCCTGTGGGGGCCTGAATTATTACTCAGCATGGGGGGCCAGAATTATTATTTTGGAAAGGGGGGCTGTAGTATTACTCCAGAAGTGGGGGCTGTACTTTTACTCACAGAAGGGGATGATTATTACTCGGGGCTGCTGAATTATTACTCCAGGGGCCTCAATTATAACTCTGGGGGAGTCATGAATTATTACTCCAGAGGGGGGCTCTAAATTTTTGCAGGGGAGGGGCTTAATTATTACTCATGGAGGGGGCCCTGAAGTATTATTCACAGAAGTGAGGCCTGAATTATTACTCCAGGGAGCCAGATTATTACTTTGGGTGGGGGGGGCTGAATTATTGCTCTGGTTTAGTGAATTATTAGTTGTGGGGCCTGAATTATTTCTCTGTGGGGGCCTGGATTACCATTTTGGAGGGGGGGGCCTAAATTATTACTTTGGAGATGGGGCCTGAATTATTACTCTGGAGGGGGACCATGAATTGTTAGTTGGGGTTGGCTTGAATTATTACTCTGGAGAGGGTGCCTGAATTATTACTTTGGAAAGGGGGGTTGTAGTATTACTCCATACTATTACTCACAGAAGGGAGTGATTATTACTCGGGGCTGTTTGAATTATTACTCCGGGGGCCTCAATTATAACTCTGGGGGTCCTGAATTATTGCTCCAGAGGGGACCCCTGAATTTTTACTGGGGAGGGGGCTTTATTATTACTCATGGAGGGGGAGCCCTGAATTATTACTTTGGAGGGGGGCTGTAGTATTACTCTGGAGTGGAGCTGTACTATTATTCACAGAAGGGGGTGCTGAATTATTACTTGGGGGACATCAATCATTACTCCATGGGGGGCTGGATTATCACTTTGGAGGGGGGCCTGAATGATTACTCCAGGGGCAACCTGAACTATTACTCTGGAAAGGTGGTCTCAATTCTTATTCTGCAGGGGGGGTGCCTGAATTATTACTGTGAGGGGCCTGTATTATTACTCCAGAGGGGAGCCTCAATTATTATTCAGAAAGGGCCTGGATTATTACTCAGGAGAGAGGGGCCTGAATTATTACTTATGGTGGACGGGGCTGTGTTATTACTCTGGAGTTGCACCATACTATTACTCATAGATGGGGGGATGGAATTATTACTTGGGGGGCCTGAATTATTACCCCAGGGGTGCCTTAATTTTTCCTGGTAGGGCCTGAATTATTACTCTGGAGGGGAGACCTGAATTCTTACTCCAGAGGGGGGGGCCCTGAATTATTACTCAGGGGTAACTGGATTATTACTCAGGAGAGAGGGGCTTGAATTATTACTCGTACTTTTACTCTGGAGCTGGGGCCGTACTATTATTCATACATTCATACATAGGGGGACAGAATTATTACTTGGGGGGCCTGGATTATTACTGTAGAGGGAGGGGGCCTGAATTATTACTCATGGGGGAAGCCTGAATTATTATTTGCAGAAGGGAAGTCTGAATTATTACTCTGGGGGCGGACCCTTAATTATTATTTGTAGGGCTCTGAATTATAATTTAGGAGGGACTGACTTATTACTTGGAGGGCTTGATTTATTACTCGGGGGAGCTTGAAATATTACTTGTGGAGGGGGAGGGGTCTGAATTATTACTTGTAGAGAAGGCCCTGAATTATTAATCGAAGGGGTCCTGAATTATTACTTTGGTTTGTCTGGATTATTACTCTGGAGAGGGATGCCTGAATTATTACTCTTGGGGGAGCCTGACTTATTGTTTGGGGTTCCTGAATTATTACTTGGGAGGCCCTGAAATATTATTTCTAGGTGCTGAATCATTACACAGGGGGAAGCTAAATTACTCAGGAGATGCTGAATTATTATTCTGGCGGCTTGAATTATAACTCTGGGGAGGTCCTGAATTATTGCTACAGAGGGGGGCCCTGAATTTTTACTGGGGAGGGGCTTTATTATTACTTGTGGAGGGGGGCCCTGAATATTATTACTCTGGAGATGGAGCCTGAATTATTACTTTGGAGGGAGGGGTGCAGTATTATTCTGGAGGGGGGCTGTATTATTACTCACAGAAAAGGGTGCTGAAGCATTACTTGGGGGGCCTGAATTATGACTCTGGGGAGGGCTGGATTATTACTCAGGGAGATGATAAATTATTACTTGGGGGGGCCTGAATTATTACTCCCAGTAGCAGGAGTATTACTTTGGAGGCATGGTTTGAATTATTATTCCAGTGAGAGGGGCCTGAATTATTATTCTGGACTGGGGACCTCAATTATTAGTCTGGGGGGCCAGAATTATGACTCTGTGGGGGGCTGGATTGTTACTTCAAAGGGGTAGAATGAATTATTCTCACAGAGATGGGGCCTGAATTATTAATTGGGGGGCTTGACTTATTATTTCATGGGGGGCTGGATTCTCATTTTGGGACAGGGGGCCTGAATTATTGTTCTGGAGAAGGGACCTGAAGTATTACTTTGGATAGGGGGCCTGAATGATTACTCCAGGGAGAGGCTGAATGATTACTCTGGAGAGGAGGCCTGAATTATTACTCAAGAGGTGGGGGCCTGGATTATTACTTTGGAGGGGAGGAACTGAATTATTATTCTGAAGGGGGGGCCTGAATTATTACTCTGGAGAGGAGACCTGAATTATTATTCAGGGGGGCCTGGATTATTACTCGGGGGTGGGCCTGAATGATTACTCTGGAGGAGGGGGCCTGAATTATTACTTCATGGGGGACTGGAGTATTACTTCGAAGGGGAAGTCTGAATTATTACTCACAGAGAGCATGCCTGAATTATTAGTCTGAGAGGCCTCAATCATTACTCCATGGGGGGCTGGATTATCACTTTAGAGGGAGTGCCTGCATTATTACTTGGAGGGGCCTGAATTATTACTCTCAGAGTGGGGGCTGTATTATTACTTGGGGGCCCTGAATTATTATTCAGGGGGCCTAAATTATTACTCTGGGGGCTTGAATTATTACTTGAAGAGGGGGCCCTGAAGTATTAGTCTGGAGAGGGGGCCTGAATTACTGCTTTGGAATGGGGGGGACCTGGATTATTACTCCAGAGGGGGGCCTGTATTATTACTTTGGGTGAGGGCCTGGATTATTACTACGGAGGGGGGCCTGAATTATTGCTGGGGGAGGCTTGAATTATTACTCGTGGAGGAGGGGCATGAATTGTTAATTGTGAAGGGGGTCCTACATTTTTACTCAGGAGAGTGGAATTATTACTCCAAGGGGGGGGCCTGATTTATTATGGGCAGAGCCTGAATTATTACTCTAGAGGGGGTCCTTGAATTTTTACTAGGGAGGGGTTTTATTATTATTTGTAGAGGGAGGGGCCTGAAGTATTACTCACTGAGGAGGGTGCCTGAATGATTACTACAGAAGTGGCCTGAACTATTACTCTGGAGAGGGGGCCTGAATTCTTACTCTGGAGGGGGGGGGCTGAATTATTACTGCAGGGGGACTGGATTATTATTCTGGAGGGGGGGTCTGAATTATTATTTGGAGTGCAGAATTATTACTCATGGAGGGGGGGCCCTGAGCTTTTACTCATGGAATGGGGACCTGCATTTTTACTTGGGGGGAAGCTGAATTATTACTCCTGGAGAGGGGCCTGACTTATTATTGAGAGATCCTGAATTATTACTCTTGGGGGCCTGAATTCTAACTCTGGGGGGCCCCTGAATTATTGCTCCAGAAAGGGGCCCTGAATTTTTATTGGGGAGGGGCTTTATTATTACTTGTGGAGGGGGGCCTTGAAGTATTACTCCCAGAGGTGGGGCCTGAATTATTACTCCAGGGAGCCCAATTATTACTTTGGAAGTGGGGGGGCCTGAATTAGTTACTCTGGAGATGGGGCCTGAATTATTACTCTAGAGAGGGACCATGAATTGTTACTCGGGAATGGCTTGAATTATTACTCTGGAGAGGGTTCCTGAATTATTATTCTGCATGGGAGGCTTGAATTATTACTTTGGAAAGGGGGGCTGTAGTATTACTCCATACTATTACTCACAGAAGGGGGTGCTGAATTATTACTTGGGGGCCTAAATTATGACTCTGGGGGGGCTGGGTTATTACTTGAGGGGATGCTAAATTATTATTGCTGGGGGGGCTGAATTATAACTCGGGGAGGTTCCTGAATTATTATTCTGGAGGCGGCCCTGAATTATTACTGGGGATGGCCTGAATTATTACTCGGGTAGCCTGAATGATGACTTTTATGGGGAGCCTGACGTATTACTGTGGGACCCTGAATTACTCAGGGAGCCTTGATTATCATTTGGGAGGCCTCATTTATAATTTGAGGGGCTGAATTATTATTCCAGAGGTGGGCCTGAATGATTACTCCAGGGGGGTCCTGAACTGTTACTCTGGAGGGGGGCTGTAGTATTACTCTGGAGGGATCCGTACTATTACTCACAGAAGGGGGTGCTGAATTGTGACTCTGGGGGGACCTGGATTTTTACTCGGGGGGTGCTAAATTATTACTCCAGGCGCCCTGAAGTATAACTCTGGGGGGGCTGACTTATTACTCTGGATTGCTGCCCCTTCTTTGTGGGGGTGAGTGTGCAGGCACAGGGCTGCCCCCATTTCATCCGAGAGCCTTTGGTTCTATGTGGTCGTTGCTGGCTGCCCCGGTTTCTGCAGCCTTCCCGGGGCCTTTCCCCCCTGCCTGGGGGCCCCATGGCTGCCGGGCCCCCCCTTAGGTTGCATCATTTCCTCTTGCCTTCCCACCTGCCTCCTCTTGGCAGTGAGTCCCCGAGCTGTGCTGAGGCTGCGGTGGGTGCAGCGTGTGGACAGGAGGCCCACAGTCCCAGAGCAGCCCCCGTGGGATGTCCGTGCTCCCGCGGCGAAGGCCGCGGCCTCCTCCCCGGCACGGGGCCTCCTCCCCGGCACGCGGCCTCCTCCCCGGCACGCGGCCTCCTCCCGGCACGCAGCCTCCTCCCTGGCACGCGTGTGTTCCGAGCTGGCAGCCGGGCAGAGGACTTGATGCTTGAATTCGTGAGAGCGGCCGAAGGAGCGGGGCTGCGCGGATGGAAAGGCCCTCCCTTGCTTCTCCGTGTCCCCGCCTGGGGGGCCCTGGAATCCCCATTGCTGGGGGGGGGGGGAAGGCTCCCCTTCGTGCATTCACTGCAGCCGCCCCGTGCAGCCCCATAGGATGCAGAGCTGCTCTCTGGTCCATACCCGCCGGTCATCGCAGCAGGGGAAAGGCCTGGGGACATTGAGCCTGGGGGGAAGGGCCTGGGGGCGGCCCAGGAGATGTATCCACATAGGCCGGAAGGGCTGTCCTGTGAAATGCGGACAAGCCGCGTAGCTGCAGGGCCGAGACCAGCAGGGAAGGTGACACTGTTAAGATGATGTTGGCTCAGTGGGGGGTACATGGCTGGGGAGGAGAAAGACAGACAGACAGGCACACACACGGCCAAGGAGAGGCAGAGAAAGAGATACATAGGGAGAGCGCAGCCGGCCTGTCCAGAGACAGCCAGGGCCTTCCTCTCTGGGAGCCGCACTGGCTCCTCTGTGAAAGGGGGACCACAGCTCCACTATGGCCTCTCCTGGGGTTGTGAGCGCACTGACTTTTCAGGAAATCCTAGAAACCCCGTGGAAAGGGGCTCCTCTGCCTGCCCTGCTGTGGGCGCTCAGACCTGTCAGGCAGGCCAAGGGGCAGCTCCTGCAAAGAGAACGCAGACCCCCGAGGGGCTGGAGGAGGGCCCCGGGTGAGGAACACTGAGGGAGGCCACTGACTGAGAAGCGTGGGTGGAGGAGGGGGAGGCAATGCCTGGGGCCTCCAGGGCATCACGTTGGCCCAGTCCGAGGCACCGGGTTCAGTCCCTTGGCCGATGGAGAGCATCATGTGTGGGTTCGGGAACTTGTGCCCAGGACACTGCGTCGTCCCAGGCCGTAGGGTGCCCTAGGTCAGCTGCTTTGGCTGCAGCTGCAGGCAGGGGTGGGCATGGAGGGGGCAGCAGAGAGCTGACTGGGAACCCCCGAGGGCCCTAGCTGGGGACCCCCTGCCAGAGACCCAGCCCACGCCTGAGACGTCAGCCCGGGGGGCTCGTTTCGTGCAGGTCCGGTTTGCTATAGGGTAGGAGCCTTTCGCCGGTGTCTGGGCCATGTCTCTTCCCTCTTCTGGTCATGCTGGGGGAAATGAGCTCCTTGGCTCCCAGATCTCCAAGGGCCCCGCCAGCTCCTCAGCCCGGATCCGTCCCATCAGTTGCCTTCCCATAACCCATTGCCCATCAGACAGGCAAGCCCCTGGGGGAGGGGCTGCAGGGGAAAGGAGGTGGGGAGGGAAGGCCTGCCAAGCTCCCTCCAAGGAGCAACTGGGCCAGAAGCAGCCCCCCCTGTGGCCTGCAGCAGGATGGGCTGATGCTTTATTCTGCCAAAGGCTCCTCCCAGGAGTGGGCTTCAGGCTTCCTCAAATACCCCCCCATCAGGCCCCAACATGCAGCGGGGGTGAGTCAAGAGGCCTGCCTCAGGCTCCGCTCAGCTGTCAGTGCCGGAATGCTGTCCCCTTGGGGCCATCAGGGCCCCTTCTTCGGAAAAAGTTCCTACTGGGTGATTGCCAAGGGCCCTTTGAGCTCTGCACCCCTCTGATGCTGGGACCCCCTCCTCAGAGGAGCCCTGCCTTCCCTTAAAGGAACCGGAGCCCGGGCAGCTCCCCGGTGTGGCCTTAGGCCCTTGGGAGGACACCGTGCTTCCCTGCGCGGTGGGCAGGCCGGTCGCCACCCTGGGGAGGGGCCCCGTGCAGATGCCCGCCGTGCTGCTCTCTGGCTCGGTCCTGAATCGGGTGGCGTGGCTAACTGGATGGTGCTGTGACTTCCCGGCATGTGGGAGAGCTCCGCGGGGTGCCCTCTCCTGGCACGAGGAGGGAGGGACAGAGGGAGGGCTTCCTGAAACATCCCAGGGGCGCCCTCGCGGGGGACGTGGTGTGGGGCTTCATGCGTGTGAGGGGGCAGCCATGCTGAGGTGCGTGGTGCGGGTGGACGCGTGCCTGTGGGCGAGGCGTGTGCCCGTGACCGCTCACGCAGGGGGGGGGGGGGGGGCAGCGTGTGTGTGCACAGGGCACCCCGGCGGCTATCACTGTGGCCTTGTATGTGGAACGCAGGACGGCAAAGTCGCCGCGTTCCACGCAGGATCCCCACATTTGGCCTCACGATAGGTCAGCGGGCCACAGGGGAACGAAGAAGAGGCGCCACGCGTGGGAAGGCAGAGGGCAGGAGGAGCCCCGGCCGGCCTCGGGGTCCCGGGACGGGCGCACCACTTCCCAGAGGAGCACACTTGGCGCCGACTCCTTGGGGGGCCTTCCAAGCAGCCGGCGACCCCGGAGCCTGCCCAGGGCGCAGCCCCAGCGAGGGAGGGAGGGCTAAAGCATCCCCGGCCCCACTCTGGCCAGGGCCCCAGCGGCTGGGGGGGGAGGCGGCGCCTGCCGACAGCTCAGGATGGGGCGAGGACGGGGCAGGGGGAGGCAGGGCTCCCTGGTGCTGCAGGAGCGCCACTCAGCGGCCTTCCACTGCACTGCAGGACGAGGTTGGAGGGCGCTGGGCCGACTCAAGGCTGTTCCTAAGCCCCCCATGGGGGAGATGGATGGTGGAGAAGGGGGTGCTGGGGGCAGCTGGAGGAGCCCAGTGCATTAGCCACGCCCCCTCAGGGTGCCGGCAGAAGCTGCTGGGGCTGAGGGAGCGCCACCAGGGAGTGGCAGAGAAAGGGGGGGGCTCCTTGAGGCAGGGGAGGGGCCCTCAGGGGCTCTCCAGAGGGCGGGATGTGGAGGAGTTTCCAGGAGCTCCAAGGCAGCCCTAGAAGGCTTGGCCAGCGTCCCTTTGTGTCCAGTGAAGAGTGAGGGGGGGGCGGGGGCTCCGTGGCCCTCTGGCTCTTAGGGAGGAGTTGCCAGGCGGTGTCGGGTGGGACAGCAGAGTCCCTGACAAGGGAGGTGAGCCCTAGCCCACTCCTGGAGAGGGAAGGCTGAGGCCAGAGGCCGTGCAGGGCCGGGGAGGGGGGCCCAGGCCCAGCGGCAGCATCCAGGCCTTCCCTGGAACCACCCAACAAGCAGAGGGAGAGCTGGCCTCGGGCTGGGGGCCAGCCCTGCCGGGAGGCCCACACAGGGGAGCCCATGCTGGTGTGGGGGCCCAGGAGGCTGCTGGGAGCTCAGCCATGCTGCTGCATGGGCCGTTTGGCTGTTCTCCTTCACCTCTGGCCTCAGCCTCCTGTTCTGAGAAATGGCAGGGATCTGGCCTCCACGGCTCCCTTACACATGGCCCCTGGGACCTCTAACATCCTTTCTAGGCCTGAGTCTGGGGCCCTAGGGAGGCTGGCTGGTCTTTGAGGGAGACGGACCTAAGGGAGGCCCAGGCAAGAGAGACAGAAGTGAGAGCAGGGTGCTGGGGGTCCGGGAGCGGGGAAAGGGCCCTAACAGGGGATGAGTGTGGGAAAGGGCCCTAACAGGGATGAGTGTGAGACAGGCTCTAGCACTGAGGAGATGCCATGGGACCGGGCCCCTGCCTGTGGGGCAGAGGCCATGCACAGGGAGCCTGCCCCAGCCCCACTGGCCTCCTCAGACCCGGCTGCCTTTATGGGAACAGGAAAGGCCGTGGGGGCTTGGGGAGCCAGACCCCCCACTGGGAGGCTCAGCCCTGCTCTGCTTCCCGCCTGGTGCTGTCTCCAGGTTACCCCTGGTCTCCCCAAACACAGGAGGCCCTTGGACTGCAAGGCTTGTTGGGCCCAGTTGAGGCTGGGAGCCCGGCCTGCCTGCCCTGCCCCAGGCCTGCTGGTGCTTGGCTGGTGGATGACCCCAGAGATCCCGCCCCCCGGGAGGAGAGCCCCAGCATGTGCTGGTCATTTGGGGGCAGTGGAGGCTGAGAAAGGTGCCCCAGCCTGTGGGAGCGGGAGATGGGTGGGGGGGTGTCCAGGCCGTGGCTGGAACAGCCGGTCAGGGTCAGGCCCGGGGTGGAAGTGCTCCTGAGACATAACTACATGCAGGTAAGGGCCCTTCCCGCTGCCAAATGCTCCCCACACGCGCTCAGCAGCAGCGGCAGCTAGGGGACCCCCCATAGGCAGCTGGGGAACATGGGCCCCCCCCCCCCAGGGAGCGCCCGGGCGGGGAGCAGGGGGGGATGTGAGAGGCCGGGCCCGGCCCCCACTGGGGCTCGGCGGCGCATTTGTACTTTTCCGTCCTTTATTACTCGGGGTCCCGGCATGGTTTGGGGTTGGGGAGCCCAAGGTCTTGCCTGCCAGGTTGAGCTGGGGCTGGGCCTTGAAGTGTGTCACTATTGCCACCGCCCACCATTCTGAGGTCATCATGGCAGGGGCGCCTTTATTACCTCACACTTCCCCTGGAATGATGACAGGACTGGTTGCCTTGGAGCTCCTGCCAGTGGTGGGTGGGAGAAATATAACTCTGCTCACTTTCACAACCATTATGGCTATGTTAAGACCCCTACAACTGTCTCTTGGTCAGATCCCCATGAGGAGAGTAGCTGAAAGAAGACCCGGACCCCAGCCACCCCCAGGGGCCTGGCCAGGAATGATGGGGTTTCAGCTGGGAGGCGGCCGTCTTCCTCCTGCAGGTCATGGACGAGGGATAACCACTTCACAATCGGTACCTTATGCAAGAGTGGGCCCTGTTTTCCATGACCTGTTCATGACAGTTTTGGGCAGCAGGGGGGAGGGGATCCCAGGAGTCATGCCATCTCCAATGGCCTATAGCCGCTGGCCTTATGGACACCCACACATTCATCCAGGAGCTTTAATTGGTGCTGGTGATGGACGAATGAGAGCAGGTATACAACTGAGGCGGGCTCCCATCCCCCCTGATCCTCAGCGAGGACCCCATGCAGTGCCCCATTCAGGAAAATATAGAAGATGTCAAACAAACACCGAAGGCTTACTGGCAGCTCTGATCAAGGCCCAAGAAGAAATCTCAGCCATTCAGGCCCCCTCCCAGGCTCCGGATCATGGCACCGATGGAGCAGCAGTTGGTGATAGCAAAGACATCGAAGATCTGAAGGAGTGCCCACAGTCCTGTTTGCTATCCTGGCCAGAACCTATGGAGAAAGAGCAGGAGAAGGTTCTGGCCCATCCCCCTCCCAGTCTTCCCCACGAGGCCAGGGAGCAGCATTCGGCGATGGCAGTGGCAGATACCACCCTACCTGCTGGCCCTGAAGATCCCAATATCTCCCCAATAGTCAAGCACAGCCAGGAAGAAGACCCACAGAACACTGTGCCCTCAACCTCACAGGGCCCATGTAATGGGACTGAGAAAGGACTGGAGCCCACTCTCACCAACCCGGCCATTCCCCTTCTCTTTCCCCTGCCTTCCACTTAGACCCCCTCCCTCTCCCTCCGTCAGGGCCCGAAGGCTCCTCCCAACAGCACCCCACAGGACATCGAAGCAGGGCGGAAGATCCCGAATCATCTGAATTCCTTGGTGTGATCCGGCTGTTGGGGATTATTCTTTGTATTTTAACATTTGTTGTCCTACATCCTTCACCTAAAACTAAAAGAACTTTCTTCAGTCCAAGAATAAAAATAAAGATCTTCCTCTGTTGAAATTGCCTCTGCCTTGTTTCTGGCCCCCCCTCGCCGCAGCCTGCCCGGGGCCTCCTCCCTGCCCCGACTTCCAGTGATGCCCCATCCCTTGAGAGACCCGGCCCAGCAGGCTGCAGGGGGGCCCTGGGGGGCGGAACTTGGGGATGTGGCTGGGACAGGGGCCCTTTTGGGCGGGAAGCCCCGTCTGAACTCTGCCCCCCGCTTCCCCTTCACAGAGAGGGGTGAGACCCCTGGGGCTCTGGGAAATGGGAGGGGGAAGGTACACGAGGACCGGGGGGCTCCGGCCCAGGGGCCTGTCCTTGGGAGCCCCTCTGAGATCGGCCAGAAGGAAGCAGCTGTGAGGCGGGCTGGGGGCTCCCCGGCTGTCCTGGCCCAGCCGCCTGCCAGGGCTCCCAAGGAGCTCCCCCTCCCCTTCCCGGCTCCCCCCAAGGGCCCCAGTCTCCCCGGCTCCGGGGCAGCCCCGGGAACCCCTCTGCTTTCCCCGCCCCCTCCCCCAAGGGAGAGGAGTTCATCAGACTGGGGGCAAGATGGGCCCCCAAGGTCATCGCCCAGAGAGCTGCCCGGAGTGGGGTCTGAAAGGCCTTAGATGGGAGTGCCTCAGAGGGCAGGTCCTGGTGGGGGATGCAGGGAAAAGGGAGGAGGAATCAGGCCTCTCTCCCCCTGCAGTGGGCTTCCTGGGGAGTGGAGGGGGGGCACGGAACTCCATCATCTGGGCTGTTACAGCCGGGAGCCCGGCCCGGGCCTGCTGACTCCCCGGCCCCTCGGCAGGCCCACAGGAGGGAGGGAAGCCGCCCGGGGGCGCACTCTGCCCTGCTGATCCTCAGGAGGCCGCGGGCCGAGGGGCAAGAAACCGCTGCCCTCCCTGCCTCGGAGCCTTGGCAGTTGGGGCCAAAGGAAGCCGGGCTCAGGGCTGGAGGAGCTCAGAGTCCGCTGACTACAACTGCTTCCTGTTCCAGAGGGGGAAACAGAGGCTCACAGGGGGCCAGGCTGGAGCTGCTACCTGACAGGCTGCTGGGGGGGTCCCAGGTGGGGACACTGGGAAGGCCCTTGGGAGGCTGAGAAGGCCCTTGGGACACTGGGAAGGCCCTTGGGACACTGGGAAGGCCCTTGGGAGGCTGAGAAGGCCCTTGGGACACTGGGAAGGCAGCTCTGCTGAGACAGACTGGGCCGCACTCAAGGCTCAGCCCCAGGCTCCTGGGCTGCTGCCCCCCCCCCATGGGGGAGATGGATGGTGGAGAAGGGGGTGCTGGGGGCAGCTGGAGAAGCCCAGTGCATTAGCCACGCCCCCTCAGGGTGCCGGCAGAAGCTGCTGGGGCTGAGGGAGCGCCACCAGGGAGTGGCAGAGAAAGGGGGGGCTCCTTGAGGCAGGGGAGGGGCGCTCAGGGGCTCCCCAGAGGGCGGGATGTGGAGGAGTTTCCAGGAGCTCCAAGGCAGCCCTAGAAGGCTTGGCCAGCATCCCTTTGTGTCCAGTGAAGAGTGAGGGGGGGGCGGGGGCTCCGTGGCCCCTCAGGCTCTTAGGGAGGAGTTGCCAGGCGGCGGCGGGTGGGACAGCAGAGTCCCTGACAAGGGAGGTGAGCCCTAGCCCACTCCTGGAGAGGGGAGGCTGAGGCCGGAGGCCGTGCAGGGCCGGGGAGGGGGGCCCAGGCCCAGCGGCAGCATCCAGGCCTTCCCTGGAACCACCCAACAAGCAGAGGGAGAGCTGGCCTCGGGCTGGGGGCCAGCCCTGCCGGGAGGCCCACACAGGGGAGCCCATGCTGGTGTGGGGGCCCAGGAGGCTGCTGGGAGCTCAGCCATGCTGCTGCATGGGCCGTTTGGCTGTTCTCCTTCACCTCTGGCCTCAGCCTCCTGTTCTGAGAAATGGCAGGGATCTGGCCTCCACAGCTCCCTTACACATGGCCCCTGGGACCTCTAACATCCTTTCTAGGCCTGAGTCCAGGGCCCTAGGGAGGCTGGCTGGTCTTTGAGGGAGACGGACCTAAGGGAGGCCCAGGCAAGAGAGACAGAAGTGAGAGCAGGGTGCTGGGGGTCCGGGAGCGGGGAAAGGGCCCTAACAGGGGATGAGTGTGGGAAAGGGCCCTAACAGGGATGAGTGTGAGACAGGCTCTAGCACTGAGGAGATGCCATGGGACTGGGCCCCTGCCTGTGGGGCAGAGGCCATGCACAGGGAGCCTGCCCCAGCCCCACTGGCCTCCTCAGACCCGGCTGCCTTTATGGGAACAGGAAAGGCCGTGGGGGCTTGGGGAGCCAGACCCCCCACTGGGAGGCTCAGCCCTGCTCTGCTTCCCGCCTGGTGCTGTCTCCAGGTTACCCCTGGTCTCCTCCCCAAACACAGGAGGCCCTTGGACTGCAAGGCTTGTTGGGCCCAGTTGTGGCTGGGAGCCCGGCCTGCCTGCCCTGCCCCAGGCCTGCTGGTGCTTGGCTGGTGGATGACCCCAGAGATCCCGCCCCCCGGGAGGAGAGCCCCAGCATGTGCTGGTCATTTGGGGGCAGTGGAGGCTGAGAAAGGTGCCCCAGCCTGTGGGAGCGGGAGATGGGTGGGGGGGTGTCCAGGCCGTGGCTGGAACAGCCGGTCAGGGTCAGGCCCGGGGTGGAAGTGCTCCTGAGACATAACTACATGCAGGTAAGGGCCCTTCCCGCTGCCAAATGCTCCCCACACGCGCTCAGCTCCCCCTATGGGGGACCCCCCATAGGCAGCTGGGGAACATGGGCCCGCCCCCCAGGGAGCGCCCAGGCGGGGAGCAGGGGGGATGTGAGAGGCCGGGCCCGGTGGGGGGCCGGGGATCAAGCCCCCACCGGGGCTCAGTGGTGCATTTGTACTTTTCCGTCCTTTATTACTCGGGGTCCCGGCATGGTTTGGGGGCGAGCCCTGGGTCCCCCCCCGGGGCAGATGGAGACAGGGGCCCCCTGCTGGGGGTTGAAGCTGTTACTGTGAGCATCCCCGGCATGGGGGGTCACCGTGGCAACGGGGCAGGGCACCACCTCACAGTTCCCTTGTGAGGTGGGCCTGAGTGGTTGCCGGGGAGACGGGGCTAGGAAATAAAAGGCAGGGCAGGGGGGGGGCCAGAACCAGAACTTGCCACGACCCCTCACCTGTGTGGCTATGTTAAGACTTTTCCAACTGACTCCTGGCCAGGTTCCTCAGCGCCGAGCCGATGGAAGACCCGGACCTCAGCCACCTCCAGGGGCCCGGCCCAGAATGCCCCAGTTTCAGGCAGAAAGCATCCGTATCCCGTTCGCCGGCCACGGGCGGGGGAGAGCCATGCCCCCCCCAGTGTTGCATCCTCGGGTGGTCCCCGCCATCCCCGACCTGTTGGTGACAGCCTTGGCTGCAGGGGGGGAAGGGATCCCCGGAGCCAGGCCCGGGGCTCTGGGCTATGGCCACTGGCCTCAGGCCTACTTGGAGAACCAGCATGCGGCCTTATTCGGGGCCGGAGACGGGAGGATGAGAGTGAGCGTGCCGGGGAGGCGCAGTCCATTCTTTCCTGACCCTCATCGAGGCCGCCAGGCCGTGCCCCACGTGCGAAGACATCGAAGATCCCGGGCCCTCCCCGAGCTCCTGCTGGCCACGCTGGCCAGAACCGAAGGCGAATTCTCCGGAGCAGGCTCCCAGGCCCTGTCCCAGGCTCCCCCGCAAGCGTCCCAGGCAGCAGCGCTCCCCAACGGCACCGACAGATCCGGCCCTGCGCCCTGGCCCCGAAGATCCCAGGACCCCCCCGAGGGCCTTCCGCAGCCCGCTGGAAGAGCCGAAGTCGCTCTTAGTGCCCAGAGCCCCCCGGGGGCCATGTAACCAGGCTTTGAAAGGACTAGAGCCCGCCCCCTCGGCCCCGCCCCTCCCCTCTCCCTGCCCTCCCCTCCCCCCCTGGCCTCCCTCCCTGCCCTCCTCTCCGCCCTCGACTCTGGCCTAAGGCTCCCAGCAGCACCTCCTCTCGGGACTTAGGAGAAAGGAAGGAGGTCCCCCGGGACTTCTCCAAGCCCTTGCTCTGGCCCCCCTATTGCGGATTTATTCTTTGAAAGTTTGCTTATGTTACTCAACACTTTGGTCTGAAGCTAAAAGAGCTCTCATGGAGCCAAGAAGAAAAATAAACATCTTCTCTATTGAAATCGCCTTTGTCCTTGGTCTTTTTCCCGCCCCTCCCCCACGGCCTGCCGGGTCCCCTCAGTCTCCCGGGTCTGGCCTCCCTTCCCCAGGGCCCCCGGGTCTGGCCTCCCTTCCCCAGGGCCCCCGGGTCTGGCCTCCCTTCCCCAGGGCCCCCGGGTCTGGCCTCCCTTCCCCTGGGCCCCCGGGTCTGGCCTCCCTTCCCCTGGGCCCCCGGGTCTGGCCTCCCTTCCCCTGGGTCCCCGGTCTGGCCTCCCTTCCCCAGGGCCCCCGGGTCGGGCCTCCCTTCCCCTGGGCCCCCGGGTCGGGCCTCCCTTCCCCTGGGCCCCCGGGTCGGGCCTCCCTTCCCCTGGGCCCCCGGGTCGGGCCTCCCTTCCCCTGGGCCCCCGGGTCGGGCCTCCCTTCCCCTGGGCCCCAGGGCCCTACTGTTTCCGGCAGCTTCCTCCCCCCCCTTCCAATCGGGCCCCTGATGCCGTGAGAGACCCCCTCAGCTGCGGGGGACAGCTCCCAGAGCCGGAGGGAGCGGCTGGGACACGGCTCCCTAGGGAGGGAAGGCCCTGGGTGCTCTCTGGCCATTTCCTCCTGCACAGAGAGTGCTGAATGCCGGGATGTGGCTAGGGAAAGGGCTCCCTTGGGGTGGGAAGCCCTGTCTGGACCCCTCTCCCCCCCTCCTCCTTCACAGAGAGGGGGGAGACCCCTGGGGCTCTGGGAAATGGGAGGGGGAAGGTACACGAGGACCGGGGGGCTCCGGCCCAGGGGCCTGTCCTTGGGAGCCCCTCTGAGATCGGCCGGAAGGAAGCAGCTGTGGGGCGGGCTGGGGGCTCCCCGGCTGTCCTGGCCCAGCCGCCTGCCAGGGCTCCCAAGGAGCTCCCCCTCCCCTTCCCGGCTCCCCCCAAGGGCCCCAGTCTCCCCGGCTCCGGGGCAGCCCCGGGAACCCCTCTGCTTTCCCCGCCCCCTCCCCCAAGGGAGAGGAGTTCATCAGACTGGGGGCAAGATGGGCCCCCAAGGTCATCGCCCAGAGAGCTGCCCGCAGTGGGGTCTGAAAGGCCTTAGATGGGAGTGCCTCAGAGGGCAGGTCCTGGTGGGGGATGCAGGGAAAAGGGAGGAGGAATCAGGCCTCTCTCCCCCTGCAGTGGGCTTCCTGGGGAGTGGAGGGGGGGCACGGAACTCCATCATCTGGGCTGTTACAGCCGGGAGCCCGGCCCGGGCCTGCTGACTCCCCGGCCCCTCGGCAGGCCCACAGGAGGGAGGGAAGCCGCCCGGGGGCGCACTCTGCCCTGCTGATCCTCAGGAGGCCGCGGGCCGAGGGGCAAGAAACCGCTGCCCTCCCTGCCTCGGCGCCTTGGCAGTTGGGGCCAAAGGAAGCCGGGCTCAGGCCGGAGGAGCTCAGAGTCCTCTGACTACAACTGCTTCCTGTTGGGGGGTGGGGGGTCACGGAGGATCAGGTAGTGGTTGCTACGCGGGAGGCTGTGGGGGAGGCGCACAGGGAAGGATGCATGGAAGGCTAAGCCTGGGTGGGCCCAACTGGCCGGGATCGGGACTGGGCTGGGCTGGGGGCAAGACTGGCCTGGGACAGCCTGGGCCGGGCCGGGCCGCCCGGGGAGAGCAGGACGACCACTTGCCCTGGGAGGGAGGGAGGCCCCCCATCTCCGGGTAGGGCAGCCTTGGCTCTGCCCTCCCCCAGGGCCCAGGCTCTCTGCAGGGGGTCTGGCCCCCGGGACCCCTGAGAGCCAAGGGGAGGCAATGGCCCCCAGTGCCCCAGCTGCCCTGGTGGGTGGCGCCTGCTCTTTGTCCTCCAGGAGGCCTCCAGTGCGGATCCTGCCCCAAGATCCCCAATGGCAGCTCCAGAAGAGCCTTAGCACAGATCTCCAGTGACAAACTGCCATTCTCCTCCCCAGGTACCAGCGGGGGCGGGGGCGGGGCTGCTTCTCCCCAGAAGCTGTGCTTGGGCCCCTGTTGAAAGGCTCCGCCATGTGTCCCCCTCCCCCCCACTGTGTGCCATGGCTATTTACACACACACACACACACACACACACACACACACACACACACACACACACACATTTTATGTGCACACATATTCACATTCATATGCACGATACACCCCAAGTTGTATATTGTGGATGTAGACATCCAACTTCCTCAGCCAGGAGATAAACCACACATGCATTTCCACACGCCCACAAATACACGCCATGAGAACAATGCCCCCACCACACACAAAGCAGCCCATGGACTCAGACACACCACACAGAAAGGGCACACGCTCTATAAATACACACACAACATGCACACTGCACACACAAGCGCACACACAACACACACTACCCATGTCCAATGCATACCCTCATACACAAATACATCTATCCCATGCACACAGCAGACACACAAATACACACCACACAGAACACACACACATGTACAATGCATACCACAAGTACACACAGCAGACACACAAATACACACCACACAGAACACACACATGTACAATGCATACCACAAGTACACACGGCAGACACAAATACACACCACACAGAATACACACATGTACAATGCATACCACAAGTACACACGGCAGACACACAAATACACACCACACAGAACACACACATGTACAATGCATACCACAAGTACACACGGCAGACACACAAATACACACCGTACACATTACATATTCCACACAGGAGACACACAAGTATACAACAGTCACAAATACTCACATACTACACATTATAGACACACAAACACACGTACGACCCACATAATGGACACGGGAATATACACACCACACACAGATACACATACGGTTTACATAGTAAGCACACAAATAGTCATCACACACAAGTACATCACAATACTCCTGCCACATAAATAGTTAGGCCCCAGACACACCCACCACAGGCACAACCAGCCCAACAGCAGCAGCAGGTGATGGCAAGGGCAGCCATGACCCTGCGAGGGGACCCCGAAGATCCCAACATCACCTGGAGACTTGGCCAGCCAGATGGAAGAACCAAAGATGCTCCTTCTACCCAGAGCCCTTCAGGGACCAAGTAATGGGGACTGTGAAGGGACTGCCATCCACCCTCAGGGCCACTGGCCTTCCCCTGTCTTCCCTCGGCTTCCTCTAGGGTCCTTCTCTCCCCCCTCCAGGCATGGCCAGAAGGCCCCCTCCAAGTCTCCTCCTCGGACAGCTGAGCTGCAGAGGGCCTGAGGCGCCCTCCCACAGCCCTCTCCTCCCATCTTCCCGTGGAACAATGATGCTTTCAGTTTGAGCTTATGCTGCTTTACCTTCTGTCTTCTATAACTAAAACAGCTTTCTTCAACTCAAGAAGAAAAATAAAGGCGTTTTCTGGTGAAATTGCCTTTGGCCTCTAGGATTGTTCTCTCCTTTCCCCACAGCTCGCCCGCCCCCTCCTGTTCCCTGTCCCCTGCCCATCCCTTCCCTGGGCTCTGCCCGCCTAACTCCCTGTCATCTGCTGCGCCTGCCGCCCCTTCCCTTCCCCCGCTTCTGCTCTGTGCCCACGATCCTGTGAGAGACCGCACCCACGGGGCTCAAGGGAATGGACACCCGGGAGATGGAATTTTGGGATGTGGATGATCTAAGGGCCTATTTGGGGTGGGAAGCCCCGGCGTAGCCACTGCCCACACTGGCCCTTCACAGAGAGAGGTGGGAGAGCGCTGGGACGCGAACCGTGGGGATGCGGCTGGGACACGGCCTGATTTGGGCTGGGAAGCCAGGTCCCCGGTCTGGACTCACGGCCCCCACCTTCCAATTCCAAAAAGATAGGGTGCAGACCCTGGGAACTGGGAGGGGGGACGGCACACAGCAAGGGGGCTTCCAGGCCCGGCTTCCTCGCCCCTGAGCAGGGCCGGCCGGCTTCCTCCCCTGTGCCCGCGCCCCTTCCCGTGTGAGTGTTTTGTGGACACCTGGGGCTTCTGCCACCAGAGGTGGCAGGGAATTGTCTGGTCTGGGCCCAGAGATCTGGGTCCTGCTCTGGGGGTGGGGGTGGGGGGCAGCAAGAGGGTGGGGCCGGGCCTGGGGGGGCTGGGCCTGCCCTGCCCATCCCCCTTGACACAACAAGGAGATTCAGGGCCTTTGGGCCACGCCCCGACCTGTGACCTGGTGGGTCACAATGGATGTTGTCATGGCCACATTCTATGGGCCACAGTCCTGGGGCTGAGGCGTCCGGGGCTGCCCAGAGCTGCCCGTGCCCAGCCTGGGTGTCAGCTGGGCCAGCCTCTGCTCCCGCCCGGAGCCAGGGACCAGGCAGCGGGTGGCACGAGTGTCTGTGCCACCTGAGAAAGTGAGGGCCCACTGGCTCCCAGCTGCCAGGGCCTGGCTTCCTGAGCCTCAAGGACTCAAGGTGGGGGGGCTGAGACATGGGGCATGGGGGGGCAGGAGGGCTTGGGGGGCCTCCTAAACTCTTCAGTGAGGGGAGGGTCCCAGGTGGGGATGCTGGGAAGGCCCTTGGGAGACTGGGAAGGCCCTTGGGAGGCTGGGAAGGCCCCTGGGAGGCTGGGAAGGCAGCCCTGCTGAGACAGCCTGGGCCAGGCCGGGCCACACGGGGAGAGCAGGACGACCACTTGCCCTGGGAGGGAGGGAGGCCCCCCATCTCCGGGTAGGGCAGCCTTGGCTCTGCCCTCCCCCAGGGCCCAGGCTCTCTGCAGAGGGTCTGGCCCCCGGGACCCCTGAGAGCCAAGGCGAGGAAATGGCCCCCAGTGCCCCAGCTGCCCTGGTGGGTGGCGCCTGCTCTTTGTCCTCCAGGAGGCCTCCAGTGCGGATCCTGCCCCAAGATCCCCAATGGCAGCTCCAGAAGAGCCTTAGCACAGATCTCCAGTGACAAACTGCCATTCTCCTCCCCAGGTACCAGCAGGGGGCGGTATTGGGGCTGATTTGGGCTGGGAAGCCCTGGCTCCCTGCTCTGGGCCCACGGCCCCCACCTTCCAATTTCCCAGAAATAAGGTGTAAACCCTTGGAGCTCTGGGAACTGGGAGGGGGGACGGCACACAGCAGAGGGGCTTCCAGGCCCGGCTTCCTCGCCCTTGACCAGGGCCGGCCGGCTTCCTCCCCTGTGCCCGCGCCCCTTCCCCTGTGAGTGTTTTGTGGACACCTGGGGCTTCTGCCACCGGAGGTGGCAGGGAATTGTCTGCTCTGGGCCCAGAGATCTGGGTCCTGCTCTGGGGGTGGGGGGTGGAGCAAGAGGGTGGGGGGGGGGCTGGGCCTGCCCTGCCCATCCCCCTTGACACAACAAGGAGATTCAGGGCTGTTGGGCCACACCCAGACCTGTGACCTGGTGGGTCATAATGGATGATGTCATGGCCACATTCTATGGGCCACAGTCCTGGGGCTGAGGAGTCCGGGGCTGCCCAGAGCTGCCCGTGCCCAGCCTGGGTGTCAGCTGGGCCAGCCTCTGCTCCCGCCCGGAGCTAGGGACCAGGCAGCGGGTGGCACGAGTGTCTGTGCCACCTGAGAAAGTGAGGGCCCACTGGCTCCCAGCTGCCAGGGCCTGGCTTCCTGAGCCTCAAGGACTCAAGGTGGGGGGGCTGAGACATGGGGCATGGGCGGGCAGGAGGGCTTGGGGGGCCTCCTAAACTCTTCAGTGAGCGGGCCCTGCACTGGTCCTGATGCCCCTTCCCCCAGTGTCATGGAGGCCCAGGCTGGAGCTGCTACCTGACAGGCTGCTGGGGGGGGGACCCAGGTGGGGATGCTGGGAAGGCCCTTGGGAGGCTGGGAAGGCCCTTGGGACGCTGGGAAGGCCCTTGGGAGGCTGGGAAGGCCCTTGGGAGGCTGGGAAGGCAGCCCTGCTGAGACAGCCTGGGCCGGGCCGCACGGGGAGAGCAGGACGACCACTTGCCCTGGGAGGGAGGGAGGCCCCCCATCTCCGGGTAGGGCAGCCTTGGCTCTGCCCTCCCCCAGGGCGCAGGCTCTCTGCAGGGGGTCTGGCCCCTGGGACCCCTGAGAGCCCTGAGAGACCCCTCAGGGAGGAGGCAATGGCCCCCAGTGCCCCAGCTGCCCTGGTGGGTGGCGCCTGCTCTTTGTCCTCCAGGAGGCCTCCAGTGCGGATCCTGCCCCAAGATCCCCAATGGCAGCTCCAGAAGAGCCTTAGCACAGATCTCCAGTGACAAACTGCCATTCTCCTCCCCAGGTACCAGCGGGGGCGGCGGGGGCGGGGCTGCTTCTCCCCAGAAGCCACACTGACACATAGGGACACACACCACACAAGTGTTCACAAACTGAACAAAAACCCACATCTAACACTCAGACAAAAAAGGCCACAAACCACACACACACCATACCCACCAACCTCTCACACCGCACAAACACACCAACCTCTCACACCGCACAAACACACAAACCACACACACACTGTACAAACACACCAACCTCTCACACTGTACACAGAAACCACACACACTGTACAAACACACAAACCACACACACACTGTACATACTCAGCACACAACTGCACAGACACACCAGCCACACAGAGGCCCAGACACTCACACACACACACACTCACAGACACACACACACACACACACACTCAACAGACACACATACACACACACACACACACACACAAATTCACTCCCCACACAAATGCCCATGGCACACAGTTCCAGACCCAGCTCTTTCCCTGGGGTCTGAAGCCCCATCACTGGGACCGGCGTGTGGGGGTGGGTGCCAGGGCTCAGGACCCCCGCCTGGCACTCTTCCCACGCACCCCTGCTCATGACAGACACATCAGAAGTTGCCCTCTCCCCGAGGGCCCCCATCAGGGCCACCATCTGTGAGGAAGGAGAACCATTGATGCCGCTCAGGAAGAAATGATCAAGGTAGGAAGCGTTGCCCAAAGCCTGCCCTCCGCCCCGTGCCCCTCCGAGGGTGCCCGGTCCCCTTGGCCCGGAGCCGGCCTCCCCCCGCTCCCCCGGGGAGACGACCCGCACGGGGGGCGGGGGGCCGGCAGCCAGTCCCTCCCAAAGGGGCCTTCCAAAGGGTCGTCCCCCACAAGGGCAGGGGGGCTTCCCTCGTCTGCTTTGCAGAGGAGGGGGCCGAGCTCACGAGGGCCGACTGGCCGGGGAGGCCGCCCCCGGCTTGGGGGTGGGGAGCCCGCTTAATGGAGTGCAGGCCTTCTGGTGCCCAGTGCGTGGGGGTGTTCCGGCCCCCCGTGGGGCTGTGAGGGGTTCCAGAGCCTTCGTGACCGAGGCGCTCTCTCCTTCTCCCCCCAGGAATGAGAATTTCTCCGCTCTCTCAAATGCCGGGGCAGGACTGGCGCTGAGCTGCAGCTTTCTTCTTTCCTGGTGGGTGACATGGAGCGAGCCTCTCCCTCCCTGCAGGGGCTCCCCTTGTGCCCTCCCTAGAATGGGGCTGCCATCCGGGTAGCCGGGTGCCGGGCACCGCCCCGCCAGGGTGGCTGTGCGCGCCCGGAGACGCCAAGGAGCACCGCCAGTGGGGGCTGCCCGCGCGGCGTGACGGCTCTCCTGAGAAGCCGCCCCACGGCCCATGGGCCTGCCCTGAGAGTAGGCCGCCCAGCCTCCCGGGCTGGGTGCCCCGTGGGAGGGAGAGCCCCGGCCAATGCCCTCATTTCCCTGGGGTGCCCGAGCTCCCCCCTTGCGGGTCGGCCCCCAGCTCCTTCCCTGACCCTGGGCATCGGGCAGCGGCTGTGGCCTCCAGCCCCTGGAGGCCCTTCCCCCCGGGGCCTGGCCAGGGACCTTTCCTGGGGAGCAGAGGGAAGCCAGAGAGAACTCTGAATCAATGGGCCATTCCCAGCATTCCCTAGGGCCTGTCCAGCCCCTCCCCCCGGGGTCTGCCTCCCCCGGGCACAGGGCTCCCAGAGGGGCGCCCCCCCCTTCAGGGCACACACACAGCCCCAAGGCAGCCAGGCCTTGCTCCTCACAAGGGGCCCTGGGGGCGGCTAGGGTGTGTTCCAGGACAAGAGGCAGAAGCAGCACCTCTCGTGGGGCGCCAGGACGGCGGGTCAGCTGCAGCATGGACCGGTAGGACCGAGCCCGACTGCTGCCCGCTCAGACCCTGAGTAAGTGGGGCCCGGTCTGGCTGGGCTGGCCAGGGCGGGGGGGGGGGGCAGGGCAGGGGGGCCTCCTCTGCCTGCCCTCCCCCCCAGACAAGTTCTAGCCAGGACTAGAGTGGCGCCTCCAGGTGTGCTGGCCGCCCGGGCCAGAGGGCAGAGGGGAGGGCCCGGTCCCTCGGCACTCTGGGTCCCCCGGGCCCCTTTGGGTGCTGCCCGCCACCGGCCGCTTCCGGACCCCGGAGCCCCCTCCCTCTGCCGGCCAGCCGCTGACTGCTGTCCTTGTCTCCAGGTGCCGGCTCGGGCGGCCTGCCTCCCTGAGGCGTGATGCATCTGGTCAATAAACACGCCTCTGAGGAACCCGGGGGTGCCGAGAGGGTTCTTGCGCTCTGCAGGGGGAGGGGGGGACATGACCTTGGCCCAGCAGGGAGCTGGCCCCGCTGACCTTTCCACGGCCTGGACACCTCTGGAAGGGGGCCTGAATTATTACTCAGGGGGCCTGAATTATTACTCAGGGAGGGGGGCCTGGATTATGACTTGGGGGGAATCTGAATTATTACTCTGCAGAGGGTACCTCAATTATGACTTGGGGGGGCATGAATTATTATTTGGGGTTCTGAAGTATTACTGGGAGGGCCTGAATTATTACTCGGGGGGGGTCCTGAATAATTATTTTGGAGAGGGGGCCTGAATTATTACTGTGGAGGAGTGCCTGGATTATTACTCATGGGGTCTGAATTATTACTCTGGAGGGGGGCCTGGATTATTACTCAGGGGGCCTGAATTATGACTCAGGGGTGTCTGGATTATGACTTGGGGGCCCTGAATTATGACTCAGGGGTTTCTGGATTATGACTTGGGGGCCCTGAATTATGACTCAGGGGGGCCTGAATTGTTATTGGGGGGAGCTAAATTATCACTCGGGAGAGGGGGACCTGAATTATGACTCCGTTGGGGGGGGCCTGAATTATGACTCCAGAGAAGTGCCTGGATTATGACTCTGGGGGCCTGGATTATTACTCTGCGTGAGCCTGGATTATGACTTGGGGGGGGCCTGAATTATTACTCTACAGAGGGGACCTGAATTATGACTTAGGGGGGCATGAATTATTACTTGGGGTTCTGAACTATTACTGGGAGGGCCTGAATTATTACTCGGGGGTGGGGTCCTGAATTATTACTCTGGAGAGGGGGCCTGGATTATTACTCTGGAGGCGGGCCTGGATTATTACTCAGGGGTGGGGTCCTGAATTATTACTCTGGAGAGGGGGCCTGGATTATTACTCTGGAGGGGGGCCTGGATTATTACTCTGGAGGCCTGGATTATTACTTGGGGGGGTCTGGATTTTGACTTGGGGGGTCTGAATTATGACTCAGGGGGGCCTGAATTATTATTGGGGTGAGCTAAATTATCACTCAGGAGAGGGGGACCTGAATTATGACTTCGTTGGGGGGGGGCCTGAATTATGACTCCAGAGAAGTGCCTGGATTATGACTCTGGGGGCCTGGATTATTACTCTGCGTGAGCCTGGATTATGACTTGGGGGGGGCCTGAATTATTACTCTACAGAGGGGACCTGAATTATGACTTAGGGGGGCATGAATTATTACTTGGGCTTCTGAACTATTCCTGGGAGGGCCTGAATTATTACTCTGGAGGCCTGGATTATTACTCAGGGGCCTGAATTATTACTCTGGAGGTGGGCCTGGATTATTACTCTGGAGGGGGGCCTGGATTATTACTCTGGAGGCCTGGATTATTACTCTGGAGGTGGGCCTGGATTATTATTCTGGGGCCTGAATGATTACTGTGGATTGGGGCCCTGAGGTGTGACTCTTCTTGCTCCTCCCCCTTCTTGGCGGGGGGAGAGTGTAGGCCCGGGCCTGGGGGTGCCCAGGGCTCTCCCTCCACCAGAGCCTTTGGCTCTAGGCCACTGTTGCTGGCCGCCCCGGTCCCGCAGCCTTCCCGGGGCCTTTCCCGCTGGCTGTGGCCACCGGTCCCCGGCAGGCCAGCCCAGTGGCCGCTGCCAAGGCGCAGCGTCCCTCCCGCGGAGGCTCCTTCGTCCCCCCGGGCTCCCTGGCCGGCCCGGCAGTGCTTGGGGAACTTCTCTCCCTCCCGGCCCCTGGGTGGGCCGAGCCTGGGCTGCTGCCTGTTTCCTTGGGGTCGCTGGAGCCCCTTTGGCGCTGTCCGCCAGGGGCCAGAGCCGCGCACCCTTCCTTTCGGGGAGCACCTGCAGCCCCCTGGGCCGGACCCGCCCCTGGGGAAGGGTGAGGCGCTGCCTCTGGCACTCCGTCTTGGGGGGGCTGCCCCCCCCAGGAATACCCCTTCTCTCCTTCCCTGGCGTACGTTCTGGGCGCCGGGGGCGTTGGGGAGCGCCCCTTTTCCTTCTCTGGCTCCCCTGGGCCGGGGGAGGCGGCCACCAGATCCCCTGGCCGCCTCAGGGCGACTACCGGCCGCACTAACACCGGATTTCAGCAGAAAGTTCGGGCTTTACCGCCTGCAACCCGCCCTCAGTCCAAGTCCCTCCCGCGCTCCTCCCTCCACTTTCAAATCCTCCCCCACACCCGCAATACACCCCTGCCCTTCCCCTCAGCCCCTCCCCCAGCCCCTCCCCCAGCCCCTGGCACGCTCGTTACGCATGGGCAGAGCCAGACACCCCACTAGGGCTTCGGGTACGCCCGACTGGACAATGTGGACAATCCAGGTGGAATGCTGGGAAACGCGGCTGTCGGCGCTCCCGCCCCAGCGTTCTGTCCCGTCCCCCAGCGTTCTGTCCCGTCCCCCAGCGTTCAGTCCCGTCCCCCAGCGTTCTGTCCCGTCCCCCAGCGTTCTGTCCCGTCCCCCAGCGTTCTGTCCCGTCCCCCAGCGTTCAGTCCCGTCCCCCAGCGTTCTGTCCTGTCCCCCTGAGGAGCACCAGGATCTCCGCCTTCAAGCGCCCTTTCCTTGGCGGGAGGCCTGGTCAGCGGGGCCATGGGCCGGCGCTCCGCGTCCTCGCGCTGGCGTTGGAAGCTGGCCCACCCGCACGGCCAGGGGGGAGTGGCGGGGCAGGCGTGGGGGCCGCTCACTGGAGAGCGCCTTCTCCCGGCCCACAGTCACAGAACAGGAGCCGCGGGGAGGGGGGGGGCGAGGAACTGCTCTAGTGTATCTGTATGAGCAGCTAGCACAGGGCCGGCATACAGCAGGCGCCTCCTAAATGCCTATTGAATGAGCTCTCATAGATGTCAGTTGGTCGGAGGCCAATTCTGGAACCTTGACCCTTTGATCCAGTGGGGGGGGGTCCTTGCAGGGGGCGGAGTGGAGAGATGGCGGGAAAGACAGCAGGAACTGCAGGCGGCCAGGTCGGGCCTAGGAGTCCTGTGGTCCGGTCTGTCCCCGCACCCCTCCCCCAATCTGCAGGGACTTGGAATAGGAACAAAAGAGAATTGTGGTTGGGGCTTGTTGGGAGAGTAGAATCTTTCCGACTTGCACGGTTCTAGGTGCCACCGGCGGACAGCGCCCCCTGGAGCCTGATCTCCGGCTCAGCACGTAGGGGACACCCTGGGGCGCCAGCACTCCGGCCTGGGCGGGGCCCCAGCAGGCACCGGACCTAGACACTTAACCACATCTCTTCCTTCTCTCCCCACCTCAGGCATCTCTGAGTGAGAGACTAATGAAAAGGGAGGAGCTGAGAATGTGGGAAGACAGGTGTATATGGCCCATGTCATTACAGCCAGTGTGGATGGGGAATTGGGGTATCTCTGTGCTTCTGGGGGGTGTCAGGAGTCTTTAGGGGATGTGAAAGTTGTTACAGATGGTTCCTCTGCCCATAATAGAGGTTCCCCGTGTCCCAGTGAGAAAGTCTCTGGGGACACAGCCTCTTTTTCCCATATGGAGGCCCAGACAGCCTTGGAGCTGGGTCACCAAGAGGGAACGAGGCCCTTCCATTCTAGGGCCACTGAAGGCGGGGATACAAATCCCTGCTGTCCACAGAACCGTGAACAAATCCTGAGCCCAACTTTCCTCATCTGTCACATAGATTTGTCTGGGCTGTCAGGGCAGCAGTGAGGATCACAAGGGTGATCCTTAGCTTCCTCTCTGTGTACCAGGCTTGATTCTGGAGGCTGGGAGAGGCAGAGCAGACAGGATGATGGCTCTGGAGTCATAGGAGGTGGCTTCGAATACAGCTCCGCTGCTCATTGTGGGCCTCAGTCTCCTGTTCTGTAAGAAGAGCTTTCACCAGGTAGATCCCAGGATGCCTTTGAGCTGGCTAGAAGCTGATCTGATCTGGCCTGCTGAAGGGCCCCTAGCCAGAGGTTCCTGCCCAAGGCCAAGCCCTGGGCATCTTGTGAAGGGAGGATTAGTTCTGGGCAGGTGTAAAGTCCGGGCTAGCTCCCTGGAGGCCTCAGGGTCATCCAGAGTCAGGATAATCAAAAGTCCTTGGTCTTTAAGGGGAGGAGTGAAGGAGATGGACAAAAATGCCAGGAGTTTTGCCAAGGATCTAAAGTTCAGAATCTCCACACTTTTCTCCTCTCCATCCTGCAACCAAATGAGTCTGGTCTCACTCTACCCTCTAATCCCTCCTATGATTGTCTGTATACACCACAGATCTAGTCAGCATGGAATAGTGAGAAGGGCCATTTTTCCAAGCATTTGCTAATAGAGTTATTGTCCAATAGGTAATTAGCCTTAAGTGCTTGATTTTCTGATTCAAGCACACCTTTTAAGAGTTTCAGCCCTTTACATCTCCTGCTTTCTTTTGTTTTAGAACACAGGTGGTCACACCATCCCTAACTTCTCAGGGAGGTGAGAACCCCCAAAAAGAGGTGATCATGCCCCCCCCCCACTTCTCAGGAAGGGAAGTGAAAGCACTGAAAAGGAGATGTGACAACACACCCTCCCTGACTTCTCAGGAAGAGAGATGAAAAACACCAAAGGTGTAAGGGTTAAAAAGCCTCTAGAAGCAAGAAATGTAGCTCAAGGCATGTGGGAGGACCTGAGGGATGAGAGGTACTGAGGTGCAGGCGAGTCTTACGTGGTGGTGGGGCACAACCCCATGAGGCGGTGTCTAAACCCAGGTACCATATCTCCCTCTGTGCTCTCACAGCCTAGCACACCTCTCCCTCTTCTCAGACCAATCTCATTATGCCAGATTCCTAGAGGTCCTTCCCCAGATCCTCAGGGGGGTATAAATATGTGCTATATAAGAATAAAGTTCTCTTTCACTTCACCCCTACCTCCTGGTGGTCTGTGTTTGTTATCTGGGTTGGTGCCAGAAGATGGGTAAGTGTGGCCTAGCTGTGCAGTTGACAGACAGGCATTAAGAGTAGCTCAAAGGGGAGCTAAAAGGTTAGGGTAGTGTTAAGAGATGCTACAAATGGCGCCTGAACAGGGACAATTTTGGCTAGGACCTCACCTTATAGCAGGCCTACAGGTGGGAAGAGAGAATGCTCTAAAGTGAGTAGAAAATTAGGAAATGGGACAAATTGTTGTGAGGGTTCCATATCAGGAGGTACCAGGGAAAGAAGTTTATAGAATAGTAAATCAAGCAGAATTGGAAATGGATTTTAAAAAGTGGGAGGTCAGGATCCTTTGATGGCTTCCTATGTTACACAAACTCCAGGAACCATCCTGGAATGGCATCACCTCATTTATCAAGTGATTGGGGGCATTTTAAGAGGTGCAAGCAGCAATCTATTAAAAGTAGATAATGAAGTGCAAATGGAGGGTGATAAAACAAATGAGGGTCATAAACCAGCACTCACCAGAACCAGCAATGCCCATAAAATGGAGCAGGCTGAAGTTAGCTGTGGGAAAGAATCAGGAAATAAACAGGAAGACAAAGAAGGTGGATGTGACATGAAAGAAGGAAGAGGTACTGAGGAAGAAGCAGGAAGTGGATATGATGGAAAAGGAGGAGGCAGGGATAAGATGAGTAATGAGAAAGTAAACAGAGAGCCATATGACTTTGAGGAAAAGAAAGGTGATAAGAGGAGGGAGGAGAAAGCAAACAGAGGGAAGGTTACGTCCCTCCCTGAGGAGATATGTCTTCCGTCTGCTCCATCTGCGCCCCTTTGTGAAGGCTTTAGATTCCCAGACAAGTTTAGGACAAATAATACAGAAAGCTGGAAAGTATAAAAGAAATGAGAATCAAATACAATATGATGCCCAAAGAGCATTTAGAAAAATTCAGGCTTCTGGAAAGCAGAGGCCCTCCATGACTAAAATTAAACAGGGCCCAGATGAACCTTTTCCTGATGTTGTGGCTCACCTACAGGTGGCTATTGAGAAGTCAGTGGGCAGAGAAAAAGCCTCCAGCCACCTTATACAGAAATTGGCAAGGGAGAATGCTAATACTGCCAGAAGGCCATGCTTATTGTACATGGGGAGGCTGGCCTGGAAGAGATGATAGAGTTGTGAGAATATTGGCTCCAATGCCTTTCAAATGGATGCCCTCCCAGCTGCTATATCTAAAGGGATTGCAGCAGAAAAATCTGCCATGGCAGTTTGCAGACAAATGGGGGGGTATTCTGATCCCTGGTGGTCACAGGTCTCAGGTACAATCTATGGGGCAGAGATATGTTGAAGGCTTGTGGGGCCTCAGTTTATATACCACCTCCATAGGATTTTTAATTGGGGTCATTGGGGGTTTAGGTACCACCTTTCATATCACGCCCACACCATTAACATGGAAACCTAACACCCCAGTTTGGGTGCCCCAATGGCCTTTCTCATCTTATAAAGCCCAAACCTTACATGAAATCATACAACAACAGTTGAAAGCTGGACATATAGAACCAATGTCCAGTCCATGGAATAGCCCTGTATTTATTATAAAGAAAAAGTCTAGAAAATTCAGAATGCTAGTGTACCTTAGGGCCATTAATGCTACTATTGAACCTATGGGAGCCCTACAGTCTGGCATGCCAGTTACAATAACAGACATATAAGATTGTTTCTTCTCCATCCCTCTGGCCCCAGAGGGTAAGTGCTGGAACTCTGTCTTCCCAGAAATCAGTCAGAGTCAGGATCACTAAACGTCTTTATTCTTGATCTTTTACGGTCAAGGTCAGGGGATTAGATCTAGCAATCTCCACACACACCTTCCTCCCTCAAACGCTGAGAGAGAGAGAGAGAGAGAGAGAGAGAGAGAGAGCGTCTCAATTTCCTCTTCCTCCTCCTCCTCCCCCCACACATGTCACTTCCCCCTCTTTGTCCCACCAATCAAGTCAGCATAGAATAGCTGGGGAGGGTCAACCTTCAAACAAGTTAATAGAGAACTGCCCAATTGGCAATTAGTCTCAAGTGCTCCATTATCTAAGTGCATTTGCTCAGTTCTAGCCCTTTACATCTCCCGCTTTCTTTTGTTTTAGACCACAGGTGGTCGCGCAATCCCTGACTTTTCAGGGAGGTGAGAACCCCAAAAAGGAGGTGATCACCCCCCCGACTTTCTCAGGAGGGGAGATGAAAGCACTAAAAAGGAGATAATCATGCTCTCCCCAAAATCTCAGGGTGGGAGATGAAAAGCACCAAAGGGAAGTGGGGATTGCTAGTGGGTTTCTGGGTTGAAGGGCCTTGTTAAAGACAAGTATGCACAAACCCATCAGCATGGGAGGTATTGCATAAGCACAGAGCAATAACGCAGAGGCTATTAGTGATGACTCTCCCCACAGTCAGTGCAGGCTCAATGAGGTGTAACAAACATGAATTGTACATGCAAGTAATGATATAACAAACTATATAAATCAACACGGTTTTGTAAAAGATTTCCAGAAGTCCTAGCAGGAGGGTATGTAAACATCAGTCACACATGCGCCTTCTTCAGCAACCAAGAGATAGTTCAAAACCAATCTATTGTCCATTGCTTCACTGTTAGGGAATCCAATGATCCTTACAGGTTTTTGAAGTCCCACAACAGTCTTTTTGTATGGTACGGAATCCAATGATTCCTACAGGTTTTGAAGTCCTACAAAAGTCTTATGATGCCTCAGAGAATCCAATGATTCCTGAAGACTTTCAGTCCTACAATAGTCTTATCATGTCTCAGAGAATCCAATGATTCCTGAGGGTTTTTAAGTCCAACAATTTTTGATGTCCATGAGTCAAACACCATAACTGCCAGGTTCTTTCAGTGGTGGGTACAGTCAGCAACGGAACCATCTGATATTTCTTGGGTCTTCTCCTTCGTTTCAAGGGTCTGCTCTGTCTCTAATGGACAAGGTGAATACCACTCGTTGGCACTTATCTGATTCTTTCTCCATCTGTGGAGATATAAGCAAACCCTCTCCCCCAAGCAGTTAACCTATCTGGTCCTTTCCATTCACCACTTCCTGGATCTCTCCACATCACTCGGCAATTATCTAAGGACAGTGGAGCTGCTCGCACTGGACACTGTCCTTCTGGTAGGTTATAAAACCTGTCTACCAGAGCCAGTGCATCTTTGTCAAAAATTAAAAAATTAATGGTATAGAGAACTAAATTTAGAAGTTTTCTAGGGTTACCCGTGGCTCCCCCTTTCTTTTGTTTTTGGAGGAGTGTCTTAATATCTCTGTTTCTTCTCTCTACTATTGCCTGTCCTCAAGGATTAATGGGTATGCCAGTAGTGTGTAAAATCTGAAACTGTGCATAAAAGTGTGCAAAATGTTTAGAAGTATATGCAGGTCCATTATCTGTTTTTATTGCTTGTGGCACACTCATAATTGCAAATGCTTGTGTAAGGAATTCAGTGACCACTTGGGCTGTCTCTTTTGCTGCTGGCATTGCAAAAGTGAATCCTGAAAATGTATCTACCACAACATGGATAAAAGATAGACGACCAAAAGATTTATAATGGGTCACATCCATTTGCCAAATTTCATTAGGTCTCAAACCACGAAGGTTCTTCCCTGGAGGGAGTATAGGAGCATGGAAAGGAAGGCAAGCTGTACAGGCTTTTATTATGCTCCTAGCTTCTTCTCTTGTTATTCCAAATTGTAAACGTAAAGCTTGAGCAGCCTGATGATATTTAGAATGAGATTCTTGGGCTTCTTGAAATAAAGGAGTATTGGCCAACATGGTTAGAAGGCTATCTGCCTTTGAATTACCATCAAAAATAGGACTTGGAAGTCCACTATGAGAGTGGACTTGCAAGATAGAAATCTTACCTGGATGCTTTCTCACTTGCTCTTGAAGTTCCTTAAAGAGCTGATATATATTGGAGGCTACAAATTTTATTTGGGCTGTGGCAATTCTTTGTACCACACTTACTGAATAGGCTGAATCAGATATTATATTTATATCTGCTGAGTAATAAGTAAGAGCTAGAATGATTGCATACAATTCATTCTGCTGAGTGGATTGAAAAGGAGTTCTTACTACTCTCTTTATAGTTAAGTCACGAGAGTATACAGCACAAATATTATGTTTGGATGCATCTGTAAGGATAGTTGGTCCTTTAAGAGGAACTTTAGAAACCTTTTCTTCAAGAATCCATTGCCAATTATGTAACAGTCTGGTTATCTTTAATGGAGACCCGTGTGTAAAATTTGGAGCTGTGGCCAATAATATTTGCCACTCTGGAATGGTTTCACAGTATGCTGTTAATTTGTGCATTAGTATAAAAGGTGCATATCTTGTCAGGTCTTATCCCAGATAGTTGTACTGCTCGTTTAATGGCCTTTAATAAAATTCTAGCCATAAACACTGGGTAAGGAGTAAAGCTTTGTTCTGGTTGTGCTGGGAGGTTCACCCACTCTATCACACTGTCTCCTTGATGAAGGACTGCTGTGGGCGCCTCTTGTGTAACAAAAACAGTATTTCCAAGGGTTTTTGAGTGACTCAATCACATTGGATAAAGCCAGTTCAACTTCTCTCAAAGTCTCTTGAACTTCTTTTGTAAGCTGGCATGCTGAGTTTAAAGCAGTGTCTCCCCTTAAAATGTCATATAATGGTTACAATTGTTAGGAAGTCAAGCCTAACACTGGGCGCATCCATTGGATATCTCCTATCAATTTCTGAAAGTCATTTAAGGTGTTTAGCTTCTCTGTTCTTAAGGAAAATTTTTGTACTGTAAGCATCTTAGGGTATACTTCATATCCTAAATATTGAAAAGGAGCATGTCTTTGAATTTTTTCTAGAGGTATGTGCAATTTGTAGTTCCTTAATGTTTCTATGGTCTTTTGTAGATATGCTTCTCACATTTGCTGCTCAGGTGCACATCTCAATATATCATCCATGTAATATAATAACATTACTTTTGGAAATGCAGCAACATACATTTGACACATAGTAGGGCTGTTTTTGATTCCCTGAGGCAAAACTGTCTATTCCTATCTTTTTAAGGCTCAGCTAAGTTAACACTGGGTACTGAAAAGGCAAATCTTTTCATATCCTCCTTGTCCAGAGGGATAGAATAGAAACAATCCTTAATGTCTATAACCCAAAGAGGACATTCTCTAGGCAATTGAGTAGGAAGATGAAAGTCCAGGCTGAAGAGTTCCCATAGTTTTCGTCTGTTCATTTACTTTTTTAAAATCAATCAACATCCTTCATTTTCCAGATTTCTTTCTTACAACAAATACACGGGAATTCCAAGGACTTAGAGAAGGTTGTAAATGTCCTTGGTCAAGTTGGTCCCGTATTATATCTAATAAGGCCTGAATTTTATTGCTACTTAAGGGCCACTGTTCTATCCACACTGGTGTATCAGTTTTCCATTGGATAGGAACAGGTGAAAGTGCTGGCAGACCTTCAACAGCAGCCCTGCCTAAAAAAACCTAATTGTAATCCTAATTGTTGTAAAATGTCTCTTCCCTACAGATTGATGGAGATTTTTTTCAACTATAAAAAGAGTAAAAACTCTGTTTCGCCTTCAAAAGTCCATCTCAAAGGGATAGCACTAACTTCAGCTGCTGTTGATCCTTCTACACCAGACATGTAGGTGTCTGCCTTAATCTTTGGCCAGTTGGCACCTCTAATGACTGTATGATCTGCACCAGTGTCTACCAGCCCTTTCAATGATATACCATTTATATAGATAGTGAGCATAGGTTGGTCAGCTGTCACAGCTGTTGACCAGAATATTCCTGGATTTTGTTGCTTGGAGTCAGAACGTGGGCAACTATCACCAGGTTGCTTATTAGGAGTCTGTATCAGTAAACCTGATGCTACTACTTCCCCTGGTTGATAAGGCACACATTGTTTACCTGTATTAGTGACTGAGATATTATCTACACATTCCCTAGTTTCCCACATCAGTATATGGATGAACACTGCTTTGTAAGTACTCTCAGGAGGTGAAATGGTCAAGCCTACTGTGCCTGAAGGCAAAGGATCCATAGGCTGGAGAGGAACAGATTTCACCTATCCAGGGGGTATCTCAATTGTCCCAGTTGCATACAGCTCTATTCTTTCCAATTGTAATCCCTTTCTCCCATCAGATGGCTTCCTGGCTGATTGGTCATGTCTGGGTACTGAACTTCTAGGCACTTTGTGGGTGTAGCATTGGCTGCCACCATGCCCCAAGTGTTTTTTGCCTTGGGCCCTGGGGCTGGGCCCCTCATCCCGTTTCCCTGAATCAGTCTACATTCTGATGCCCAATGGAAGCCTCTGTTACATTTTGGACATGGGGTTTTGGGTCTAACCCTAACCCTGTTTTCTCACTCTGTCTCCATGCCAACATTGAGCGTTCAGATACCCTACTTTACCACATTGAAAACATTGACGAGTCTCTCTGGAAACCCCTTGCCAAAAGGGACCCTGTCTTCCCATGTTGGGATCTTGGGAAGTCTGCCTTGTAGCCTGGTTATAAAAGGTATTTGTGCCCACTGTGGCACAGCGTCTTATGATCTCCTCTAAAGGAGCATCGTTGTGTAGTCCTAGTATAATTCTTCTTCTACAAACCTCATTAGCATTTTCTTTAGCAAGTTGCCTTATCATAATTTCTGTTGCTGCATTTTCACCAATAGTTTGTATGACAGCTGTCTGCAAATGTCCCACAAAATCAGCAAAGGGTTCATTTGGCCCTTGTACTATTTTGGTGAAGGCCTCTCCTTTGTCCTGTTTACCTGGGATAAAACCCCATATTTTGATAGCAGCAGCAGCAATTTTCTCATATGCTGCTATGGGGTAATTAATCTGTACTGAAATGTCTGCATAAGAACCTACACCAGATAGTTGGTCATAGGTGATTGGCGTATTAACTCCACTTTGACTATTTTGTTGGGCTTGTGTCCTACAGAGCTCACTATATTTAAAAAGCCACAACAAGTTTTGTCCAGGTTCTAAGCATGTCCTTGCTATAGATTTCCAGTCACTAGGGGTTAAGACTTTCATAAGCCAAATTCTGTAATAAGATCTTTTTTTATTATAGCTTTTTATTTACAAGATATGTGCATGGGCAATTTTTTAGCACTGACAATTGCAAAACCTTTTGTTCCAACTTTTCCCCTCCTTCCCCTCCCCCCCTCCCCCAGATGGCAGGTTGACCAATACATGTTAAGTATGTTAAAGTATATGTTAAATACCATATATGTATACATATCGATACAGTTATTTTGCTGCACAAAAAGAATTGCACTTTGAAATAGTGTACAATTAGCCTGTGAAGGAAAGCAAAAATGCAGGCGGACAAAGGGATTGGGAATTCTACGTAGTGGTTCATAGTCATCTCCCAGAGTTCTTTCGCTGGGTGCAGCTGGTTCAGTTCATTACTGCTCTATTGGAGCTGATTTGATTCATCTCTGTAATAACATCTTAACATAAGATGATATAGCCCCACAAAGAGTGCAAGCCTTTTTGAGGTCTTTGAGGATTTCTAGATCAAAAGGAGCGTATCTTCTACTTTCTTGACCTGAAGAGTTAAACTGTTGAATCACAGGATGCATTTCTATCCTCAAATCATCTACATCCTGCCTTTCTTCTGTGGCTTTAAGTAGTGTCTTTTGCAATCTAGTCATAGGAGGAGGTGATTGCTGGGAGGGAGTTGCTGCCCCTCCCATTCCTCCTCCTCCCTCCATCCTGGAGGGTGAGGTTGATGGGGGCGTATCAATGACTTGCTCTGGTGTAGGTGGAGTTGAAGCTGGGCTGTGAGAGTGAGAATCACCGGGCCTTCAAGTTCACTTAACTCCTCATGCCCTCTGGCAATATTGCCATTAATCTGTCCTTTGTCTTCCTCTTTTTCCTCACACTTCCTCATCTGGCTGTTCTTAAAACTTTTCTTTTTTCTATAACTTGTGGGATTCTTTAAGGCCAATTGTATTATGTTGTGTATATATAGAATATTTCATTGGAAATTGAATCAGGACCATTATCATTGTAATAACCACATAGTTGATCTCCTAGTTTCCAATTATCTGCCTCTATTTCTTCTTCCTTGAAGAACCAAGGGGAGGCAAATTCTAATGTATCCACGAATCCATCAATCCCCCAAGTTACAATTAAACCTTGTCTCTTTATCAGTCTGAGAATGCTTTCTGAAGATCTCCTTCAGGGTGGGGGTGGGGGAGAATCTTTTCCTAATATCTGCCCCATTTCAGCTAGAAAATGTGAATTATTAGTTTAGCTCTTAACAAAGTAAGTTCCCTGTTTGTGTATTAAAATACTTGCCCTTTTTCCTGGTCATCAGTGAAATAGGGTCCTTGGTTCACATGTTGGGCTCCAAAATGTAAGTTTTGGGCTAGCTCCCTGGAGGCCTCAGGGCAGCCAGAGTCAGAATAAGCAAAAGTCCTTGGTCTTTAGGGGGAGAAGTGAAGGGGATGGACAAAAATGCCAGGAGTTTTGCCAAGGATCTAGAGTCCAATATCTCCACACTTTTCTCCTCTCCATCATGTGACCAAGTGAGTCTGGCCCATCTCACTCCACTCTCTAATCCCTCCTACGATTATCTGTATACACGGAAAGATCGAGCCAGCACGGAATAGTGAGAAGGGCCACTTTTCCAAGCATATGCTAATAGAGTTATTATATAATAGGTAATTAGCCGTAAGTGCTCGGTTGTCTGATTCAAGCACACCTTTTAAGAGTTTCAGCCCTTTAGAGGCAGGATAACCTGGAAGAGGAGGCTGGGAAGGGTGAGGAGAGCTCTTCCCAGGCCTCAGATGGCAGAGAATGATCAGAATGACTCTGAGCTTCCTTCATTAGGGCACCTGCTGCCCCTTCTACGATATAGGGCAAGCTGAAGGAATCAGAATGTTGTGGCTGGGAAGCAGAAGGTCTGGGACTTGGCAAGTCCCATACCTTGGCCCCCCATTCCTGCCCATCTGCCCCAAGTGGGACTCAGGCTTTTCCAAGTCTGTTCTGGCTCCACCATTCATGGATTTCTGATGCCTGACCAATTCACTAGAGCACATGGGGCCAGCCATACCAACCTCTCCATGCCTCAGTTCTTTTCCCCTGTGCAATGGGGACAGTAACTAGCACAGGCCCTAACTCCAAGGGCTGCTGCTAGGTTCCTGCAGGGCTCTCAGGGCCTTCTAGGACCTACTATCAGGCATACTGACCCGGTTTCACTTTGGCTCCCTCCTTTTCCTGTCTCACAGATGGGTCTGTCTTGGCCTCTGCAACCTATCCATAGAGAAAGTCTTCCTGCTGCAGGAAGGAAGCAAGGATGGGGCCCATTCCAGTGGCCTCCAGCAGCCCTGCCCTCAGACCAGTGAGATTCCCTGTTGCAGTGCACACCCAGAAGCAGGGGTCCATTCTGTCCCCAGATCTTCACTTGGCACCTAGATTAGGAAAATCCTCCAGGATTTTCCCAAGGAGGCTTGGGGACTTGAGTCACCATACTGAAAGTTTCTCTAGAAATTGTGAATATAGCCCAGTGCTTCCCACCCCGAATGAGCCCTGGGTTTACCCATATCTCCAAGTTCAGCTCCCCCGAATATCCCCCCTTTGTCTGTGAAGTAGAAAGTGTGAGGGATTGTGTCTACACTATGCCTTCCCACCCTAAATCAGACTTACTTCTAGCTACATTTGCACTTTGTGCAACCCCTTATTCTGTGAAGCAGGAAGCTGGGGGCAGTGAATGCAGCCCAGTGCTTCCCACTCCGAATGAGCCCTGGGCTTACCTATATCCCCAAGTTCTGCACCCCAGGGGTCTTTACCCCAACTGTGTGAAGGAAAAGCTGGGAGCAGTGAATAGAGACCAAGGATTCCCACCGCCAACAAGCCTCATCCCTAAGTTCTGCACCCCCAAGGTCTCCACTCCAACTGTTTCAAGAACAAGGTTGAGGCGGCGAGTCTAAACCATGGTTTTCCAAAACAAATGAGCCTATGGATTATCCACATCCCCAAATCGTGCACACTAGGGGTCTTCACCTCAACAGTGTGAAGGACAAGGTTGGTGCAGTGAGTCTAGAACATGGCTCTCCACCTCAAATGAGCCCTTGGATTGTCTACATCCTCAAGTTCTGCACTCCAGGGGGCTTTATCCAACCGTGGGAAAGACAAGCTTGGGGCAGCCTGTAGAGTTCAGAGCCCCTTGATTACCCAGATCCCCAACTTCTGTCCTCCAGGGGTTTCACTCCTACTGTGTTCAGGACAAGTTGGGGGCAGTAAATACAGCCCCGTCCTTCCCACCCCGAATGAGCCCTTGGATTATCCATATCCCCAAGTTCAGCACCCCATGGATATGAAGCCATTATCAAGTGCAGACCTTGGGGATGTAGCCAACCCAAGGCCTCATTTGGGGTGGAGAGCCATGTTCTAGACTCACTGCTTCAACCTTGTCCTTCAAACAGTTGGGGTGGAGATTCCTGTGGTGCAGAACCTGGGGATGTGGATAAGCCAAAGGTTCATTTGCTTTGGAAAACCATGGTGTAGACTCACTGAGCAACTGGGGAAGAGAATAAATTTGGGTCACTGCCAACAGGAAGACTGCTATTTCTTTGTGTGTGGAGAGGGGAGGGGGAATTGAAGAGAGGGATAATATGGCCCCCTTACTCAAACCTATGTGCGTAGGCTAAGTGGGTGTCACCTTTTCAGGGCGTGCCCAGCGGATGCCCAATGAGGCTGGTCCCCAAACTGCCCATGGCCCACGTTGACTTGGGAACATTGCCCCTTCTGTGCCTTCCTCTCCTCCATCCTCTCTCAGCTGCCCCAGGAGACCTGCTCCAGAGGAGGGCCTGCCCCTGCTAGCCTTGGGCCCTTCCTACAGGGGCTCCCCTATCCCAGCTTCCTGGACTGACCTGGCTGCCTAGGGCTCTCACTGGGCTGGCTGCTGAGGCAGAGAATGGGGTCAGCGGCCAGGACACCCCTCCTGCCGCCCTGGAGTCTCAGGCTCCCAGGCTGGGGCTGTGAGAGGGGGCAACCAACCATCATCCCCAAGAATGGGGAGCAGGTAGAGCTGGGGGGTGTCACTTAGTGCCGGCTGGCGGAGGATCTAGGGAGAAAGCAGCTTGCAGCAGGGGGGGCTTCCTGAAAGCAAGGCCGTGAGAATGGGCCCAAACAAGGCGGGCATTCAGCACTGGACGGGAAGCACCTGGCAGTCCTCGGGGAAAGCCTGGGCACAGGCCAGCAGAGAAGGCGCCAGCTCTTAGGTCTCGCTCCCAGGCCACGGCTCAGGGGGCAGTGGAGTCCATCGGGGTGGGGGGGAGGAGAAGGGGGGCAGAGAATGTAGTCTCCAAGTGTGGAACCCATGCAAGATTGAAGGCTGGGCTGGGGGAAAGTGAGCCTTCCACCTGGGGCAATGGGGAGGGGCAGAGCAGGGGCAGTCTGGGGAGCAGATGTCACCAGTAATAGACGGGCCCAATGACCACAGCACTCAAGATGAAGTGGAGGGAGGAGACAGGGCTACAGGGAAGTCATGGCACCGGCCAGGGCACACGGTGCAGGGCCACAGGGGAACGAAGAAGAGGCGCCACGCGTGGGAAGGCAGAGGGCAGGAGGAGCCCCGGCGCCTCGGGGTCCCGGGACGGGCGCACCACTTCCCAGAGGAGCACACTTGGCGCCGACTCCTTGGGGGGCCTTCCAAGCAGCCGGCGACCCCGGAGCCTGCCCAGGGCGCAGCCCCAGCGAGGGAGGGAGGGCTAAAGCATCCCCGGCCCCACTCTGGCCAGGGCCCCAGCGGCTGGGGGGGAGGCGGCGCCTGCCGACAGCTCAGGATGGGGCGAGGACGGGGCAGGGGGAGGCAGGGCTCCCTGGTGCTGCAGGAGCGCCACTCAGCGGCCTTCCACTGCACTGCAGGACGAGGTTGGAGGGCGCTGGGCCGACTCAAGGCTCAGCCCCAGGCTCCCGGGCTGCTGCCCCCCCCCCCATGGGGGAGATGGATGGTGGAGAAGGGGGTGCTGGGGGCAGCTGGAGGAGCCCAGTGCATTAGCCACGCCCCCTCAGGGTGCCGGCAGAAGCCGCTGGGGCTGAGGGAGCACCACCAGGGAGTGGCAGAGAAAGGGGGGGGCTCCTTGAGGCAGGGGAGGGGCGCTCAGGGGCTCCCCAGAGGGCGGGATGTGGAGGAGTTTCCAGGAGCTCCAAGGCAGCCCTAGAAGGCTTGGCCAGCGTCCTGTTGGGGAAGCCCTAGAAAGGATGTTAGAGGTCCCAGGGGCCATGTGTAAGGGAGCCGTGGAGGCCACATCCCTGCCATTTCTCAGAACAGGAGGCTGAGGCCAGAGGTGAAGGAGAACAGCCAAACGGCCCATGCAGCAGCATGGCTGAGCTCCCAGCAGCCTCCTGGGCCCCCACACCAGCATGGGCTCCCCTGTGTGGGCCTCCCGGCAGGGCTGGCCCCCAGCCCGAGGCCAGCTCTCCCTCTGCTTGTTGGGTGGTTCCAGGGAAGGCCTGGATGCTGCCGCTGGGCCTGGGCCCCCCTCCCCGGCCCTGCACGGCCTCCGGCCTCAGCCTCCCCTCTCCAGGAGTGGGCTAGGGCTCACCTCCCTTGTCAGGGACTCTGCTGTCCCACCCGCCACCGCCTGGCAACTCCTCCCTAAGAGCCAGAGGGCCACGGAGCCCCCACCCCCCCCTCACTCTTCACTGGAAGCTTGTTGGGCCCAGTTGAGGCTGGGAGCCCGGCCTGCCTGCCCTGCCCCAGGACTGCTGGTGCTTGGCTGGTGGATGACCCCAGAGATCCCGCCCCCCGGGAGGAGAGCCCCAGCATGTGCTGGTCATTTGGGGGCAGTGGAGGCTGAGAAAGGTGCCCCAGCCTGTGGGAGCGGGAGATGGGTGGGGGGGTGTCCAGGCCGTGGCTGGAACAGCCGGTCAGGGTCAGGCCCGGGGTGGAAGTGCTCCTGAGACATAACTACATGCAGGTAAGGGCCCTTCCCGCTGCCAAACGCTCCCCACACGCGCTCAGCGGCAGCGGCAGCTAGGGGACCCCCCATAGGCAGCTGGGGAACATGGGCCCGCCCCCCAGGGAGCGCCCGGGCGGGGAGCAGGGGGGGATGTGAGAGGCCGGGCCCGGTGGGGGGCCGGGGATCAAGCCCTTCCCAGTGGGCGCGCCCACACCCGGGGACAGCGGTTCATTTGCACTTTTCCGTTCTTTATTAATTGGGCCAGTGTCATGTTTGGGGGCGAGCCCTGGGCCCCCCCAGGCAGCTGGAAAAATAGGCCCCCTGCTGGGGGGGTTGGGGCTTGAAGCCTGTTACCATGAACATCTCCTGGCATTTGGGGTAACCATGGCAGTGGGGCAGGGCGCCACCTCACAATTCTGCTAGGTAGTTGATGTGAAAGGGTTGCCATGGAATAACAGCCAGGGTGGGGTGGGGCCAACAGAATTGGAACCATGGCAACAGCCTATGACCCGTGTGTTTGATTGTCATCCTTGAGCTATAAGCCTGGGCACTTTCCTCTGAGATCAGTGGATGGAAGATTTAGACCCCAGGCAACACCAGGGGCCGGTCCCCAAATGCCACAAATCCAAGCAGAAGGAGTCCGCATCCCCTTTGCGGGACATGGGCGGGGAAGAGGCTTTCCCCAGCCTATGATCCATGCTAGGGTAGTCCGGGCCATTCCTAATTTGTTTGTAACGGTTTTTGGTGCAGGTCGCGATGGAAGACCAGGAGCTAGGCCACAGGCAATGGTGTATGCCCGTCATCCTCAGCCGTACCTAGAGAGTCAACAAGGAGCCTTTATAGGAGCCGGCGATGGGAGAATGGGAATATCTCTCCAAGCCAGGCGGTCCCAGGCTTTCATCGACAGACATCGGGGCCCTCGCTCAATGGCCCATGCTAGAAGATATCGAGCCCTCCCTGAAAGCCTGCTGGCAGCCCTGGCTGGAGCAGAAGACCAAAGCTCTGGAGCGGTTGTTGGGGCCTCCTCCCAGTCTCTCAAGGAACCCCAGGAAGCAGCAGTAGCTGATGGCAGTGACAAATCTTGCCCTCCACCTGTACCCACAATTTCCGAAGAACTCACCAATGGCCCAGAAGAAAAAGAAGATGTCCCTTCTGCCCCAAACACCTCAGGGGACATGTAGTGGGGGATGTTAAAGGACTGGAGCCCACCCTTATAACCCCTGCCCTTGTCTCCTTCATCCGTTTCATCGTTCCCCTCCTTTTCCCTTGACCTTCCCCTTTGGCCCTTCTTTCTCCCCTTCCCCTTTGGCCTAAAGGGCTCCCTTCAACAGCGATTGTCCTATAGATTTGAGGAGAGCTGGAGACTGTCACCTTCTCCTATCTATCTGTCTCCCCTTATCTTTCTGGGAAGGATCTATTCTTTGAAATGTTATCCTGTTGCCCTACATCCTTTCCTCTAAAATTAAAAGAGCTTTCTTCCACCCACCAAGAAAATTAAAAATCTTTCTCTGTTGAAATTACCTTTGTTCTTTTGTCTTTCTCTCTCCCCCCTCCCAACCCCACCACAGTCTGGCTGGGGCCCCCTCTATCTCCCTGCCCTCTGCCTGTCCCTTTCCCTGGGCTACAGGTCTCTGCCCCTTGATATCCCTGCCCCCTACTGTCTCCTGCTGCTGCCTCCTTTCGCCTAATCTCCAGGTGCCCGCTCCCGATCCCTTGAGAGACCCGGCCCAGCAGGCTGCAGGGTCACATGGGGATGTGGCTGGGACAGGGGCCCTTTTGGGCGGGAAGCCCCGTCTGAACTCTGCCCCCCGCTTCCCCTTCACAGAGAGGGGCGAGACCCCTGGGGCTCTGGGAAATGGGAGGGGGAAGGTACACAAGGACTGGGGGGCTCCGGCCCAGGGGCCTGTCCTTGGGAGCCCCTCTGAGATCGGCCGGAAGGAAGCAGCTGTGAGGCGGGCTGGGGGCTCCCCGGCTGTCCTGACCCAGCCGCCTGCCAGGGCTCCCAAGGCGCTTCCCGGCTCCCCCGAGGGCCCCAGTCTCCCCATCTCCGGGGCAGCCCCGGGCACCCCTCTGCTTTCCCCGGGGCCCCACAGAGCCAGGGAGCTCAGGGAAGACTGCGGGTGTGCTGGGAACCCAAGACCACCGGCACCCCAGGAAGCTGCGCTGGGGGGTGGGAAGCTCCTTGGCCGTGGCTGTCCCAAAGGGCAGACCCCAATGTTCGGGGGGAGCTTCCAGGGAAAACAGAGGACAAAGGAAGGCTTTTCATCCCAGCAGTGGGCTGGGGGGGGGGGCATTGAACTCCATCATCTGGGCTGTTACAGCCGGGAGCCCGGGCCGGGCCTGCTGACTCCCCGGCCCCTCGGCAGGCCCACAGGAGGGAGGGAAGCCGCCCGGGGGCGCACTCTGCCCTGCTGATCCTCAGGAGGCCGCGGCCGAGGGGCAAGAAACCGCTGCCCTCCCTGCCTCGGCGCCTTGGCAGTTGGGGCCAAAGGAAGCCGGGCTCAGGGCCGGAGGAGCTCAGAGTCTGCTGACTACGACTGCTTCCTGTTACAGAGGGGGAAACAGAGGCTCACAGGGGGCCAGGCTGGAGCTGCTACCTGACAGGCTGCTGGGGGGGTCCCAGGTGGGGACACTGGGAAGGCCCTTGGGATGCTGGGAAGGCAGCTCTGCTGAGACAGCCTGGGCCGGGCCGGGCTGCACGGGGAGAGCAGGACGACCACTTGCCCTGAAAGGGAGGGAGGCCCCCCCCCCCATCTATCTCCGGGTAGGGCAGCCTTGGCTTCTGCCCTCCCCCAGGGCACAGGCTCTCTGCAGGGGGTCTGGCCCCCGGGACCCCTGAGAGCCAAGGGGAGGCAATGGCCCCCAGTGCCCCAGCTGCCCTGGTGGGTGGCCCTGGCTCTTCGTCCTCCAGGAGGCCTCCAGTGCGGATCCTGCCCCAAGATCCCCAATGGCAGCTCCAGAAGAGCCTTAGCACAGATCTCCAGTGACAAACTGCCATTCTCCTCCCCAGGTACCAGCAGGCGGCGGTATTGGGGCTGCTTCTCCCCAGAAGCTGTGCTTGGGCCCCTGTTGAAAGGCTCCGCCATGTGTCCCCCCCCCCCCCCCCCAACGTGTGCCATGGCTATTTACACACACACACACAATACACTGACACATAGGTATGCACAGCACACAAGTGTTCACAAACTGAACAAAAACCCACATCTAACACTCAGACCAAAAAAGGCCAAAAACCACACACACACCATACAAACACACAAACCTCTCACACCGTACAAACACACAAACATCTCACAACATACAAACACACAAAGCTCTCACACCATGCAATCGGTGCAGAAACTACTAAAACCATAGAAATACACAACCCATGAACCACTCACATCATAGAAAATAACCAACTCCCAAACCACGCACACCACACAAATACAAACCACACAAACCACACATAATATACAAATAAACAACACATGAACCACACATACTATATAAATACATAACACACAAAGCACTCATATCATACAAATACACAGCACAACAGCACTCACACCATATAAATACACAGCAAAGAAACCACACATACCATGGAAATGCATAATGCACAAACCACACATAATATACATACACAGTACACAAAGCACTCACCCCATACAAATACACAGCACAAAAGCACTCATACCATATAAATACACAACACACAAACCACTCACACCATATAAATACACAACACGCAAAGTACTCACATCATACAAATATACAACACACAAGCCACTGACACCATACAAATACCCAGTACACAAAGTACTCACACCATACAAATACCCAGTACACAAACCACTCACCATACAAATACACAGTAAACAAAGCACTCACCCCATACAAATACACAACACACAAACCACTCACACTATAAAAGTATTCAACACACAAAATACATCATACAAATATACAACACACAAGCAACTCACACCAAATACACAGTACACAAAGTACTCACACCATACAAATACACAGCACAAAAGCACTCATGCCATATAAATACACAACACACAAACCACTCACACCATATAAATACACAGCACGCAAAGTACTCACATCATACAAATATACAACACACAAGCCACTGACACCATACAAATACCCAGTACACAAAGTACTCACACCATACAAACAGAAAGCACACAAAACCACTCACACCATACAAATATTCAACACATAAAATACTCCATATAAATATACAACACACAAGCCACTCACACCATACAATACACATCACACAAAGTACTCACATCATACAAATACATAGCACACAAAGCACTCACATCATAGAAATCAACACACAAACCATTCACTCCATACAAATACACAACACACAAACCACTCACACCATATAAATACACAGCACGCAAAGTACTCACATAATACAAATATATAACACACAAGCCACTGACACCATACAAATACACAGTACACAAAATATTCACACCATACAAATACAAAGCACACAAAACACTCACATCATAGAAATACTCAACACACAAACCATTCACACTGTGCAAATACACAGCACACAAACTACTTACACCATACAAATATTCAACACACAAAATACTCACATCATATAAATATACAACACACAAGCCACTCACACCATACAATACACATCACACAAAGTACTCACATCATACAAATATACAACACACAAACCACTCACACCATACAAATACACAGTATACAAAGTACTCACACCATACAAATACATAGCACACAAAGCACTCACATCATTTGATCAACACACAAATCATTCACACCATACAAATACACAACATACAAACACTCACCCCATACAAATACACAACACATAAACCACTCACACCATACAAATATTCAACACACAAAATACTCACATCATACAAATATACAACACACAAGCGACTCACCCAAATACACAGCACAAAAGCACTCATACATATAAATGCACAACACACAAATCACTCACCCCATACAAATACTCAGCACAAAAGCACTCATACCATATAAATACACAACACAGAAACCACTCACATCATACAAATATACAGCACAACAGCACTCATCATATAAATACACAGCACAGAAACCACACATACCATAGAAATACGTAATGCACAAACCACACATGATACACACACAACACACAAAATGCATCATAGAAATACTTAACACCGAAACCACTCACACTGTGCAAATACACTACACAGAAACCACTCATACTATATAAATACACAGCACAGAAAGTACTCACACCATACAAATACACAACATACAAATCACTCACACCATACAAATACACAACACATATACCACTCACATATACAAATAAACAACCCACAAACCACTCACACTATATAAAAACACAACACACGAACCAATCGCACCATATAAATACATAATGCAAAAACCACTGACTCTGTAGAAATACACAGCACAGAAACCACATAGAAACACACAACTCATGAACCACTCACATCATACAAATACACAACTCCCAAACCACTCACACCATACAAACACACAGCATAAACCACTCACACCATATAAATACACAATGCAAAAAACATACTGTCCAAATTTACAGGACACAAGTCCTCATAGCACATAAATACACAATATACAAACCACTTCCACCATACAAATATACAACAAACAAACCATACATACCATAGAAATATACAACACAGAATGCACTCACACCATACAAATATATAATACAAAAACCACTCACACCATCTAAATACACAATGCACAGACCACTCACATCATAGAAACACACAGCACACAAAGTACTCACATCATATAAATACACAACACACTATCCACACATACTATTCAAATACACAGCTCACAAATCTCATATACCATACAAACAATGCAGAAACCACTCACACCATACAAATACTCAACACACAAACTACACATATCATACTAATACACAGCACACAAACCTACTCTCAGCATATAAATACACAACGCACACACCACTCACACTGATCAAATATATAACACACAAACCACTCACACCTTAGAAATACACAGCACACAAAACACTCCCACCATACAAATATACAACACACATACCACTTACATATACAAATAAACAACCCACAAACCACTCTCACTATACAAATACACAACACACGAAGCAATTGCATCATATAAATACACAACACAAAGCCCACTTATACTGTAGAAGTATACAACACAGAATCCACATATACCATATAAATAACAGAACACAAAGCACTCGCACCATACAAATACACAGCACACAAACCACACATACCATACAAATACACAACACACAAACCACACATACTATACAAATACACAACACATGAACCACACATACCATACAAATACACAACTCATACATCACTTCCACCATACAAATATACAGCACACAAACCACTTACACACATGAACTACACATACTATAGAAATACACAATGCACAAACCACACATGCCTTATACACAATGCACCAACCACTCACACCATACAAATGTACCACACTTACCATACAAATACATAACAAACAAATCACTCACAGTGCACAGAAACCACACACACCATACAAATATACAACACACAAACCACTCACACCATATAAATACACAATGCACAAACCACTACCACTATACAAATATACAACACACAAACCACACATACCATACAAACATACAATGCACAAACCACTCATACCATACAAATACATAGCACACAAAGCACTCACATACAACATACGAACCATACATACCATACAAATACACAACGCACAAACCCAGATACCAGAAAAATATACAACTCCCAAATCACACATACCATACAAACACTCAATGCACAAACCACTCACATCATACAAATATACAACACACAAACCATACATACCATACAAATAACGCACAAACCACATATACCATACAAATACACAACACATGAACTACACATACCATACAAATACACAATTCACAAACCACTCATACCATATAAATACACAGCACACAAACCACTTACACTATATACACAACACACACCACTCACACCACATAAACACAGAACTCACACACTACTCACACCATATAAATACACAACACATAAACCACTCATACCATATAAATACACAACACACAAACCACTCATACCATACAAATACACAACTAACAAACCACTCATCATACAAATACACAACATATGCACTACATATACCATACAAATACACACACACAAACCACACATACCATCAAAATACACAACACACATACCACTCATACCATATAAACACAGAACCCACACACCACTCACACCATACAAATACACAACACATAAACCACTCACACCATATAAATACACAATGCACAAACCACTCACACCATATAAATACACAATGCACAAACCACTCACCGTACAAATACACAACATATGTACTACCACATACCATGCAAATGCATAACACACAAATCACTCATACCATTCAAATACATAGTGCACAAAACACATCATACAAAAACATAACACACAAACCTTTCACATTTTACAAATACAGATCACAGAAAATACACATATCATACAAATACACAACACAGAGACTACTCACATCATACAAATAAACAATGCACAATCCACTCACTTCATATAAATACACAACACACAAACCACTCACACCTTACAAATACACAATCCATCAAACTCATGTGTGTATATCATACACAAGTATATACATGCATTTTTATACAAACATCACACAAACCACAACCCCATAAAATAAACCCATACCATATGCATTATACACACAAATATACATTATACACACTATACACATACAACTAACTATTCATAACACACACCACAGACACACAAATACTTACATCAGGCACAGCATCCACCAAATTCACACATATACAAATACAATACCTAAAAATAATGCTTATACCCCACACAAATATACAATACATTTATACACAAAACTTCAATACATACCACATATATCACACACAAATTGACATGTGTGCATATACAGATAACACACCATACATATCTACACATCACACTCAAACACTAAATATAACACAAATACATATACTGCACAGAAGACACACATGCACAAAAATGCTCAGGACATATACACCACATACACCAAGAATACACACATTATTCTCAAATATATCACACACAAATACATATACATATGTATGCAAACAACACAAACCACACCCTTCACATAAATTCACATTTCACACACTCTATATATAAAAATTTACACATATCACATATATTTCATACACACAAATACACATACCACACAGCATATATACACAAATACACACAATGCAAAAATACACATATCATACACTCCATAGACACATGAATATACATATGACACACACAAATACACACATACATTTAAAAAAACACATCCCATAAAAATATACACATACCACATACAGTACACACAAATACACATTCTACACCTACAATACACACAAAAATACATATACTTCAATGTAGACACACAAATACACACATGAGGCACACAAATACACATAGCACATACAATAGACACATAAATATACATACCAGATACAAATACACATGTCACACACACCAAAAACACAAATACACATCACAAAGAAGCATACCATACAACCTATCAACTCACAAATGCACACACACCACATGCAAATACATCCAAATACATCCAAATATACACCATACACAAATACACACACACCAGCTCCACATACAGACACATACCAGCCACCCAAACACACACCTCACACAAATACAAACAACACACAAATACCCACACTCCAGACAAAAAATACATACCACATATAAATACACACACCAGACATAAAAATATACAACAGACCCCAAAATACACAGCACACACAAATACACATGCCCAAAACACTATAGACACATGCATATACATTCCACGCACAAATACAAACACACAAAGACACACTACACACAAATGCACACATACCAGAAACAAAGATGCACAACAGGAAAGAAAATACACTTCAAATACAAATATACATACAAAACACATTATAGACACATGAATGAACATACCATACACAAATACACATCCCTCAGAAATCTACACCCCCCAGACACAAAAATACACTACACAAATAAACACACATACTAAACATACTATAGACACATAAATATACACACCACATGCAAATACACAACAGATATAAAAGTACACTTCACACACAAATCCACATACCAACCACCCAGAGGGGCGCCCCCCCCTTCAGGGCACACACACAGCCCCAAGGCAGCCAGGCCTTGCTCCTCACAAGGGGCCCTGGGGGCGGCTAGGGTGTGTTCCAGGACCAGAGGCAGAAGCAGCACCTCTCGTGGGGCGCCAGGACGGCGGGTCAGCTGCAGCATGGACCGGTAGGACCGAGCCCGACTGCTGCCCGCTCAGACCCTGAGTAAGTGGGGCCCGGTCTGGCTGGGCTGGCCAGGGCGGGGGGGGGGGGCAGGGCAGGGGGGCCTCCTCTGCCTGCCCTCCCCCCCAGACAAGTTCTAGCCAGGACTAGAGTGGCGCCTCCAGGTGTGCTGGCCGCCCGGGCCAGAGGGCAGAGGGGAGGGCCCGGTCCCTCGGCACTCTGGGTCCCCCGGGCCCCTTTGGGTGCTGCCCGCCACCGGCCGCTTCCGGACCCCGGAGCCCCCTCCCTCTGCCGGCCAGCCGCTGACTGCTGTCCTTGTCTCCAGGTGCCGGCTCGGGCGGCCTGCCTCCCTGAGGCGTGATGCATCTGGTCAATAAACACGCCTCTGAGGAACCCGGGGGTGCCGAGAGGGTTCTTGCGCTCTGCAGGGGGAGGCTCCCTCCCAGCGGGGGGGGGGGCATCATCGTGCCTTAGAGACATCTAGGAGGTTGCGTGATTTCTGTGAAATGCAAACTGTAGGAAGACTAGGATGATGCTTCAGTGATTGTTTATTAAGGGATTAAATCCAGAGGAGGAAAGGAAAAGGAGACCTGTGTTTGGCTTCCAGTACAGCCAGCAAGGGCTGGAGGGAAAAGTGAGGCAGGGGACCTTGTCCCTCCCTCCCTCCAATCCAAATTCACTTCCGTGTCACAGAGTTAGGGTGCCACCTCCTTGATGTTATGGCTCTCTTGGGGAAAGAAGAGCAAACAGCAAACCTCAGGGGAAACCTACAGTAAAGGCAGAAAGAGCAAAGTTACACGACCCTCCCCATAGGGAGAGTCCTTCATCCATTGCCTTTTCTGAGGATGTCCCGATTCCCAGGGATGTCTATCTCTGCTTTGGCTCCAAGGCTGCCTCTAGGAAGGTTCTTCCAAAGGGCTTCTCTGTAAGGCAGTAACTCAGTCTCTTTCAGCACTTGCTAGAGGGAGCTGTCCAGCAGATCGAGCCATAGCTGAGTTCACTGTGGCTGAACAAACGTATCAAGAATATTCCTCCCTTTGAAAACCAGGGAGAAGGTGCTGATGGATGCCATGGACAGAGAATTCTCTAAAGGTTGAGGGGTTCTAAGTTTCTAGCAACGTGGCATAGTATAGTTACAGAGCTCAGTATGCAAGTATTTCTTTCAGAAAGCACTGGAGGTGGACACCAGGGACGTAAACAAGGCAAGGTCAGAGGATCAGGAACTTGGAACAACTTCTATATCGTGGTCCCTACTCTTCTAAGGACTTCTATATCGTGGTCCTTACTCTTCTAAGGACTTCTATATCGCGGTCCCTACTCTTCTAAGGACTTCTATATCGTGGTCCTTACTCTTCTAAGGACTTCTATATCGCGGTCCTTACTCTTCTAAGGACTTCTATATCGTGGTCCCTACTCTTCTAAGGACTTCTATATCGCGGTCCCTACTCTTCTAAGGACTTCTATATCGTGGTCCTTACTCTTCTAAGGACTTCTATATCGCGGTCCTTACTCTTCTAAGGACTTCTATATCGTGGTCCCTACTCTTCTAAGGACTTCTATATCGCGGTCCCTACTCTTCTAAGGACTTCTATATCGTGGTCCTTACTCTTCTAAGGACTTCTATATCGCGGTCCTTACTCTTCTAAGGACTTCTATATTGCGGTCCTTACTCTTCTAAGGACTTCTATATCGTGGTCCTTACTCTTCTAAGGACTTCTATATCGCGGTCCCTACTCTTCTAAGGACTTCTATATCATGGTCCATATTCCTTGTTCTGGTAACCATCCATTTCTCTTCAATAGGGGTTGAGAGGGAGAAGGAAGGCTTGAGGAAGTAGTAGACTTAAAACTTGTGGAAACTTAAAGCAAGTTCATTTAATCTCTTCAAGACAGAATGGGTCCACCTTCTGGAGTTCACATATTAGCCAGGAAGCATTTACCTATCACTAACACATCCTGTTCTCCAGGAGGTAGGGGCAAGTGAACAGCATGTAGGTGTCCCTAAAGATAGTCCATGGTAGAGATACAGGAGGTAGTGATTGCCCTATATGTACAAGGCCAGATTCCAATTGTTTTGTACTCCAGGGTACAACTTAGGTCCCTTGCCATGTGATCCAATGTGGTGAAGTGGAGATATCAATGATTGTTTTTGTGAAAGCCAGCCAAGCAGGAGTGCCATCACCCTCTGTTTTAACTTGATTGCAATCAGCTGTTGTTCAGCTGTCTCTTTTTCTTTACTAGTTCATGGAAATATTCTTGCTCCTCTTGTGTCTAGCACTTGCCACCTACTCTACCACACTCTTTTGTATTCAACAGGCCCTGGTGTCCAACCACCTCAATTGCAGTTTTGCTTCCAGTAAATCCAATCCAAAAGGCATGCGTGGATAGAATTGCAGGGCTGAAGAACAAGATTTATTTGGAAGTGTGGTTGGATGGCCAGTGGCACTGGTATAGCAGCGGGAGTTCCAACTGTCAGTACTAGAATGTAGTGGCCCCAAGATTGGCAAAGGAGGATATCAGTGAAGTCAAAATGGTCTCAAGGGTAAGATCCCAGTAGTCATCTATGGAGAAGATCATCATCCTCATAGCTATCAATACAACTGAGTTCAAGAAGTCCCTTTTTTGGAGTTGGGGGGGGGCAGAGCCAAGATGGTGGAGAGGACACACGTGCCTTCCTAGGCTCTCCTTTTCCCTCAATCAATTTTAACAAAGTTCAGCCTTGGAATTAGTGCTTGACTGTCAGAACTCACAAATATTGGGAGTACGACACATTACCAACCAAAGATAATCTCGTAATTCACCAGAAAAGGTGGGACGGGACAGAACACGGGGTAGGCCAGGGGCAGACTCAGACAGGCAGTGAGAGCACGGGAAACAGCTCATGCTAAGCAGACTGGAGCGGGGCTGAGTGTGGTCTACTGGCAGAAAACCTGCGGGGAGAACTTTACTACAATGTGAGCTACTTTGCCCTGGCAGCAAGCCAGTAAATCAGCAGAGAAGCTTATAAACAAAGGGGGTAAATATAACCTCAAAATGCTAGACCTGAAATAACTCAGGAAGAACTCAGCGTGGTCCAAACGCAACCACAGTTACTGTTCCCGGTGCTGATACTGCCTTCCCACTGTAGCTGATTTCAACACAGCTCTTAATCCCAACATAACCTGTGGGTGCTGTCCCACTGCCTCTTCACTGCCACTTCCGGTTGTTGATAAAGGCAGCTTGGAAAAGCCCATAAGCAGACTTTTTTCTTTTTTTCTTTTCTTAAAATGAGCAAACAAACAAACAAAAAACAAAAACAAACAAACAAACAAACAAAAAAAAAACAAAACCGAAGTGGGCTCTAACTATAGACAGCTTCTATATGGAAAAAGAGCAGACTTCAACCCTGAAGAGACTATAAACAGTTTGTCTCTAGATCCAAAGATGGATATGACCTGGTCCCCATCACATAAGGCTCTCAGAAGAAATTTTAAAGGATCTGGACAATATATGTAAGTCATTAAAAGATAGAGTGGGAAAAGAAATCAACTCTCTAAAAACATAATTAGTGAATTGGAAAATGTAAACAATTCCAAGGAAAACAGAATTGGTGAATTGGAAAACGAAAATAATTCTTTAAAAAATTTTTTTGAAATGGAAAAAAATTCCATAGAACAAAACAACTCATTTAAAAACTTGATTGGACAAATATAAAAAGAAATTTAAAAAGTAAATTAAGAGAATCATTCATTAAAAATCAGACTTGAACAAATGGAAAAGAATGACTCGAGGAGACACCAAGAATCAGGCAAGCAAAAGCAAAAAAAAAAAAAAATGAATAGAAAAAAAATGTTAAATATCTACTTGGGATAACAACAGACCTGGAAAACAGATCTAGGAGAGATAATCTAAGGATTATTGGACTCCCTGAAAATCATGATGAAAAAAAGAGCCCCAGAAGTCCAAAGGTGCAAACTTCCTTTCTTTTTAAAATTTATTTATTAATTTTATAATTATACATTTTTTTGACAGTATATATGCATGAGTAATTTTTTTATAACATTATCCCTTGTATTCATTTTTCCAGATTTTCCCCTCCCTCCCTTTACTCCCTCCCCTAGATGACAGGCAATCTCATACATTTTACATGTGTTACAGTATAACTTAGATATAATATATGTGTGTAAATCTAATTTTCTTGTTGCACGTTAAGTATCGGATTCCAAAGGTATAAGTAACCTGGGTAAATAGACAGTAGTGCTAATATTTTACATTCAATTCCCAGTGTTCCTTCTTTGGGTGTAGTTGTTTCTGTCCATCATTGATCAACTGGAAGTGAGTTGGATCTTCTTTATGTTGAAGATATCCACTTCCATCAGAATACATCTTCATACAATATTGTTGTTGAAGTGTATAGTGATCTTCTGGTTCTGCTCATTTCACTCAGCATCAGTTCATGCAAGTCTCTCCAAGCCTTTCTGAATTCATCCTGCTGGTCATTTCTTACAGAACAATAATATTTCATAACATTCATATACCATAATTTACCCAACCATTCTCCAATTGATGGATATCCACTCATCTTCCAGTTTCTAGCCACTACAAAAAAAGCTCCTACAAGCATTTTGGCACACACAGGTCCCTTTCCCCTCTTTAGTATTTCTTTGGGATATAAACCCAGTAGGAGCACTGCTGGATCAAAGGGCATGCACAGTTTGATTACTTTTTGGGCATAGTTCCATATTGCTCTCCAGAATGGACAGATTCTTTCACAACTCCACCAACAATGTATTAGTGTCCCAGTTTTCCCACATCCCCTCCAACATTCATCATTATTTGTTCCTGTCATCTTAGCCAATCTGACTGGTGTGTAGTGATATCTCAGAGTTGTCTTAATTGGTGCAAACTCCTTTCAAAGGCCTGAACCAAAGGTGTGAATTCTGATCTAGAGAATTGTTTAGACAGCCTGAGTTATCACCTTGTAATCTTAACAAGTCACCTACTGAAAGAGATCCCAAAATCAAAACTCCAAGAAATATTGTGGCTAAATTCCAGAACTATCACACCATGGAAAAAATATTACAAGCAGCTAGAAAAAAACAATTCAAATACCAAGGATCACTCAGGATCTAGCAGCATCCACATTAAAAGATAGAAGGGCCTGAAATCTGATATTCCAAAAGGCAAAAGAACTTGGTATGCAAGCAAGAGACCCAGCCAAAACGATCATTTTCTTCCAGGGAAGAAGATGGACATTCAATGAAATAGGTGAATTCCATCTATTTCTGATGAAAAAACTGGAACTAAACAAAAAGTTTGCTCTCCAAATATAGAACTCAAGTGAAACAGAAAAAGGTAAAAAGAAGTCTTGGAAACTAATATTTCTGTTATGAGTATACATAAAGAGTACACGTATACTTTGGTTTTACTGATATACTATAAAAAAGAATCTAGAGGTGGAAAGGAAATTGTACCAGAAAAGGGAAAAGTGGAGGTACTACATCTCACAAAGAGGCAAAGGAAACGTATTATATCTGAGGGAAAGAAGGAAGGGGATGAACATAGTGTGAATCTTACTCTCATCCGAATTGGTTCAGTGAGAAAATATTAGACATATTTGATTTACAGAGAAACTTCTCCCACCTCATTGAAAAGTGGGAGGGGAAAAGTGAAAAGGGAAGGAGTAAGCTAAGTGGAAGAGAATACACAAATTGTGAAGAAAAGGGTTAAGAAAAGGGGAGGAACTCTAAGGGGGGGAGGGATCCTAAAAAGGGAGGGCTGTGTGAGGCAAGTGGTGCTCACAAGTTTAATACTGGAAAGAGGGATAAGAGGGAAAGAAAGGAGAAAAGCATAAGCTGGGGTTAACAAGATGGCAAGAAATACAGAATTAGTAATGTGAATGTGGTAAACTCTCCCATAAAGCGGAGGCGGATAGCAGACTACATTAAAAGCCAGAATCCTACAATATGTTGTTTACAGGAAACACACTTGAAGCAGGGTGATACATACAGAATAAAGGTAAAAGACTGTAACAGAATCTACTATGCTTCAGGTGAAGTAAAAAAAGCAGGGGTAGCCATTCTGATCTCAGATCAAGCAAAGGCAAAAGTTGATCTAAGTAAAAGAGATAAGGAAGGGCATTATATCTTGCTAAAGCATAGATAATGAAGCAATATCAATACTAAACATCTATGCTCCAAGTGGTATAGTATCTAAATTCCTAAAGAAGTTAAGAGAGTTGCAAGAAGAAATAGAGAGTAAAACTAAAATAGTGGGAGATCTCAACCTTGTACTCTCAGAACTAGATAAATCAAACTACAAAATAAACAAGAAAGAAGTTAGAAATGATAGGTCTTTGGAGAAAACTGAATGGAGACAGAAAGGAGTACACTTTCTTCTCGGCAGTTCATGGAACCTATGCAAAATTTGAAAATATATTAGAACATAAAGACCTCAAATTCAAATGGAGAAAGGCAGAAATAGTAAATGCATCCTTTTCAGATCACGATGCAATGAAAATTACATTCAATAAAAAGCCAGGGGAAAATAGACCAAAAAATAATTGGAAACTAAATAATCTCATCCTAAAGAATGATTGGGTGAAACAGCAAATCATAGACACAATTAATAATTTCATGCAAGAGAATGACAATAATGAGATGTCGTACCAAAAATGTGTGGGATGCAGCCAAGCCAGTAATAAAGGGAAATTTTATCTCTCTAAAAGTTTACTTGCATAAAATAGAAAAAGAGAAAATCAATGAATTAGGCTTGCAACTAAAAAAGCTAGAAAAAGAGCAAATTAACCCCCCCAATTAAATACTCAATTTGAAATTCTAAAAATAAAAGGAGAGATCTACAAAGTTGAAAGTAAAAAAAAACTATTGAATTAATAAATAAAACTAAGAGTTGGTTTTATGAAAAAACCATCAAAATAGATAAACCCTTGGTAAATTTGATTAGAAAAAGGAAAGAGGAAAATGAAATTGTTATTCTTAAAAATGAAAAGGGAAAAATTTCCACTAATGAAGAGGAAATTAGAGAAATAATTAGGAGTTACTTTGCCCAACTTTATGCCAATAAAGTTGATAAATGAAATGGATGAATACCTTCAAAAATATAGGTTGTCCAGATTAACAGAGGAGATCTAAACAATGGGAAAAATATTGTGCTCCTGGATAGGTCAAGCAAATATAATAAAGATGACAATACTACCTAAACTAATCTATTTATTTAATGCTATACCAATCAGACTCCCAAGAAACTTTTTTAATGACCTAGAAAAAAATAACAATTCATATGGCAGAACAAAAAGTCAAGAATTTCAAGGGAACTAATGAAAAAAAAAATCAAATGAAGGTGGCCTAGCTGTACCTGATCTAAAACTATATTATAAAGCAGCGGTCACCAAAACCATTTGGTATTGGCTAAGAAATAGACTAGTTGATCAGTGGAATAGATTAGGTTCACAGGACAAAATAGTTAATAACTATAGCAATCTAGTGTTTGACAAACCCAATGATCCCAACTTTTGGGATAAGAATTCATTATTTGACAAAAATTGCTGGGAAAATTGGAAATTAGTATGGCAAAAACTAGGCATTGACCCATACTTAACACTGTACATCAAGATAAGATAAAAATGGGTCCATGATCTAGGCATAATGAATGAGATTATAAATAAATTAGAGGAACATAGGATAGTCTACCTCTCAGAACTGTGGAGGAGGAAGGAATTTGTGACCAAAGGAGAAGTAGAGACCATTATTGATCACAAAATAGAAAATTTTGATTACATCAAATCAAAAAGCTTTTGTACAAACAAAACTAATGCAAACAAGATTAGAAGGGAAGTAACAAATTGGGAAAACATTTTTACTGTTAAAGGTTCCAATAAAGACCTCATTTCCAAAATATATAGAGAATTGACTCTAATTTATAAGAAATCAAGCCAATCTTCAATTTATAAATGGTCCAAGGATACGAACAGACAATTCTCAGATGAAGAAATTGAAACGATTTCTAGTCATATGATAAGGTAATCCAAATCACTATTGATCAGAGAAATGTAAATTAATACAACTCTGAGATATCACTACACACCTTTCAGATTGCCCAAGGTGACAGAAAAAGATAATGATGACTATTGGAGGGGATGTGGGAAAACTGGGACACTGGTGCATTGTTGGTGGAGTTGTGAACATATCCAACCATTCTGGAGAGTAATCTGGAACTATGCTCAAAATGTTATCAAACTGTTCATATCCTTTGACGCAGAAGTGTTACTACTGGGCTTATATCCGAAAGAGATCCTAAAGAAGGGAAAGGGACCTATCTGTGCAATGTTTGTGGCAGCACTTTTTGTAGTGGCCAGAAACTAGAAACTGAATGGATGCTCATCAACTGGGGAATGGTTGAATAAAATGAGGTATATGAATATTATGGGATATTATCGTTCTGTAAGAAATGACCAGCAGAATGAATGCAGAGAGGCTTGGAGGGACTTACATGAACTGATGCTGAATGAAATGAGCAGAACTTCAACAATGATACTACATGATAATCAGTTCCGATAGATGTGGCTCTCTTCAACAATGAGAGGATCCAAATCAGTTCCAATTGATCTGTAATGAACAGAATCAGCTACAATCAGAGAAAGAACTCTGGGAAATGAGTGTGGACCACAACATAACATTTCCACTCTTTCTGTTATTGTTTGCTTGCATTTTTGTTTTTTTTCTTCCCAGGTTATTTTTACCCTCTTTCTAAATCCGATCTTTCTTGTGCAGCAAGAGAACTGTATAAATATGTACACATATATTGCATTTAACATGTACTTTAACATATTTAACATGAATGGGACTACCTGCCATCTAGGGTAGGGGTGGACGGAAGGAGGGGAAAAGTTGGAACAGAAGTTTTTGCAAGGGTCAATGTTGAAAAATTATCCATGCATATGTTTTGTATACAAAAAGCTATAATAAAAATAATAATTAAAAATTTAAAAAAAGAAGTCCCTTTTCTGTCAGGGTAGGATTAGTGTAAAAGATCAGCATTGGGGAGAGTGAAGAGGGGATTTCCCAAGTATTGGATAGTCTCTGAGCAGTAAGGCCGAAGTGGTTCATCTTGTTTATTACACTCCCTCTGCCTCCTACTGGCCAGAGATTTTAACTACACGCAGATAGTCCTGGTGTGAGCACTAGGGGTGGTTGTTGCTGACTTGTAGATTATATAATTGTAGATAATAGGTTATAGATGTCTGAAGGTTTATGGGAAGTGTTGAGGGATCCCTTTGAGGAGCCAGGCTGGATAGAATAGAAATCATGGTTAGTGACAGGAGAGCAGTCAAAGAAAACTCCCCATTTTCTTCATCCTCTCCATGTGTTTGAACAGGGAGGTGAGCTGTCTCCAAGGCTTTGTATTGAGAAGTTGGGAGGACCATGGTAAAATAACCAGGCTCCCACTTAGCTGCATTAAGGCATTAATGCCATCACCCATTGCAGTGAGGTGTGAAGGAACTAGTCCAGGGATATGCTTCTGTCCTTTACAATCTGGGAGATGTCTAAATCCAAAGACAAATCCTATTTGCTGTATATATTCTGATAGTATATCTTGACCTGGCCATGAAGTAGATGGGCCTCCCGTCTCATGAGACTCTAGGAGGTTTGGGGAGGGTGTGGAAGTTGCTGTCATCATCTGGTGCATCAGAAATTTGGGCTTTCCCCAGGCCAATCAAGGTTGACAAGGTCAGGGTGGCAGTCAGTTTTCTGGTCCCACGAATACAGTTTCAGGATGATGTGTCCCAGGGTCAGAAGTCCTATCGTCATGGCCCAACACATTGCCCCTTCTCTTCACGAATACTCTCGCTTGGAAACCAGGCCCCATTCCATGCTCCAATTCAGGGTGAGTGCCCAATCATTCATAGCATCGTGCATTAGACATGTTCCAGACTCGGGGTCCCTTGGGGAACAATGGCAGTTGTCTACCATAGAAACCACGGCACCAGGAGCAGTAATAAGAAAGTGAGGCAATATAGAAAATGGCAATATAGTCTTTTTAAAAGTGGGAAGCTGCAGCAGGTGTCCATTCTGTTCTTCATACAGGATGTGCAATCCTACAGGCCCTAGAGGCTGTGGGATCTTAGTGGTCTGCATGAAGAACTTTGAATTCTTCCTTGTCCTCTAGTCATGAGTGCGGAGGAGTCGGCAGGTATCGGTGGAGTGCCCCTCCTCCCTTGGCACATTACCCACAGGCTGGTTCCAGGGCCTGGGGTGATGGCTTTTACTTTACTATCTGGAAGAGTACCATCAGGTCTGGTATGTGCCATGACATTTTACTAGGAGGCAGAAAATTCTCTTTCAAGGATGGAGTTTCTGTCTGCCCTTTCCTATAGTTGGATGACCACAGAAGGGTGATGACAAGCAGATCATATTGGATTATGTTCCACATGCCCATCCCTTGGTCCATGGGGGCCAACGATAAGGGGTGTCTATAGCCTTTCTCAGTCACCAGGACGAACGATAGCGCGTACCATCCTGGTAGGAGTGTCTTGGGCCCTTGGATAAAGGAGCAACAATAAGTGTGGTCTGCACAACCCATAGGGCAATCAAATAACCCATAGGGAGGTGGATGAAGACGAAAGCAGACTGGGGCCAGCTGGCAGCAGGAAGAGTGGCAGAAGAAATCATATTGCTGAGGTGTGTAAGAGCAGGCCAGTTGTGGCCCTGCTGCAGCGAGTGCAGAAATGTGTGGAAGGGGTACTCCAAGAGGGGAACCCGAGTTCAGTGAGTTACCACTCTTGACCATCAGCAAGCAGGAGTTTGGGAGGGCAAAGCTGCACGCTAACCCACCAGAATCTAAGAGGGTGTTTATGACAAACCCTCAGTCTCTCAGCAGGTGACATCGGGGAATGTCACCCACCCGCAGGGGAGAGCAGGGCTACCAAATCCCAGCAGGCCTTTACAACTAGGGAAAAGTTCTTAGGTTTGTTCCTAATGGTGAATTGCCAGGCAAGGCTATCCGTATCAATGATGGTCAGGGCACAGGTCGGGGGTACAGTTACACGGATGATGGCAGGGATAGATAACACCGCCCCTGCAGATCTAACGGAGTGACACTTGTCCTCCCAGCTCCTCGATGCTAGTGGCCATCCTGCTTAGTGCTCAAGATTCCCAGTGATTGCAGTGTCTAAGAGGACCATGAACTTACTTCCAGGGGTGTACCTGCATGATTGTCTCCTGGGGACCCCTATATCAGAGAACCTCCTAATCCCTGCTGACAGCATGGGGCCACCACTCTTTCAGGTTGTGGGGTGGGAGGTTACAGGGGTCCCTTCCCTCTGATGAATCTGTAAGCTGCTGGTGGCCCAAATGAGCCACGTAGGGACGCCGTTCTTCCACAGGCCCCCAAAGAGTTGTCCTCGCTCGCTCCTCCCGATTCTTAGGTGGACCTTTGTCTGCACTTTGGGCCGGATTTTATCGTGCCTTCCGTGGCATCACGATCCTTGTGGGAAGGCCGGGAACCCTGAGAAGTAAGAACCTTGGACACTATGTCCTCGTTGGAAGTTCTCTGGGACACGTGCAACATGCAGAGATTCACGGTCCTCTTGGGTTGCATCCAGGGCAGCTGACAGGGCCTGCCAGTAGACCTCCCAGAGGCCAGCTGGTTTCACCATAGGCCCACGGCATCATTCTTGTTGCCCAAGTGGGAGTGTGCCTCTGGTCAAAGGGGGCCCAAGAGGCTCGCGTGAAGGAACCAACGGCCGATAGAGCGGGCCAAGCCCAAACGCGCATTACAGAAGGGAAAGTGTCTCCTCCCGGAGGTGTTGGGCAGATGTGGGGAGGATGATTAGAGGAATTTTCTAGGCAAGCTGTTGCTTTAGCACCCTGCCCAGTTCCCTGGGCTGAGCTGGAGCCTAGCTTTGGTAAGAAGCAAATGGACAGCCGGGGAGCAACTTTTTCTCCTGCCTGTTCCTGGCTTTAATGGGGCCTGGAGGTCTGGTCCAGTCAGGGGCCAGCTGTTATGAGTCTCATTAAGCTGGGAGGGAGAGGGAACAGAGGCACAGTCAGTGCCCTACCCACCACTCCACATATGAGGAAGGGCTCCAGATCCTTCCTCCTCTGAAAGAGAAAGGGCCTCCATCTCCCAGAGATGGCCCAGTGAAAATCATCCAGAGACACTCATTAGCAGAAGCTGAGGTAAGTGATGATTTGAGGATGGGGTGAGGGCACAGGAACTTATGAAGACTATTAAAGCATGAAGAAGTTGGGATCCATATTGATGGAGGCCCCTCATTGACCAATGGCACTTCCTTTGAAGGTGGGAGCGGGGAGGAGAATGGGGGTAAATAGACCTGGGGTCTAGAATGACCAGAGGCAATTGAAGGAAGTCTTCTGATCAAGGGGTTCCCTGCCATTTTCTCTGCTTATCCGGGAAGGCTGGGAAAGCCCTACAGGGGTTCTCAGGGACCTTGGCACGGATCCGGGCTAGGTAATCCTAGCTGAACTGCACAACTGCCTTTCTCAAAAGGTGCCAGAAACAAGCTTCTGAGAACAGAAAGTACAAAATTGTTTTTTATTCATGATGTTATAGAATAGGAAAAAGTGACTGATAATAATGGAAGAAGAAGAATACATGTTTTAATATCCAAAAAACTCTCAGGATTCCAGAGCTTCTGTCCATTGATTTGTCCGTGAATACCATGTGCTGGTGTTTGACTTAAAACCCAGACCAGAGGGGATTCTACTGGCTTAGGAAACTCCAAGGAGAGGAAAGCCCATCAGTTGGGTACCTTTTCTGCGACTTTCTGGACTGCCAAAACGAGGAATGGAAGTAACTTTTCTAGAATTATACACAATAGGCTGGATTTGAAGCCAGCTCTCTTGGCTCCGAGGGCAGCCAATGCTGCCTCTCAGTGATATTTTATTTTTTTAAAAATAGCTAATATTTATCTAGTACTTTAAGGCTGCTGTTCTACATTGCCCTGGGTGTGTACAGCATCAGTGATTCGTTTGCATAATCATTTAAGTCCTCTTGTTTCTAACTTGGAGTTATCTCTCGAATATGCCCCAATCCTCAAATTCTGGGGGTACTGCCCTCATCACCTCAGCCTACATTAGTGCAATATCTTCTGGGAGGGTCTACCTGCCTCCCCACTCCAGTCCATCTTCAATCCAGCCACCGAAAGGATCTTTCTAAATTGTACATTGGATCACGTCACCTCCTTATTCAATCAACTCCCGTGGCTCCCTATTGCCTCCAGGATCAAGTACAAAACCCTCTTCATATTTCTTCATAATCGAGCCCCCTCCTTCCTTTCTAGTCTTCTCACACCTTATACCACCCCACCCCAACATCTTCTTTGATCCAATGTGACACAAAATAAAAAAAAAAAAAAAAAAAGAGGGGGGGCAGCGAGGTGGCGCAGTGGATAGAGCACCAGCCTTGAACTCAGAGGACGGGAGTTCAAATCTGTCTCAGACACTTAACACGTCCTAGCTGTGTGACCCTGGGCAAGTCACTTAACCCCAGCCTCAAAAAAAAAAAAAAAAAAAAAAAAAGAGGGATCCAATGTGACACTATAACCTCCTTGTTATTTTTCAAACAACACACTCCATCTCCCAATTTCTGAATGTTTTCACTGGCTGTTCCTTATGCCTAGAATGTTTTCTCTTCTCATCTCCCCTGCTGGGCTCCCTTGGCTTCCTTCGAGTCTCAGCTGAAGACTTACTTCCTGCACCACATCCTTCCTGCTCCCTCTTAATTCTAGAATCTTCCCTCAGCTACGGCTCTCCATAGATGGTGGGCTCCTTGAAAGCAGGAACTGTATTTTTGCCTGCCTTTGTATCCCCAGCACTTAGCACACAGTAGGGGCTTAATATATGCTGCCAAGTTTTCCTCAGATCTCTGGATAGAGAAAGACGACATTTGATTTGTATGCATACACAGAGCAATTTAGCCCATTAGCTACTGGTGCATCTCTTAAATTTGGGAGTTCTGTCCCTCTTTGAGGGAAAATCAAAGTCACATGGGGGCCAGAGATTTCCCTCCATAGCTCCCTTTTTCTATGGTTTACCTAAACTGTGGGGGAGGGGAGCATCATACGCTGTTCTACTAAAAGCAAGAAAAATAGTAGCTATGTTATACTGGGGATAGAAAACTTTAAGCTAGTGACGTCAATCGGTGAGTACACTTTATGACAGGAAATGTCTGCATCTCGGATTTTTATAATTTTGGTTTGGTTTCTCACGGATAAGGCGACTAATAATCGGTTATCAGTTAAACTTATCAGTGTGGTAGCATTTCAGTATAGTGACGGGTATGGTCTAATCATCTACATTCATGAGGTGTAGTGACGTTTCTAAGACTGGCTGGCTTTCGTTATTTTACTGGTCATCTTTGGAATACTTATCACGATATCTGGCACATAGTAGGTGCCATACAAATGCTTATTCTCTTCCCCTGACTCAAGTAGGATGAACTCTTAGGCGGGGGAGGGGGGGGAGGAATATAGTTTTTTCCCTCAGGTTCAGAATCTTGGCCTGCCGCTGTCTTGCTTGTAAAACAACTGAACTGACAGAGTCCCACTTCATAAGGGAAGCTCCAAAGCCAGGGTAGCGTTAAAAGATGCTACACCACTTAAATGATTTCATCCAGGATCTCGGGCTGGGGTTCACCAGACAATTTAGACTCTAATTCTGTTGAGATTTACCTAACACATTTTAGGGATTCGGGAATCAAATGGATTTGCCATCAGGATGCTGGAAGCTTGGGAAAGCTTGAGGCCACACAGAAATTGCAGGGCATTGTGGGTATGGCTGGCTAGACAGAAAGCAGAGAATACTCTTTCAAACTAAATGTTTCACCAACGTTTCTAGCAGAAATAGGGATGTGATACAAAAGGTAACCTGCATGGCTATTGTTCGCTTTGGAACATGCAGCCTTAATTTTTCACTTTTTAGCCACAGATGCATAAGTGTTTTCAATCTCCTTATCTGCAGGGCATGTGTGGCTGAACTCCTCTCGGGCGTAGGCATTTCCCAGATAGCGCCAGACTCCAGAGAATTCCTCGGGGATGTCAAAGTCCCGATATTTCTTGGCAACCACCTAGAAGACCAAGTAAAAGAGAGGGAAAAGTCGTTGATCTGTGAAGCCATATACACATCAACACTGGTAAAAAGTGATCATCGTGGGCGTTCTTCAGTAGAAATGGCCACCCAAAGCGTGGTATACTATACCTATTGTTCTTACTGTTTCTTTCTCACCTTGATGATATGCAGCTTTGGGAGTAGGTTGCAGTCTGCCAGGGTCAACTGATCTCCATCCAGGAACATCCTTCTGGAGACCACGATTTCTTCAACAGTGTCATGATCAATTTCCTCGGGAAGAGGGGTATTCAGATAGATGTCTAGACGCTTAAATTCCTTCAGCAAAGCTTTCTCCAGATCTGAATCATTTAATGAAGTCACAGGTTTATTTTTAGATGCTCAACTGTCACTGTCAAATGTTTCCCAATGTGCTTATTTGCCCATGCTTTAGTTCACTCAGACATAGAACTTTCAAATTAATTGGGAGACAAGGGAGACACTGGCAAAGGACCACCTAGCGCATCAAAGAAGGCGCTGTGGCCTATGAGCAAAGCACAATTGTAGTAGCTCAAAGGAAATAGAAGATGTGCATATCTAGAGCCATCTCTGCCCCAAATGTATGTCAACTCGTGGTAGAGTCTTCCAAGCTCGTATGGGACTGATCAGCCACAATTGGACACATTCTACTTTGACCCAACATCATGATATTATTTTGGTTCTCTTCAAGACTCGAGGACAACAATCAACCAACCGATTCCTTTATTCATTCAAACATCAAATATTCATCGGGTGCCTGCTTATGATGGGCCAGGCCTTGTACTTGATGATGTGTTTGCTAGAAGGACCAGTAGGGGCAGGATGGATAGAACTGCAGGCTTAGAGACAGTCAGGAAGGCCTAAATTCCAGTCCAGTCTGAGGCTACTAGCTGTATGCCTCTGACCAAGTCACTTCATTTCTGCCTGCTTCAATTTCTTCAACTTTAAAGTAGGGATACCTATCCTGCAATGTTGTTGTTAGGATCAAATGAGACTGTAATTGTAAAGAACTTAGCACAGTGTAAGTGTTATATAAGGTTAAGTATTATTATTATCATTCTTTATTAGCAAAGAGTGGAATACCATATGCTGACACATTAGTTTGCCATCTCCCACTGGAATGAATCGGATTGGGTTCATTGATTGGTTCATATCTTTTTTTTTTTTTCTTGTTGTATGGGTAAGATGAAAATTTGGGGAAGATGGGAAGAATTAAAGAAATTAAGCAAGGAGTCAAGAGGCTCTGAATTCAAATCCAGCCCCAGACACTTAGCCCTTACTAGCTATGTGATTCTGAGCAAATCACTTTAATCCCTCACCAAAAAAAAAGACTCTAACAGGCAGTTAGGTGGCACAGTGGATAGAGCACTGGTCCTGGAGTCAGGAAGGCCTGAGTTCAAATCAAGAGTCAGACATTTATTAGCTGTGTGACCCTGGGTCAGGCACTTCATCCTGTTTGCCTCAGTTTCCTCATCAGCAAAATGAGCTGGAGAAGGAAATGGCAAAGCACTTTGGTATCTTTGCTCCAAAATACCCCAAAGGGGATCATACAGAGTCAGACATGACTGAAAAAACAACTAAACAACAACAAAACCCCCTAGGATCTAAGATGGCAGATACAAAGTTGCGTCTTACGTTTATTGGTATCCTTTTGTGTGTTCTTAATATATGCAGAAAACTTGGCAAAGATGTCGCACCCCACATCAAAGGACTCCATATACTTGGGACTCAGACGTGGATACCTTAGGAGAAGAACAAGATAGACCCTCAAACAGACTTTAGCCAGAGCATCAACTTTGTCCACTTGGGTTTTGGGGTAACACTGAACCCAAACCATCAACATGTCTATGCGTTGTTAATAACAACTCCAAGAGGCCATGTTCTACTGGGATAGGCGAAGAAATAATCAAGGAACATTTTGTTTTCTATTCTTTGTGCCAGGAGGCAAAAGGACTTTGTAAAAATAGAAGCCATTTATCTATATCTTCACTTAGTGTCTGCTACAACCTTTTGACTTCCAATTCATTTCGGTTCTCCAGACCTGAAGAAGGCATTTTATCTATAGAATTGATGTTACACATGGGAGCTAAGTTCCCAAGGCAATCCGCCTCATTCTCTGAAACCAGAAGGAAGGAAGCAAGGGTAAATCAAGATAGAGAGATCTTGAGGTTCACAGGAAGGGGAACGAGAGAGCTCATACTGGATGATCTCAGCAGAATAAGGAGACACATTAGCTAAAAGACATAGGTAGAAAAGAATTTTTAAAAAACATAAAACATATAGGTAGAAAAAAAATCTTAAAAAAAACATAAAAGACACAGGTAGAATTGGGGCTAAGAGAGGAGAAAGTTCGGGATCCCCAATTGGGAGACAGTGTGATAGGGAATGAGTCCAAGATGAATAAAAGGATCAGTGGGCAATTATTGAGGTGTCATAGTGAACAATTTCTTGGTTTTCTCTAGTATGCTCAAAATCTCTGAAGAAGCCGAGAAGGTATCATTCAGAGAGAAAGACCAGTGTTGTGGCTTTCCAGCATGGGAACCCATAGTTGAAGAACATGGGGGAGGAGGACGCCTTGTGGGAGTGGCAGATTTATAAGGGCCAAACTGTGCTGGGAGGGCGGTGAAGCTAAAGAAGGGTGTTGGACTGGGAAAAGAAGTTCAAGATGGAAGGCCATTGGGCGGGCTCCTAAGGAGTCGGGAGGTGGGACAGCTGGGAGGATGGGAGCTTAGGATCACAGATGGGTATCTGAGAATTCAGGAGTATCAAGGTGGAGCAATTTCAGGTGGTGACTTGGGTCTTGAGTGTGATTTATCTATCCGGTAGGTAGTTAAGATAGAATCCATGCAGGGTACAGGGCTGTAAATTTGGGAGTTTTTTTTAAATATATATTTTTGCTATAATTGGTTTCCCTTTTAATACCAATGATTTTATTTTAGGTATTTAAAAACACATTTCTGAGAAGGCATCCACAGGCTTGCTAGACCGCCTGTCAAAGGGATCCATGACTCAGAAAAAGTTATGAACCCCTGAACTAGAGGAACTGAACACCTTCAGGAAATGGGAGGTGAGGAATTAGAAACTGGGGAAGTTGGGTCATAAGCCTGGTGGAAAGGAGACTCTCCCAGAGGTTAGAGGAACTAAAAGTTAAAGCCAGTTTGGGTGTTCACCTCTGAGGAAGGGAATCTGAGGCAGTCGATTTGGAAGGTAATGGTAACAGGAAGTAGACAGACCAAAGCTGTGAAGGTGATTGTGGAAAGACAAGAGTCACATCAGCAGAGATCGGCGGGCACTGGCTCTGAAGTTAGGAGACCTGAATTCAAATCTGGCCCTAGACACTTAATATTTCCTAGTTGTGTGACTCTCGGCAAGTCACTTAACTCCAACTCTTTTATTTAAAAAAAACAAAAAAACAAAAAACAAACAACCCACCCCCCCACAAATCCAAAACCACCACCACCACCACCACCAAAACCCCAACATGACTCTCAGATTAAAGTAGGTCTGCCCTATCTCACTGTGATTGCTGGGCTCATCAGAAATACTTGATGTTACCCCATTATAACTTCCAAGATTAAATATAGAATCTTCTCCAGATAAGCCAAATCAGCACAATTAGTATCATTTCCTCTTCTTTGGGGAAATGAGCAAGTGGTTATTTACAAGATTCTCCTCAAGAATGAAAGAGAGGTCTGGCCCCCAAACTCCACAGGCCTAAACGTGAGGGAGTCAAAAGTCTGCAGGGTAAACAGATGGAAGAAGAAATTCAATTGATCCACTTATTATGCCATGGAGTCCTAGAAGGAGGGGATGTAAACGTCAGTCACACATACGCCTTCTTCAGTGGAGGAATGGGAAAAATTCTGTACCTTGGAGGAGCCAGGACTTGCTCTAGAAACTCCTCGATTTTAATGAAGTCTGTCTTCAGTTCCTTGTTGAACAACAAAAAAGGAGGACTGGTTCCTGGGGCTAGCTCTTTCAGCTCTATAGGTTTCCTAGAGGGATTGGAAAGAAAGGGTTATTTACAAAGGCTCAGACTCACCCGGGTGCATGCTGCAGCAAAATTCCTCTTGCAGTGGGGACCAGATAAAAATGTAATTGGGAAATGTTTAACAAAATAAATAAAAATGCAATAAAACACTGTTGTTAGTCAGTTGTATCCAACTCTCCGTAACGCCATTTGGGATTTTCTCAGCAAAGATATTGGAGTGGTTTGCTGTTTCCTTCTCTAGCTCATTTGACAGATAAGGAAACTGAGGCAAACAGGATGAAGTGACTTGTCCAGGATCACAAGAGCTAGGAAGTGTCTGAGGCCAGATTTGAACTCAGGCTTTTCTGACTCCAGGCCCAGTGCTCTATCTACTGGGCCACCAATAGATCATGTTCATTTGTGATTTTCTACATCAATATAAGCCCTGCAGGGATCCATTTCTATCTGAGTTGGATTTAGACACCTAGCAGAGAAGCCACCCACACATTACCCAAGGAGATTACAGAATATCCTGTGAGAGAAGCAAAGATGAAGCCTATCTACTCGGGGCTAACAGAAGGCCAAGACAACTCATGGCTGCTTTACACTTTTTAAGAGCTGGTTATCTTGTTCATAAATTATCCTGCCTCTTTACCTTCTCTTTTGGTCAATTTTCGTCTTTGAGCAGATAATCAGCTAATCAGTAAATAAGTACCTATTAAACACTTACTCTGTACCAGTACTGGAGACACACAAAAAGCCAGAACCAGTCTCTCTTCCCCCATGGAGCTCAGTCGAATGGGGGAGATAACATGCAAACCAATAGATAGAGGGAAAGGTGAAGGTAAAAAAAAAAAAAAAGGTTGGCAATGCAATCTGCTGGAAAGGATAGGAGGGGGTGGGATCAGAATTGTACTTAAAAGAACTGGCCTTGGCAAGAAGATGGGCCAGAGACCTGAGACAGAATGAAGGAGGAGATGATGCAGGAAGGCATGAGTCATGGGAGATGATAAAGAGGAGAAAATGGAGAGTCCATTGATTGACTTCAATTTGTTTTGTTTCTAGGTCTTCAGATGAAAGAATGGGGTGCAATGGGAGGCTTGAGGAAAGGAAAGAAGGTTTGGAATAGTCGTAGTTGCTGCAGGTGTCTTTGCAACCATAGACTCCCCAAGACTCCCTGTAGGGGCTGAAGAGCAGTCATCCTGTCACATAGGCCAGGATCATCACAGCGCTAGTGAATTGATTTGGGCGGATTGCCTTGCTGCGACAATGCCTGGTTAAGATTAGATAACGCAACTTTGTAGTGGATCTTAGGAAACAGAATTCGGGAGGTGATCCATCTTCTTTTCTCTGGCATTGAACTGAAATTCAAATAAATATTTCTCAAGTGCCTATTATGGCCCAGGCACGGGAAATAGCAAGATGAAAAACAATTATTTTAAAACTCCTCAAGGAATCTATTAAGGGAATGTGACATGCATACGGATAACTGGGATACAAATCAGAAAGTGCACCTAAGTTGTAGAAAGAGACGGGAAGATATTACTTAATAACTAACCAAACAACTTATATGGTGGCTTTCAGGAAGAGCCGACTCTGCATCATGAACCAGACATCTGGATGGGTATATCATCCTGGGCAAAGAAATAATCCTTCTTTGAACCTCAGTTGTCTCATCTGTAAAATGAGGCACTTATTCCATAGAAGTGGCCATGATTACCAAAGGAGATGATACATGTGCAATTTGTGCTATTTTTTTTTCATATTTTCTTTACTTTTATTCCCCCCCCCACCCCAATACTGGGCTACCTTTTTAAATGCCTACTTTCCTCTTGGCTAGGGCCAAAGTCGATTTGAAGAGAGAAGCTGCCAAAGTAGTGTGTGATGATCCTGGCACACCTTTCCCCTCAAAGGGGGCCTTGGGGAACCTTGGGGAAGCAATATATGGAAATGGATAACATACTAGGTCAGAGTACTATGAGACCCGTACCCTAGTGTAGGAGGTGAAAGGCCCCAAACCCTTACTCCAGGCACAGTAGGGGAAATTGTCCTTAAAAGATATTCCAGCTGTCCTCAGAGAGTAAATTTGAGCACTAGTGCACATCACAGGAGGAGGGACTCACTGAACAGAGACTTGGAGCAGGAACCGCTAGCCACTTGCTGGAGGTTCATGGTCAGAGATGGTCCCTGTGTCCTTCCCAATTCTGGAAATCTGGGAGAGGATTTAGAAGGCAGAAACTAACTGGCCTCCAGATTCTAATAGTAATGAAGAATGACAAGAATTGCAATTCACACGGCACTCGAAATCCTTTCCCTGCATGATTTCATGCCATCCTCATAATAATCCCATAAATGGCACAAATAGGTATGCAATTATCTCCATTTTCAGATGGATTAAGCAATCGGTCAACACCCACTATGAACCAGGCCCTGGGCTAAGTAAGTGCTAGGGAGAGAGGTCCGATTCCCACTCTTACACGCTTCCCAAGAAGCTTACAGTCTGGAGGAGACATACACAAATGGATACAGCATAAATAGAAAGGAAATCGATACGTTACATACAGACTTCACACATATCAGTTAAGTACAAGGTAGTTCGGGAGGGAGGCTACTAACACTTGGGGGCATCAAGAAAACCTTCTCGCTGAAGATAGTGCGAGAAGAGCCATCTTAAAGGAATAAGGACACCCTGAGGTGAGAGTAGGAGGCAGGGGATGCTAAGCATGGCCAGTACTAAAGCAGGGGGTTGGAGGTGGGGGGTCACCCGGGAGAAGGAAACAATGTCTCCATTGCAGATGATGGGAAAGGAAGGCTGGGGTCAGATGATGAGGGCTTTTAAATACTAAACAGAGGCATTTCTATGTGTTCCTAGAGGCAACAGAGAACCTTTGGGATTGGTTAAGCAGAGGAGTCACATGGTCAGATCTGCCTTTGGCAGCAGAAATAGGATGGGCTGAGATGACAAAAGAGACCTTAATAGGAAGCCATTGTGACCACTGAGTTGAGAGGTAACGAGCAAATAAACGAAGGTCGTACCTGTGTGAGTGGGGAAGGTAGTGGATGCAAAAGGTGTGTTATGATGGCAGAAATGGCAACTGATCCAATGTGGGCGGTGAGGGAGAATCGGAAGCTGAGAACAAGGCCAGATGGAAACATGGTTGTTCCTTCCACAGTAATAGGGAACTTAGGCAGAGGGGATGTTGAGAGGGAAAACTAGAGTTCACTCTTAGACCTGTTGAGTTGTCCACAGATAAAGAAGGACAGACTTTAACTGACATGCTCAGGGTCTAGTAAGTGTTAGAGGCTGGATTTGCACTCAGATCTTCCTAATGCCAGTTCTTTGTTTCCAATGCCACACTGCCTAGGGAGATTGATCTTATCTCCCAGTTCTCTGGGCTTAACTGCAACTGGGAAAGCCAGTAACACCGGCATGGGGTGGGAGTACTTCAATAACTGAGCATGCTTTTTTTTTTTTTTTTTTTTTGTCTTTTTTTTGTCTTTTTTTTTTTGTGAAACAATTGGGGTTAAGTGACTTGCCTAAGGTCACACAGTTAAGAAGTATTAAGTGACTGAGGTTGGAGTTGAATTCAGGTCCTCCTGACTTCAGGGTTGGTGCTGTAGCCCCACTGCACTATCCAGCTGCTCTTACATATTTTTTCAGATGCTTCATGTTGTGCACTAATTTTCTAGCGACTCCTAGAGGGAGTGAGGGCAGACCTGTGATTTCGCTGGAATAGGGATCTCCCTTATGGAATGGTAGATGCAGTTTGTTTTAGAAGTGTCCTGGAGCCCTTTGGGCTGAAGTGATTAGCTCAGGGTGTGTGGCTTAGAGAAAAATTTGAACTCAGGCATTCCTGGCTCCAGACAGCTAGATGGTAAAGTGGCTAGAGCACTTGGCGTAGAGGCAAGAAAATCTGAGTTCAAATCCGGACTCAGAAACTTCCTGGGGAGAGGGTAAAAAAGAAAGTGAAACTGAACTGTGGCATCATGCATGGGCAGCCATCCCAGCCACTTGGGCAAGTCACTTAACCTGTGTTTGCCACTCGAGAAGGAAATGGCAAACCATTACAGCATCTTTGCCAAGAAACCCTTTGGTCATAGGTCCATGGGGTCACGAAAAGTCGGACATGACTGAAAAATTGACTCTAAGTCAAGTCCTTTATCAAGCATTCCATGTTCCCTTTCAACATTTGCATATTGAAATAAAGGAGTCCTTTTTTATTTTTTAATGATTGAATGTCAGTCAAGCGATGCTCTTTAGGGGGAATGTCAGTTCCCCCCCCCCAAAGTGAAGGTCACATCACGTGCTAGATTATCACTGGTTGACTCTGAGAAACTTTATGATGGGATGATATGATACTATTCCCCCAGTCTTGCCAGAACTGGGACAAGCACAGTGCCAAGGCAGACTTTCCCAGCTGTCTTGTTCAACTTAGGCCCTGTTATCAAACAGGACCTGCTTTTTCTCACCTGGTCATGTCAACAGTTGTCACATTGAACTTGACTCCTTTCAACCAGAGGACCATGAAGAGGCGTTGGCAAAAGGGACAATTTCCAATGCTCTCTCCATCAAAACCAGCCTGTCAAGGGATGAAAAAGGAAACATAAGACATCTTTAACTGAAAATGGAGAAAAAAAATAAACTCCACAACTTGTTTTTATATTTCAAATAGAGAATGTTGGCAAATTAATCCCAAATGATTAGTTAAATCAAGAAGCACTTATTAAGTGGTTTACTGTTTAGCAGCCTGTGCTAATCACTGGGGATACAAAGAAAAACAAAAATGGCTCCAGACTTGGAGGAGCTCATATTCTTCTTGGGGAAACAATGTGCAAACCACTATATCCAAATAAGATAGAGACAAAAAAATAAGAGACAGAGGAAATGAAAGATAATCTGAGAGGCAAGAGAAGGCACTTGGGGAAAGGAAGGGCAGGAGAGGGAAGAGGAGAAGATCTGAGCTGAGTAGAAGCTGGGGAGGTTGGGAGGTGAAGGTGGGGGGAGAAACATGGCGGGAGAATAGGGGATAGTCAGTGGAGAGCTATACAGACAAGGGGATGGAACACCACTTGTGAGAGGAGACATAGGAGAGGGTCAGATGAGGGATTCCAAGGCCAAACAGGATTGTATATTTGGTCCTAGAGCTAAGAAGAACCACTGGAACTTATTGAGGAGAACAGCCTGCTCAGACGGACACTTTGGCAACTGAGGAAGATGGGCCGGAACAGAGAAAGGCTTGAGGCAGGGGAGCCCAGCAGCCGCCGAAGCTTTGGGCAGAAACAAGGGCATGACCCAGAGCAGCGACAGTGTGTGGGGAGAGATGGGCACCTAGATGAGAGTGAATGTAAAGGTAGAAATGACAAGTGATTGGCTATGTGGGACAAGTGCAACTGAGAAATAGAGGATGTTTGCAAGGTGGCCAGCCTGGGTATCTGCAAGTCTGACAGTGGTCTTGGCAGTAATAAAAAGGTTCAAAAGAATGGAGACTGGGATTCCATTCTAGACAGGTTGAGTTTAAGACGGCTATTGGATACTGTTTAAGATGTTTGAGAAGCATTTAGAAAAGTGATGCTGGAGATCAGGAGAGACGGGGGAACTTATAAAAGGAAGGGAATTATTTTCATAGAGATGGTGGGAATTGAGATCACCAAGCAAGGTAATCCAGAGGAAGACCAGATTTGGGGGAGGTACTCACGGTTACTACACATGACCTAGCTGAAGATCCAGCAAAGGAGAAAGAGAAGGAGCAGTCTGCCGTGTAGGAAGAGAATCAGGAGAGAGAGAGAGAGTGAGAGAGAGAGAGAGAGAGACAGAGAGAGAGAGAGAGAGAAAGAGAGAGACAGAGACAGAGACAGAGACAGAGAGACAGAGAGAGAAGGGGCAGAGGGAAGCTCAAGTATCCAGCAGAAGGTGATCAATAGTGTGAAAAGCTGCAGAGAAGTCAGGAGGGAAAACTGAGAAAAGGTCATTAGCGCGTTAGCCACTGAGCTGATTAGTAACTGAAGAGAGCAGTTTGGGTGGAATGGTGTGGGATGCCAAATGCTGAGGGTTTAAACCACTTTGCATCTTGCCTAGCTTTGGGGAGGCCTTATTACCTAGTCATTTGTCAGCTGGACTTGATTGATGGGGTGACAACATTTGTCACAATACAATACAAATATTTGGTAGGCCCCACTGGGACAGTCCTATTGGAAAAGAATTCATGCTTAGGCAAATATTCTGCTGCATTTTCTATGTTATAGAGGAGCTGAATGCTTCACTGGGAAAGGGGGACCTGGGATGGATGACGTGACCTCCAGTCCCACAAACCTACGTAGGCTCTGCTAGCCAGCCATTTTTATACACACGTAGGGTCTGTGAGTCCACACAAATTCGTCTAGATGTGATTCAAAGGGACTCACTAATGGATGTTTTTGGACTCTCTCTCCTCCAAGGGAGTTTTGTTACCTGCCAAGCAGGGCGCAAGACATTGGGCCATCAAGTTGACAGCTCTGCTCTCCCCAGAGAGAGAATGCCAGGCTAAAATGATCTCTCTCCCCTGCTTCCGTCATATTGCTAGTGTGATGCGAAGTATGTTCCTGGCTGTTATCCCTTAATGAGAAGTGTCCTAAATCAGAGGTATCAAACACAAGGTCCGTGGGCCAAATGTAGCCTACAACACTCCCTAGCACAGCCTTAAGCAGATTCAAATGAACTTGGGAGCTATTTTAAAAAGTAAAAATATAATAAAACATAAATAATGTTACATTTGAAAACTAAGTCGCTATGTGGCCCACAGGGATCTTTTTAAAAAAACAAATTAGTGCTCTCCATTTCTATTTGAGTGCCCTAAGCTATATCTGAAGGCTTGAGCCCTCCCCCCTTCCCAACAATGCTAGTCACACAAAGACCACTACATGGAGTAAAGCAGTATTCAGGGAAGTCATGCTAATTAGAATAAACCAGACAATGTACAGAAAGAATGATTCCCACTGAGAATTAGTTTATCCCAGGGAAATTCCCTGGCTGGTCACTAATAACCCCGTTAGTTCCGGGAGTAGGAATGTGATTGAGGCCTAGCTTCTCTCCCTCCAGATACCTGTCTCTGCAGGGTACAAGTGGAAGTACATGGGACCCATCTTGAAGCCGGAAGCCAGAAGAACAAGCTCACTCTCAACAACTCCGCAGGTTACCCTCATGTTGTCTTCCCTGACAGGATGGAAGCTCTTTGAGAAAAGGGACTTTCCTGGATAAATGCATCTTGATTGACTGATCAAAGGTTGAGTAGTCAAACAGCTTTTCCTTGTATACCATAGCATCCTCCATTTAGGGCTGAACGACCTAAGTCGTGACCCTAGCCCCCTGCTGTGTAGGTCAGGGAACTGGGGCCCAGCGCACCAAAGTGGCTCTCCAGAGAATGTGCAGGTTGGAAGTAGCAGAGCTAGGATTTGAACTCAGGCCCTCTGGCTACAAAGGCAGGTCTTTTTCTACCTTCCAATATGTAACTATATCTTTCAATAAACTGCATTGGAATATGGGAATCGGTATGCTTTTCTTCTCATTTCCCTCACAGCCATTCACTCAGAAATCTTTTGCTAGGAAATAGTGGGGAGCAAACAGAGGAGACCAGTTACCTTTCCCATCTCTAAAAATTAGTACCTTGAACCCGAAACATTCTTCCCATATTCTTCTCCTAAGTGGATTCTTTATGTTTCCCTGCATTTATACATACTCTTCACTCAATCCCTGGCCCACCCCTCCATATACCCAAGTGTCTTCATTCCTCCTCCCTCCAAATACCACATAGCACAGACTTTAAAAACATAGCACAGAGTTGGCTTCCTCCTTAAAGCCTTTCCAGTCAGGGGGCCAACTTGAATTTGGTCTTTGCCATCGTTGGCTAGTCCTTCTGAAATCTCTCATCGACTGCCTGGCACATCATCCAATCGTAGCTCCTGGGCTGTCACCAAACTTCTCTGTTGAATCACCTGATCCCCTCCCCATCTCTATCGATGTCTGCCGGACTTGAGCTTTACTGACAGATTCCCAGAGATCTGGAGCTCACACAGTTCCCAGGACCTAGGGGTCTTTAGTTTCCCCCTCATTTTTCACATCCTCATTCCCTTCTACTTACACTTGGAGGAACCTTTTCTTAAAAACAACAACAACAACAACAATAACACCACCAACAGCAACCACAACAATAGCAGCAACAACACCACACCAAGCCCTGCACTTAATGCCACTTCCCCCTCTTGCTATGGTTCTATTCTTTGGCATCCCCTTTCTTGGTCTGTAAGGAGAGAAAATTATAAGGGGAAAAAAATTGCCTCAAACCTCATTTCCCAGAGCTTAACACCTACTGTTAAAGAGAATGGCAGGTTTGGGGCTACGCTAGGAAGGACCAGCAAATGGGAAGAAATCAGACACAAAGGACACGAAAGCAGTTGGTGACACTAAAGGCATACAGCCATGCAAACGCTACAGGACGACTCTGGGTACTTGGGCCCGGGTAGGCCTCTCTAGCTGCTCTGGAAATGATTCTTCTCCAGCCCAAGATAGCAGCAGAGAAATGGAGGATGTGTGCGATGTACTTGGTACATTCAAAGGAAAACACCTGCCCCATATTGCTTCTCTGGAGAGTCCAGGTATCAGTAAGCTTCTGAAGCTGGAAGGTAAGCCCCACTTTTTTTTTTTTTTAAATCTCTGGGAAAAGATAGAAAAAAACCAAGCAACATCTTTGTGGTATCCAACCATCTCACCTGGCATTCAGAGGCAGACCTAAACCGGCAAACCAGAACCTCTCTACAGTGACCGAAGCATGGGAGGATTTTGGCCATTTGTCACTTCCCAACCAGGATCCGTTCTACCGAAGGAGATGGCTGCTGAGGAAAGTGGAGTCTCCACAGATACCACACCATCCACGAGGAGACCCCCTCCCTCCCCCCTCCCCCATTGAGACTGGGCAGGCTAGCACCCTCCTAACCACATTGGGTGCCCTGAGGCTTAAGCAGAAGGCTCAGCCCAGGGAATTGCTAATGGGGGCATTAGTCTCCACTCTAGAACTGTGATCAAAATAAATTTACTCAGTGTTATTAAAAGGAAACAATTTAATAAAAACACACACTGTTATTTGCCAGGACAGCAATGTTTGGTCAGAAGGAAATCCTGCAGAGCAGTGGGAACAATGCCAAATCTCAGGAACACCAACCCCATACAAGCTGTGCTTTTTCTGCCTCAGGACCAACCTCATCTGTAAGATGACCTGGTCCCTTTCAAGAGAAAGCAGTAGAGGCCCGGGAAGCATCAGATCTATCTCCCATAGCTGCTGATATTCAGGCCAAACCCACCTTTATCTATCAATTGGTGTTTTGGAGAATCACAGTGTAGACAATAGTTCCGTACTATTCTGTTTCATGAAGTATCTTTGTTTTGTCTTCCCATGCAGCACCCCTCCTCCCCAGTTTGTGATGGTGGAAAATAAGCACTGGTGGGGCCTCCCAGACCACATTTTCCAACAGACACAGAGCTGAGGTACACCTCAAACCTCAGGCTCACTCTCAGGGGCCCACATTTGAAGAAAGCCTGGGCTATATCAGCAACCTTCAACAGAACTCCTTCCCAAACCCTGGTCCCTTGTTACTACTTGCCAATTATTCTTTTAATCTTTCATTGATTGCCTGGCACACTACCTAGTGGTTATTGGACGATTGCCAACCTTATCTTCTCTGAGTCCCTAATGTCTTCACCCTCTCATCCTTCCTCTGCCATCTAGACTCAGGCTTTACTGAGAGGTTCTCATGAACTTTGACCTTACACATTCTACTCCTCCTGTCATAGCTTCAATTTACCTCTTTCTTCTCTACCTTATTCCCTTCCAGCTAAAAACATTCAGATTTCTCCTCTACTGGAAAAACAGGACAAAATAAAAAACCCCCCAAAAACAAACAAACAAACAAAAAAAAACAGCACCAACCCACAACAAATTCTGCACTTGATCCTCTACCCCCCCCTTTTTGCTATGGAATTATATTGGGGTGGGGTGGGGGGACTAATTGGCACTTGTTTTTTTTTTCACTGTTTAAGGTATTTTTATTACAGCAAGAATTTTATAATTCAAATTCTGTTTCCTTGCTCAGCTCTCAATTCTGTTATTTAAAACAGTGGTGATATTCTGAGCTTTTCTACAATAAAGAATTACAAAGTTAAAGACAGGAATACTTCAGTTCCTCATCTGTCATATGAGCTGGAGGAGGAAAGGACAAACCCCTCCAGTATCTTTGCCAAGAAAACCCCAAATGGGGTCACAAAGAGTCGGACACGACTGAAACGACGGAACAACAACAACTGTGCTGAAAATTCCCCACCCCCACCCCCACCCCGTCTATTCAACATTAATTTGTTTTTGTATTTTACTCTTTTTTGGGTTTCTTTTCTTTTCTTTTCATTTCTTTTCTTTTCCTTTTTTTTTTTTTTTTGCTTTTAAATCAATAAGTAATCTAGGACTAGCGTTAAGTTTGCTAGACCTGGCATTTGTTGGTATATCAAGTTCAAAGTTTCCTTTCCAATTTTTTTCCCTTAGTTTGCAATGTTTTTGTTTCCACAACAGCCATTTTTCTTCAAAGAAGCAGACGTTCCATCTCCCGGTTCCTCATCCTTTCTTTTAGACAGCAGGCCCGTCGGAAGTACTGTTGACCGCTTTCTGGGCGGCCTCTTTCGCCTGGTGAGCTTGCAGCACCGCCACCGCTTCGTCGACCTTAGACCGCAGAGACTCCGGGGACTCGAGCATGTGGAGAAGCTCCGAGTTGTCGATCTCCAGCAGCATGCCGGTGATCTTCCCCGCCAGGGTCGGGTGCATGGCCTGGATGAGCGGGAACAGCCGTTCTCCCAGCATCTGCTTCTGCTCCTGCGGAGGGGCGGAGGCCAACATGGAAGCCGTGAGAGGCTCCTGACCTTGCACGTGGACGGCGGGCTGCTGCAGGGTCACCTGAGGAGGAGGGTTCAGGTGCTGCTGGGGATTGCGCACGCCGGCCGCGTACTTGTACTGGGGCGCGGAGCGCACGGCGGGAGTCCCCGCCGCGGAGGCCCCCGCGGCCGGGCGGGGGCCCACGTTCTGCGCGGCGGTGTTGGAGACCCGGGAGGACACCGCCCTGGGCACCTGTGAGGAAGACGGCCTCATGGTCCCGAAGGGGGGCCTGGGAGCCGCCGGCCGGATGGCCCCGGGCATGTTTTGGAACGGATGGGGCCTGGCGCCCTGGGCGGTCCACCGGGGACTGGGTCTGAGAGGGGCGATCTGGCCGGGGGGATAGTAGGCCGGGCGGTTCTGCGCCTGGGGGATGGCCGCCATGAAGTAGCCCGAGGGAGGCTGGTAAGGGTTGATCACGGGGTTGGGCACGGCCCGGACGCTGGCCATCCTCTGCATGTACTGGTTCGTGAGGTGGGCCTGCCGCTCCTCCTTGCGCTGGGCCAAGGCTATGTAGAGGGGCTTGGTGGCCACGATCCGGCCGTTCATCTCCGTGACGGCTTTGGTGGCCTCCTCGGGGGAGGAGAAGCACACGAAGCCGAAGCCTTTGCTGCGGCCCCCTTCCATCATCACCTTGGCGCTGGTGATGGTCCCGAAGGGGGAGAACTCTTTGCGCAGGCGCTCGTCGTCGATGCCGTCGTCCAGGTTCTTGACGTACAGGTTCACCCCCTGGTACCTGGTGATCCGGTCCTGCTTCATCTGCTCGAACTTGCGCTTGAGTTCCGTCTGGCGCTCGACCTTCTTCTGAGCCCGGCCCACGTAGATCTTCTTCCCGTTCAGCTCCTTGCCGTTCATCTCCTCCACGGCCTTCTGGGCGTCCTCGTGCCTCTCGAAGTTGACGAAGCCGAAGCCTTTGGACGTGCCGCTCTCGTCCGTCATGACTTTGACGCTGAGGGAGGGCCCGAACTTACCGAAGAGCCTCTTGAGCCTCAGGTCGTCCATGTCCTCCCCGAAGTTCTTGATGTACACGTTGGTGAACTCCTTGGCCCTGGCGCCCAGCTCGGCCTCCCTCTCTTTGCGGGACTTGAAGCGGCCCACGAAGACCTTGCGGTCGTTCAGGAGCATGCCGTTCATCTTGTCGATGGCCCTCTCGGCCGCCTCGCGGGTCTCGAAGTGGACGAAGCCGTAGCCCTTGGAGCCGTTCTCGTCGCACACCACCTTGCAGGACAGGATGTTGCCGAAGGCCGAGAAGGTGTCGAACAGAGCCTTGTTGTCTATGGACTTGTCCAGGTTCTTGATGAAGATGTTGCCCACGCCGCTTTTGCGGAGGGAGGGGTCCCTCTGGGACCACATGATGCGCACCGGCTTGCCCTTGATGACATCGAAATTCATGGTCTCCAGGGCTCTCTCGGCATCCGCCGGCTGCTGGAAGTTGACATAGGCGTAGCCCAGGGAGCGCCGGGTGATCATGTCCCTGCAGACGCGGATGGAGAGGATGGGCCCGGCCGGGCTGAACTTCTCGTACAGCATCGCCTCGCTCACCTCGGGGTGCAGGTCCCCCACGTACAGCGAGGCCGTGGGGTAGCTGGGGGCGCTGGGGTGCATCTCGCCTCCGCGGCCGCGGCCGCCGCCGCCCGAGGAGGAGGAGGAGGAGGAGAGGAGGAGGAGAGGAGGAGGAGGAGGAGGAAGAGCAGGAGCTGCAGCGAGAGCACCGGGAAGATGAGAAGGAAGAGGAGGAGGAGGAGGGCCACGGGCTGCTACCGCCACCGCTGCCGCCGCCGCCGAGAGCTCTCCAGCAAGAGGGAAGGAACGGCTGGGGGGGGGGCGCAGTCTGGAGCCGGGGTGGGGGTTGGGCGGGGGGAGGCCAGGGGAGGGAGGGGAGAGAGGGCGAGCGCGGAGGGACAAAAATCTCCGGGAATCGAAAACCCTCCACGGCGGCGGCGCGGCGGCGGCCGAGGGAGGGAGAGAGCGAGGGGGCGGTGACGGGGCCAGGGGCGCGCGCAGAGCCCGGGAGCGGGGAGGTGGTCGTGGTCCTGACGGGCCGCCCAAACCCCGCTCCCCTTCCCCTTCCCCTCCCCCGCCTCCTCGAGATGGATTCTTAGAAAACCCCGGACCGCGAAGGAGGGGCTGCGGGAGCGAGGGGCTCGAGGGGGGCTACGGGGACTGGGGGTGGGGGGCGGGGGCGGGGGGAGAGCCGCCGAGGGATTCGGCCCTTTCTTTGTCTGCGGCGGAGGGGGCTCGGACCCGAGCGCGCGCTCCCGCGCTCACCCGCCGAGCTCTGCCTGCCCCCGGTGCTCGGGGTCTGGGGCGCCCGGATCGATTTCCCGACTTAACGATTAGCGGTACGGGGGGGGGGAGGGGCGGGGTGCAGCCGCCTGAGTCCCCGCGCCCCGAACCCAGCCTCAGGCCCGCCGGGTGACCCGGGCCACGTCACTCCGCCACCGCCTGCCTCATTTTCCTCGAGCGGGAAACGGGGGAGAAGGAGGCTCCCCCCCTCCCGGGAGCGGGGAGAACGGAAAGCGCTCACTGCTTGGCACATAGTAGGTACTGTATAAAATGCCTGCTCCTCCCTCCCTTCCTCTGCCCCTCTCTCCTCTCCCCCCTTCTTTTCCTTCCAACTAGGAGGCAAGCCCCTTAACCTCAATTTGCTCCCCTAGAAGGGGGGAACCCCAGCTTCTGCCTCCTGGGATTGTTCTGCAGAACAAAAGGCGGAGGACTCCGCAAATCTTAAAGCCCCACGCTGTAAAGTCTGGTTTGCACCCTGGCTCCGGCCCGTGGGGGTTTTCTGCCCAGAGCTAGTGGAGTGCTTTGATATTTCCACGTCCGAGTGACAAATGAGACAACTGAGGCAAACGGGGAAAGGGACTTACTCAGGGACACACAGCTAGTCTGCGATGGGTTGGCAGGAGCCTCCGGGGTGCGCAGGGGGCCCTTCACCTCCCCCGCAAGGAGCACTTCTTCTTCTTTGGCGGCGCCCTCCCTGCTCAGCGCCCCCCAAGCAGAAGCAGGTTTGTAACTTGGGGATTCCAGCTCCCGCGAACGTAGAATGCCTCGCCTGAGGCGGCAGATTTCCCAGGCAAGCGGCTAATTGTTCCGAACGCCGGTGTTCCAAGGTTACCATGGGACAGGGGAGCCACAACTGACCGTCTCCCAGGACCTGTAGCCCAGAAGCCATCCTTCCGACTTAGGTGTGAAGACTCCGGGGGGGGCAAGGAAGGAAGGAAGGGAGGAAGGAAGGAAGGATAGGTTTGCTGCCCTCACCCATCATGCTTTAGAGGGGGCATGAGGCCCTCTGATACGGCATCTGCTCAGCCCCTAGCGAGGAGAAGAGAAGGACTAGCTAGGCTGCCCCCGTCGCCTGACGCCCGTGCTGGGCTACCTCTGGTCGCACCAGATGCTGTTCAGGGTGCCCTAGGTGCTGGAGGGGACGGAGGGGACATGATGCTCCCCCCCGGGGAACAGGCTGGGGGGCCTCCGGGTCTCCAGAATCTTTTTCTTGCAGGCTTGGTCGGTGGAGGGGAGGAGGTGGCTGAGGCGATGCCCCCTCCGATGGTCTATCCCAGGTGGCCCCAGGGCTTCGAGGAGGACCTTCACAACGCCATGATGGGTGCCGGAGACGGAGGAGATAGGATGGCGACCCACTTGAGGAGATCCCGGATTCTCCCCGATCGTCTTCATGGACCTTTACTTGGTGCTGGAGATGGAAGACCTGAAGTTTTTGCCTATCCAAGACGGTCCCAAGGCCTCCCTCACGGTCTCCACAGAGATCACCCCGTGAGTCATCTCCGAAGGCCCCGGACCATCCCGGAGAACCTGCTGGCAGCTTTGGTCAGGGTTGCTGAAGGAAGATCTGGCGCGGGGGTCCACCCCAGGAGGCCTCACACCCTCCCCGAGAGCCTCCTGGCCGCTCTGAGTAGGGAAGCCGAGGGAGTCGCCCTGCTGTGGCAAGTCAGACCAGCTCGCCTCCTGCCCTGGAGCCGGGGTGCCCGGGGCGGTGCCCGGGCCACCGCCCGGGGCCTGGGCCAAGGAGCCGCTTGAGAGGATCAGCCCTCCGACGTGCCCCCGGGGTCACTGTGATTGGGGTCTTGGAGAGTCCCTGCCCTTATCCCCTTCCTCTTTAGTAGGTGGCCTCCAGGCTTACTTTAGCGGCCTCAAGTGGAGAGTCCAGCAGGGGAGGGCTGGAGGATCTGAAAGGTCACTTTCAAATGGGGAGGGCATAGTTTTATAAAATAAATATTACTTTAATAACTAAAAATTAAAAAAGTTCTACCCCAACCAAAAAGGGGGGGAAAGGTTGGTCAGATCCTTATTGCCACGTCGCCCTCCTCAGCCCATCCCCAGCCGCCTGCTTTCCCCACCCCCGTCTCCTTCCATGCCCTGGGCCCCGGGTTCCGGTCACCTGATCTCCCTGCCCTCTGCAGCCCCCTGACACCATCTCCTCCTTTCCCCTGGGCTGCCAATCTCTGGCACTCTGGTCCCTGGGTCGGAGTTTCTGCCCTGGATCTCCCTCCTGCCCCTGCCCCCGCTCACTTTCCCTGGGCTCCATTTCTCTGTCACCTGATGTCCCTGGTGGGTGGGGGGGGGGTTCTCTGCTCGGGATCACCATGGTGGGAGGTCCTCCTGCCCCTGACCTCCATGGGGGATTCCCTTGCCCCTGATCTCCTTGCCCACTGCTGCCACATCCACCTCCCTTTACCTGGGCTCCAGACTCTGCCCCTACCACTCACTACTCAACTCCTTTCCCATGGTCTCTACATCTCTGCCCCCGACCTCCCCAGGGTCTGTGCCCCTGACCGCCCACGGACGTGGTCTCGGCCCCTCATTTCCATAGAAGGTCCCTGCCCTGGATCTCAATGGAGACGTCTCTTCCCCTCATCTCTATGGAAGTGGTCTCTGCCCCTTATTTCCATGGAAAGTCCCTGCCCTGGATCTCCATGGGGGGTCTCTGCCCCTCATCTACATGGGGACCTCTCCCTATGATCTCAATGGGGGGATCTCTGCCCTGGATCTTAATGGGGGTCCCTGCCCTGGATCTCCATGGGGGGTCTCTGCCCCTCATCTACATGGGGACCTCTCCCTATGATCTCAATGGGGGGATCTCTGCCCTGGATCTTAATGAGGGGTCTCTAATCTGGATCTCAATGGAGACGTCTCTGCCCCTCATCTCCATGGACGTGGTCTCGGCCCCTCATTGCCATGGAAAGTCCCTGCCCTGGATCTCAATGAGGGGTCTCTGCCCCTCATCAACATGGGGACCTCTCCCTATGATCTGCGTGGAAAGTCTTTGCCCTGGATCTCATTGGGGGGTCCCCTGCTCTGGATCTCAATGGGGGGGTCTCTAATCTGGATCTCAATGGGGGGGTTCTCTGCCTCAGATCTCCATGGGGGGGTCTCTGCCCTGGATCTCAATGGAGCCGTCTCTGTCCCTCATCTCTATGGACGTGGTCTCTGCCCCTTATTTCCATGGAAAGTCCCTGCCCTGGATCTCAATGGGGGGTCTCTGCCCCTCATCTACATGGGGACCTCTCCCTATGATCTCAATGGGGGGATCTCTGCCCTGGATCTCAATGGGGGGTCTCTAATCTGGATCTCAATGGGGTGGGGTTCTCTGCCTCAGATCTCCATGGGGGGGTCTCTGCCCTGGATCTCAATGGAGCCGTCTCTGTCCCTCATCTCCATGGACGTGGTCTCGGCCCCTCATTTCCATGGAAAGTCTCTGCCCTGGATCTCAATGGGGGGTCTCTGCCCCTCATCTACATGTGGACCTCTCCCTATGATCTCAATGGGGGGGTCTCTGCCCCTCATCAACATGGACGTGGTCTCGGCCCCTCATTTCCATTGAAAGTCCCTGCCCTGGATCTCAATGAGGGGTCTCTGCCCCTCATCAACATGGGGACCTCTCCCTATGATCTGCGTGGAAAGTCTTTGCCCTGGATCTCATTGGGGAGTCCCCTGCTCTGGATCTCAATGGGGGGGTCTCTAATCTGGATCTCAATGGGGTGGGGGTTCTTTACCTCAGATCTCCATGGATATCGTCTCTGCCCTGGATCTCCATGGGGGGTCTCTGCCCCTCATCTACATGGGGACCTCTCCCTATGATCTCCGTGGGAGGGGTCTCTGCCCTGGATCTCAATGGGGGGTCCCTGCCCTGGATCTCCATGGGGGGTCTCTGCCCCTCATCTACATGGGGACCTCTCCCTATGATCTCAATGGGGGGATCTCTGCCCTGGATCTTAATGAGGGGTCTCTAATCTGGATCTCAATGGGGGGGTCTCTGTCCCTCATCTCCATGGACGTGGTCTCGGCCCCTCATTTCCATGGAAAGTCCCTGCCCTGGATCTCAATGAGGGGTCTCTGCCCCTCATCAACATGGGGACCTCTCCCTATGATCTGCGTGGAAAGTCTTTGCCCTGGATCTCATTGGGGGGTCCCCTGCTCTGGATCTCAATGGGGGGGTCTCTAATCTGGATCTCAATGGGGTGGGGGTTCTCTGCCTCAGATCTCCATGGATATAGTCTCTGCCCTGGATCTCAATGGGGGGGTCCCTGCCCTGAATCTCAATGGGGGGGTCCCTGCCCTGCATCTCAATGGGGGGTCCCTGCCGTGGATCTCAATAGGGGGTCCCTGCCCTGGATCTCAATGAGGGGTCTCTAATCTGGATCTCAATGAGGGGTCTCTAATCTGGATCTTAATGGGGTGGGGGTTCTTTACTTCAGATCTCCATGGATATAGTCTCTGCCCTGGATCTCAATGGGGGGGTCTCTGCCCTGGATCTCAATGGGGGGTCTCTGCCCTTCATCTACATGGGGACCTCTCCCTATGATCTCCGTGGGGGGGGTCTCTGCCCTGGATCTCAATGGGGGGTCCCTGCCGTGGATCTCAATGGGGGGTCCCTGCCCTGGATCTCAATGAGGGGTCTCTAATCTGGATCTCAATGAGGGGTCTCTAATCTGGATCTCAATGGGGTGGGGGTTCTCTACCTCAGATCTCCATGGATATAGTCTCTGCCCTGGATCTCAATGGGGGGGTCCCTGCCCTGAATCTCAATGGGGGGGTCCCTGCCCTGCATCTCAATGGGGGGTCCCTGCCGTGGATCTCAATAGGGGGTCCCTGCCCTGGATCTCAATGAGGGGTCTCTAATCTGGATCTCAATGAGGGGTCTCTAATCTGGATCTCAATGGGGTGGGGGTTCTCTACCTCAGATCTCCATGGATATAGTCTCTGCCCTGGATCTCAATGGAGCCGTCTCTGTCCCTCATCTCCATGGACGTGGTCTCTGCCCCTCATTTCCATGGAAAGTCCCTGCCCTGGATCTCAATGAGGGGTCTCTGCCCCTCATCAACATGGGGACCTCTCCCTATGATCTCAATGGGGGGGTCTCTGCCCCTCATCTCCATGGACGTGGTCTCGGCCCCTCATTTCCATTGAAAGTCTCTGCCCTGGATCTCAATGGGGGAGTCTCTGCCCCTCATCAACATGGGGACCTCTCCCTATGATCTGCGTGGAAAGTCTCTGCCCTGGATCTCAATGAGGGGTCTCTAATCTGGATCTCAATGAGGGGTCTCTAATCTGGATCTCAATGGGGTGGGGGTTCTCTACCTCAGATCTCCATGGATATAGTCTCTGCCCTGGATCTCAATGGGGGGGTCCCTGCCCTGAATCTCAATGGGGGGGTCCCTGCCCTGCATCTCAATGGGGGGTCCCTGCCGTGGATCTCAATAGGGGGTCCCTGCCCTGGATCTCAATGAGGGGTCTCTAATCTGGATCTCAATGAGGGGTCTCTAATCTGGATCTTAATGGGGTGGGGGTTCTTTACTTCAGATCTCCATGGATATAGTCTCTGCCCTGGATCTCAATGGGGGGTCTCTGCCCTGGATCTCAATGGGGGGTCTCTGCCCTTCATCTACATGGGGACCTCTCCCTATGATCTCCGTGGGGGGGGTCTCTGCCCTGGATCTCAATGGGGGGTCCCTGCCCTGGATCTCAATGGGGGGTCCCTGCCCTGGATCTCAATGGGGGGTCCCTGCCCTGGATCTCCATGGGAGGTCTTTAATCTGGATCTCAATGGGGTGGGGGTTCTCTGCCTCAGATCTCCATGGATATAGTCTCTGCCCTGGATCTCAATGGAGACGTCTCTGCCCCTCATCTCTATGGACGTGGTCTCTGCCCCTTATTTCCATGGAAAGTCTCTGCCCTGTATGTCAATGGGGGGGTCTCTGCCCCTCATCTCCATGGGGGTCTATACCCCTGAGTTCCATGGAGGGATCTGTGCACCTAGTGTCTGTCCCTGACCTCCACTGGGGTCTCTGCCCTTGATCTCCATGGAAGAGATCCCTCCCCCTGATCTCCATAGGGATTCTCTGCTTTTTATCTCTCTGCAATCTGCTGCTCTCTTTTCTTTTTTTCCGTTTGACTGCAGTTCTCTCTCCCTGATCTCCCTGTGTATATTTGTCCCTGATCTCCATGGGTGGTCTCTTCCCCTGATCTCCCTGCCACCTCTCCTCTTCAGCCTTTCCTTCCCCTGAGCTCGAGGTTTCTTCCTCCGAACTCCCTGTGGATCTTGGCCCCTCATCCCTGCTTTTGTTGGACTCCAGACCTCTGTACTTGTCTTTGTTGTGGACTTCTGCAATGGCTCTCCATCTGGGGTGGATCTCCATTGATCTCCATGGAGGATCTCTTACCGTGATCTCCATGGGGAGTCCATGCCCCACATCTCCACGGAGAGATCTCTGTCCAAACAACCTTGTCCCCTTCTGTTCCTTACATACCCCTGACGCCCCGGTCTCTCCCCCCACATTTCCCTGAGAATCTTTGCCCCACATCTCCGAACATCCTCCAGCCCCCTTCCACCTTCCCTTCCCTTCCCTGGGAATACAGCTCTCATTCCTCATCTGTTCCTGCATCGCCATGGGGGGTCTTTACCCCTGATCACTGGGAGGGATCTCTGCCCCATTCTTCATTGGGGGTGTCTACTGCACAGGATGTTTTACCTGGATCTCCATGTGAGGTTTCTGCCTCTAATCTCCATAACGGCTCTCTGTCCCTGGGGAGTCTCTGAACCTTATCTCCATGGCTTTCTTTGGCCTTCATTTCTAAAGAGGGGGTCTGTGTCTCTGATTGCTCTCGGGGATCTCTGCCTCTGGTCTCCATGGGTGTTTCTGACCGTTGGGGGTCAGAGACCTTGATCCTCATGTTGGGATCTCCCGTTGATTTCCATGGGGGATCTCTGATCCTGATCTTCATGGATGGTCTCTGACCTTTAGCTCCATGGGGAATCTCTGTGATTTCCTGGAGGGTCTCTATCCCTAGGGATATTTGTTCTGAATCTCCATGGGAGGGTCTTTGCCCGTGATTTCCCTGGGGGAAATGTCCAGGGGATCTCTCACTCTGATCCCCATAATGGTTCTCTGATCCTTATTGCCATGTTGGGTCTCTCACTCTGATCTCTGGTCTCTGTTGTCGATTTCCATGGGGGGTCTCCCTTTGAGCTCCGTGGAAGGTCTTTGCCCCTGATGTCCATGGCGGGGTCTCTGACCTTGATTTCCATTAGGTGAGTCTCTGTGGATCTCCTCTCTCTCCACTTTGTGGATCTCCACTCTGTGGGGGATCTCTACCCCTAGGGAGCTTTGACCCAGATCCTCATAGGGATCTCTTCCTCTGATCTCTAAAGGGGGTCCCTTTCCCTGGGGGTCTTTTATCCTGATATCCATGGTACATCTCTCATCCTGATCTCCATAATGGGTCTCTAACACTGATCTCTATATTGGGGTCACTGAGCCTGATCTTCGATCTCTCTCACTGAGCTTTCTACTCTTGATCTCCATGGGGATTCTCCCTATAATCTCCACGGAAGTTCAAATCTCACGTCAAATTTTGAATAGTGTGGAGAGCTTCACAGCATCACTTGTTCTATAAAAAACGTTCCAGGCCAGGAGACAATAGTGAGGGTCCTTCTTCCTTTAAGTTCTTTAAGCATCCTTGCCAAACAAGCATTCCTGGTGTGCTTCTACCACTGATAGCAAGAACAACATCCCCCCATCTAATTCTTCCATCATTATATGCTGGTGTTCCTTCAACAATAGATTTAGTAAAAACTGCTTTGTTCCCACTGTATTCTTCATAACCTCCTAGGATGCTGAAACCTAGACTTCCAGCTGGATTCCTTGGTAATATGCCATCTTTGCAGCTGTATGCAGGACCGTGGCAACTCCAAGCGCATGACGCAGGCTGGCGACCACTGGCTGCCTCGTGCCGTGCTCTGCTTGGGCTCCAGGACTGGCCAGGTGCTGCCATTTTCCAGGGACTCACATTCTCTTCGTTCCAAATCTTTGAGAACCATCACTGAGGAGGTATTTTTCAATAGTGCCACAGCTTCCTCACGACCAGCCACGGTTGGGTCGATGCCCCAGATGTCCATGGGGGGAAACTGTGCTCTCTCCGTGGGGGTCTCGGCCTCTGTTCTCCATGGGAGTTTCTGACTTTGGGGGGTCTTGATCTCCTTCCTTTGATCTCCATGGGGGTTCTTTATCCTAGAAAACTTTGATGGGGTCTCCGTGAGGCATCTATGATGCTGATCTTCATGGCAATCTTACTCTGATCTCCATGATGTGGTCTCTGCCCCGGTAAGCTAACTTTTCTTCCTTACATATTTCTGTTCCCTTTATCATGACCTTCTGATTTCCTCCCCCCCCCCACATTTCCATGAACATCTTTGGCCACATGTCCCCTGTTGCCCACTTCTACCTCCTCTTCTCTTCCCTGGGTATACAGCTCTCATTGCCTCATGTGTTCCTGGATCTCACCCCATCATCTCCATGGGAGGGTCTCTGCCTGAATTCCATGAGAGGTCTCTGACCCTGATTTCCACGGGGGGTCTGCCTGGTATCTCGATGGGGTGACTCCCTGTGATCTCTATGGAGAGTATCTAACCCTTACCTCCACGGGGGGCGGGGGTGTGTGCCTGTGATCTCTAGCGTAGCCTCTGTATGATCTGCATGAAGGCTTTTGATGCAGATCTGCATGGGGTATCACTGACGCCGATGTCCATGAAAGGTCTCTACGCGTAGGCCTATTTAACCCGGATCTCCATGGGGAGTTTCTGCTGCTGATCTCCGTGGAGGGGTCTCTGCCCAAATACTCTTGCCAAATTTTCTTCCTTACACATTTCTCTTCCCTTCCTGGTGACCTCCTGATCTTTCCCCCCATATTTCTGTGAACATCTTTGCCCCACATCTCCCCGCACCCTGCTGCCCCCTTTCATCTTCTCTTCTCTTCCCTGAGTCTACAGCTCTCTGTCCCTCATGTGTTTCTCCAATTCACCCCATGATTTCCATGGAGTCTGCCTCTGATGTCCATGGGGGTCTCTGACCTTGATCTCTAATGGGATTCTCTGTCCCCATATTCACTGAGGGTCTCTACCCCTACAGATATTTGACCTGGATTTCTTCCACTGATCTCCACAGGGGTTCCTGACTTCCATGGGGGCTTTGTGCCTCTGATGTCCACGTTCAGTCTCTGCCCCTGATCCCCTGGGTGGGGTCTCTGCCACAATAATTCTGCCCCCTTCTTCTCCTTCCATGTTTCTCTTGCCTTCCTTGTGACCTGATCTTTTCCCCCTGATTTCCCTGTGAATCTTTGCCCCTCACCTCCACACACATTTGCTTCCACCTTCCCTTCTTTCCGCGTGGACTTCAGCTCCCTCTCTCTGTCAATTTCACCCCATGATCATGCTCTCCACTGTTGACCCTGATCTCCATGGGGTTCCACCTATGATTTGCATGCGGGGTACTTGATCTTCATGGCGTTCTCTGACCTTGATCTCATGGGCAGTCTCCCCATGATCCCCATGGGGGAATCTCTTTCCCATTCTCCAAGGGTGGTCTCTACCCCAGGGATATTTGCCCTGCATCTCCATGGGGGGTGGTCTCTTCCCTATGGGTGGTCTCTACCATAGGGATCTTTGGCCTGGATCTCCATGGCGGGAGGTCTGGGGGGCCAGAACTCTCATATTTGAAAAAAGGGTTCGTGTAAGGTTCTTATAAGGGTTCTTTTTCAGACTCCAGCACCACAAAGGTGGATGAGGGAATGAATCTGTCTCTGGGCCCCTGCTGGCTGTTATAAAGTCTATTCTAATTACATCATTGTAGGTGTGACTCTTCTGGAACTATCTCAAGTTCCTAAGTACTTGTACCGAATTAGAGAACTATTAATCGCCAACTAGATAACCATTGTCTTTATCAATTCCACTGACTTAACACCTTGTAAGAATTCGTGTTGTAAGGACAGAGTTCTGGCCCAGAACAGGGTCTACCTCTGATTTCCATGGGTGGGTTTCTGACCTTGGTCTCTCTTCTTGATTTCCATGGGGGGGTCTCTCCATCTGACCTCCATGGGGGGAATCTCTGCCTCTGATCTTTATGGGGGTCTTTTCTTCTGGTCTCTATGGGGAATCTCTTCAACTCCTCTCCATTTGGCTTCTCTGTCCCTGTTTTACATGAGTGGGTCTGTGGCCCTGATCCCCTGTCAGTTGCTGTTCATTTCAACTTTCTCCTCACTTTCCATGAACTCCTGATGTCTTTCCCCTGATCTTGCTATGGAGCCCCTGATATGCCCACACCCTACTGCGTCCTGTCACTTTTTGTGTGTGCGCTAAACATCTCTGCCTCTGTTCTCCCTGCAACCTTCTGCCTCCTACCACTTCCTCTTCCTGTCCCTTGGACTGCAGATCTCTGTCCTTGATCTCCTTGTGGACCTCTCCCCTCATCTTCTTGGGGGCATCTGAGCTCTTGATCACCATTGGGTGGGTCTCTTCCCCTGATTTCCAAGACTGGTTTCTTCCTCGGCTATCCATGGCAGGTCTGTGCCCCTGATCTCCCTGCTACTTGTGTTCCTTTCAACTTTCTCTTCCCTTCCCATGAACTCCCGATCTCTTCCATCTGATCTTGCTGAATAGCCCTTGATACCTTTGTACCTCTGTTCCCTGTCAGTTTCTTTTCCCTTCTTTTGTGGCAAAAATCTCTGCCCTAATCTCCATGGGGGGGTCCCTGACCCTGATCTCCCTGAGAGCTACTGTCCCTTACCACTTCATCTTTCTCTCCACTGGACTGTAGATCTCTAGCAGTGATTTCTCTGTGAATCTGAGGCTCTGATCTTCACGGCTGGTCTCTTTCCCTAATTTGCCTGCTCCCTGCTTCCCCATGACCAGCTCGTCCCTGCCTCTGGGTTCCAGACTTCTGTTTCTGATCTCCCTGTGGGTCCCTTCTCTGGGATCCTCTTGACCACTGCTGTCGCCTGCCACCTTCTCCTCCCTTCTCCTCTGGCTCCTAACTGTGCCACTGATACCTTGATAGCCCCCCGCCACTGGCAGGCTGTAGGGCACGGCCCCCCGTGCTGTAGAACTTGTGGATTTGACAGCTCCAAGGGCTAGTTTAGGTGGTAATCTCGGGTTCTCTGGCCTACAGTGAGAGCCCTGAGCCTTCATCCTTCACTGATCCCTCCTTCCTCTTTGGCTTCCACCACACTGAAGATAGGGAGCCTGCCTGTGTTGGCCTTGCACTGAGGCAACGAGCTGAGAATCTGGGGAGTCTGTGGCGCAGCCCCTGCCTGGCCCAGCTTTGGCCGCAGATTCGGGGCAGCGAGCCTGTGTCATCTGAGTTGTCTTGGGGAAGGAGACTCTCATGAGGGGACGTTGGGATGTGGGCACCCTGGCAGTAGCTTACTGGTTTTACTGGCTAACAGGAACGAGAGGAAACTTCTCAGGCCAGAATAAAGCAACGGGTGGTTTGGGAAGGCTGGCAGAATCAGGGCATCCCAAGTGCGCCATCACTTCAGCTGGGAGGACGTCTAAAATGAGAGGAGCTGAAAGAGAAGGGCTAGCCCAGCCACTTCCAGAATTCTGCTCCTCCTTTGGTGGGGGCTTTCCCCAAAGCCAGTAAAAAGAAAAGATCACAAGCACTGCAATGCAGGCTTCTACATGGAACCGCAGATAAAATGGGCCTGCCACTAGATGCCGCTTTCACCCAGCAGCAGTCTAGCTCACAGTAGTCACATGGCTAAGACCTGTCCCCACTCTCATTTCAGAATAGAAAAATGAGTGGTAAATCTGTATCACATCTTAACTCAGTAAAGAATTGTATAACCCAAATGGGATGCAATGTCCCGCTTAGAGCAGCAGTGGTTAAGCTCTTGAATTGGGCAAAACATATTGAAGGAGTTAGAGATTTCTGCTTTCTTGAGATTGGAGTGCAATTCTTGGGTATGTATGTATATATATATTTGCTGAGGCAATTGGGGTGTAGTGACTTGCCCAGGGTCACACAGCTAGGAAGTGTTAAGTGTCTGAGGTCACATTGACCCGACTTCAGGGCTGGCGCTCTATCCACTGCGCCCCCTAGCTGCCCCCTTAGGCATATTTTTAATTGGGCTTTCTACCGTCATCTCGGATTGAACACTCCTAAACAAAATTGCTAATCTTCCCACTTTTTCTGTGCTTACCTGATGAGATTTGGGGAAAGATGAGTGTCCCCTTACTCCTCTGAGAGTTATCCCCACCAGTTTGCGGCCCTGTGGGGTATAGAACTTGGGTATTTGGTCTAATTTGGGGTGGAAACCGCTGGCATCCCAGGCTTGGGGAGCCATCTGCCCATCTCCTTTCCCACATTCCTACACACCCAGTTAGTTGTCTGTGCTGAGGCAGCAGTCAGCGTCAGAGTGAGCGTCATTTCCTGGGAACCCTCCCAGGGCCAATACCAAGGCAAATGCAAAGCAGCTCAGGGGCTGAGGTTCAGATGAAGGCTAGAGGGAAAGAATTGGGAAAGGGGCTACATAACACCGACAAATTTGGGGCTCCAAATCAAGAGAAGAATTCCCACACTGGCTCAGGGCCATGGTCTCCTCCCACTTTCTCAGATATGGCCAACTTCCCCCTCTTTATGGAGGCAGCCCTAGAAAAAGGGCAGCTCGGCTGTGTCCTCTCTGACCCTCCAGAGAGTACTTGCTCCTTAGACCCACCAACTCTCCGATTTCTGTAACAGTCCCCTAAGGAAATGATAGCCTCACTTCTCTTTTTCTTTGAGTTCTCATTACACCCAGTTCTTCCTGTCCTTCCTCTGCTCCAAAGCCTTAAAGGCTGCCTCAAGCTTTCCCCAAACTTCTCCCACTCTGCTTGTCTTCCGTGGGGAAATTTGGTTCTCCCTGCTGGGAAATGCTTCCTTCATTTTTTCAGGTCCTTCACCTCTTTCCAACTTGGTTGGTCACAAGTGATGAGGTATTAGGCCCCAACAACTCTTGCAGAATGCTTGTTAAGTTAGGGAAGGGCTTTATTCTGTCTGTTGACGAAGTCACACCTCCTTGAGGTGGACCCAGTAGGGAGACCAATTCTTTGCAGGAGAGTCCAGAAGCTCCCTGAAAACAAAAAGAACCTTGACCTCAAACCAGCCACCACTTGGGGCGACGGTATCCTTATGTAAGCCTTAGTAACCCATAGAATGTTCAAACTAAAAGAGAACCAAGAGATCATCCATTTCAGCCTCTTCATATTACCGATGGAAAACTGGGATAACTCAGCATCAGAAACTGGCAAAATCTGAGAACTCTCCAGCAGACTGCCTCCTGTCACCCCCACTCTGTTCCTAATCTTCAGCACTCCACATCTACTGCCCCCTTCCTTGTTTCCTCCAACCCCACCCAAATCCCCCTAGCCTTAAAAAGCCCTCACTTGATCCCCACTAAGCAGCCATTTCTCTTCCCTTCGGTCTCCTTTAGAAAGCCATTTACTGCCTTCACTTCTTCTCTCTGGTTTCTGTTCTCATTCAACTGGAGCTGCTCTCTCCAAAGTTACCAATGACCTCTTCGTTACCAAATCCAATGACTTTTTCTCACTCTTCCTCCTTGACCCTTCTGCAGCCTCTGACGCTGTCCATCCACTTTCTCCTTCTCTACTTGTTGTAACACTGCTTTCTCTTTTCTTACTCCTACCTGTGTAACTAATCAATACTCAATCTCTTTGGGTGGATTTTCCTTCAGGCAACACCCACAAAACCTGAGTCTTTCCCAAGGGTCTGCGTTGGAAGACTCTTCTTTCTCTATATTATTTCGCTTGTCCTCTCATCCCCAAGGACAACTAGGTAGCGAAGTGGATAGAGCACTGAGCTTAGACTCGGGAAGACTCATCTTCATGAGTTCAAAGCTGACCTTAGACATTTACCAGTGGTGTGATTCCAGGCAAGTCACTTCACCCTGGTGTGATCCCAGGCAAGTCACTTCACCCTGTCTGTCTCCGTTAGAGAAAGCCCAGAGCCAAGAGACTGAAGCGGCTTGTTCAGGAGGCAACTGGGAGGTCAATGTTACTGGATCAGAAGGTGTAAGAAGAAGGTGTAGGGCTGCTTTATGAGGGACTTTGAATGATATACAGAGGATTTTCTATTTGATCCTGGAGGCAAAAGAGACCCACTAGAGGCCTTTCTGTACAAAGCCTTTCTTGGGGCTCTCAACTCCCCAACTCCATGAATGCCCTGAAATGATCTGCCATTGCTCCTGCCTATAGCTTTTTTTATACAGTCTTGAGATTCTAAATAACCTCTGGGATCCCCAGATCTCTCAGCTCCTACGTCCTCTCTATGGAAGAGGACAGACTAGGCCTTTGTCCTTTAACTCTCTCTGAGTCAGGACTCATTCCAAATGCTCTGGAAAATGCCTGGATTTCTTGTGGGATTTTGCTCTGTGTCTTTTTCTCTCTGGATGGAACAGAGCAGCATCCTCTCAGTTTTGGTTGCCTCTGTGGTGGAGGGAAAGGGGAGCAGAGGGAACCCCATCTGTCTTTGGCGGCAGGCTTTCTAGATGGGGAAATTACACAAAGCAGACAGTGGGTGCATCCTGAACTGGGGGGAGTGAACAGAGCCCTAACATGGGAAGTGGGGAGGAAATGGAATTTGACACTGGACATAACAGGAAGGGAGGACTCTCTGGGCACAAGAGAATACTGGGGGTGGGGAGAAGGGGAAGGAGAACATAGCCAAGTTTTCGGGGGAAACCCCGTTTTGTTTTATTATTTTCTTTCAGTGACGTGCTCATTAAAAGGGCCATGGCATAAATCCTAACCTGATTAGTGAGATACCTCCCAAATGTCTCCTAAAAAATTGGCAGGAGGAGAAGAAGAGAAAAGAAACTTAAACTACCATGTACTGAAGGTGGCTTTGATTCCATGTGCCTGAAAAGAATGGTGCGTTCTATCATACCAACCCTAGTGCGAAGCAAGTGCCTGAGCCCTGAAAGCCAAGAAGCCGCAACTGGTCTTTGGGAATGATGTTGCTAGAAAAAGCCTCAGATGTCTCAAAATGGAAAAAAGCATGAAGACAGAAGAGGTTACCAACCTAGCCACTCACTCGATGGGTGGCTAAAATGGATTCATTCAGAAAAAAGTATTACGAAACACCTACTGTGTGAGCTACCTACCCACTTGATGAATGGCTAAAATGGATTCATTCAGAAAAACTATTGTGAAACACCTACTGGGTGAGCTGGGGATGGCTAGCAAGTCAAGGTGACTGTTTTGTGCTATCTCCCCAGTATTGCTACTCCTCAGACCCAATGAGGGCATAGAGGACAATAGCCAGGACATAGAGGCAGCTGCCCTTCTGGTCACAAGGTGGTCAGTGGAAGTCTTGGTCTTTGGGTGCCTGGGAGTCACAGTGAACTGCTAAAGTTCAAACAAGAAGATGGGCTGGAAAAGGTGACTAGAAAGCAAAGCAAAGTTCCAAACCCTTGGTCCTTGAGACTCATAACTGGCAGGCTCAGGCAAAATCCCTCTACGTACCCACCTTGATAATGAAGATGACCCTATAAGCACCGGCTTCTGCGGGCTGTTGAAAGGGGCAATTAAGATAATATGGCCAAAACATACTGCTACTTGTGCTCCAGAAACGGCAGCTTTTATTTGCCCATTTGACAGTTACGTGACTTGCAATTTGAAGGTAAAGAGAAGGATTTTTTTAATGGCTAAAGGGAAGGGGGCACTAGTGAATATCGAACAAAATAGGACGCACATAGAATTTTCATCTACATTAAAAATATATTCTAAAGTCTAGACAATCACCACATCAAGCACTCAGACCCTCATCAGACTATCATGATTGGGAACTCAGGGAAGCAGGTTCTAGCACCCCTCTGCTAGGAGAGTTGAGTGTCTGCAAGTAGAAGGGAAGGAGCCAGTGGAAAGAGAGAGGTCGAAAATGAGAGACAGAAAAGGAATAGATGTCCATTTGGAGACTGGAAGACACGAATCATGATGGAGCAAAAAGAGCAGCGGTAGCCAGGCTTCTTCTGGAGCCAAGGAGAGAGAGCTGGGAGGAAGCTAATGAAGAAACTGAAACTGTTGAGCCTGAAGGAGTGTGCGGGGATGATGGGAGACTTGCCTTGTTTGGGTTGACCCCTGAGGGAAGAACTACCTAATATCATCAGATGGGAAGTAACAAAAATGTTCTAACTACATGGTGCTGCAGTGCATAGAGCACTGGACCTGGAGTCATGAGGATCTGAGTTCAAATCCAGCCTCAGACACTTCCTAGCTGTGAGACCCTGGACGAGTCACTTAACCAGTTTGTCTCAGTTTCCTCCTCTGTAAGATGACCTGGAAAAATGGTCAACTGCTTCAGCATCAGTGCCAAGAAAACCCCAAATGGGGTCGTGAAGAATGAGACAGGATGGAAATGACTGAGCAACCCCACCACCAAGATGTAGTTGAAGGGAAGCTGATTTCAGTTTGATTTGAGGGGGAGATACTTGATGACTAGAGCTTTCTAACAATGGAATGGAACGTTTGGTAGTGAACTCCTTGTGTTTGAAAGTTTCCCAGCAGTCTCCTTGGCCAGCACCAGCTGTTTACAACAAACAAATCGCCAATCCTTCCAAAAGCAACTATGTTAGCTTCTTGAGCCAGGAGGAAATGTGTCAGCTTGCCTGTCCTTAGAATGCAGTACATACAGAACATAAAAAATTCCAAGGGTGACTTACACCCAGTGATCAGCAAGCTTGTCTTAAGTGCTTGGTGGGGACATGGCCTATCTCGGTGACTCTTGGTTTATCTCAGCTCTGACCTAAAGCAGGCAGTCAGGCAGCCCATCTGGTTCATTGTTTTGATCATCTTAGCTGTGTTGCTATAGGCCCCCCTCTGCTTCTAGTTGAGGATTACTTGGGTGCTTACTTCAAGAGTTCTTCACATAACTAACTGGATACCAGTTTGATGTCAACCTGTGTCTGACCCCTCTCAACTACTTCATGACATAGAGCTACTTTTGCTAAACAGCCGGGTGGCTTAATGGCAGCAGAAAGAACTGCACAGGTCAGACTTTGGCTACTAAGCCCGAGGACCCTATAACTGTTGCCGTTGTTATGGAGTACTTGCCCTCGGGACAGTGACTTATGGAACTGTGGGTCTATGCAATGTGGCCTATATGGATCTATATGGATAGAGTGCTGGGTTAGGGGGCTGAATTCTGCTGAATTTAGATCCATCTTTGTTGGGTGACTCTGGATATGTCACTTCAGCTCTGAGTCTTGGTGTTTTGTGTTTTTTTTTTCCTTCTATAACACAGGGACGATAGCACCATCTGGCCCCATGGGAGTCAGATAAGCTCATGTATGTTAGCCTTAAGGCACTACTACATGGAGTACTCAGACCCTAAAAATCAGACTACCATTATTGGGAACCTGGGGAAGTAGGCCCTAGCACCCGTCTGCAGGTAGAAGGGAAGGAGCCAGTGGAAAGAGAGAGGTTGAAAATGAGAGACAGAAAAGAAACAAATGTCCATTTGAAGGCCGGAAGACATGAATCATGATGGAGCAAAGAAAGCCCTAGCCAGGTCTTCTTCTGGAGCCAGTTCAACAGCAGCTATGATTAGGGTCCCCACATGCCAGAGGAAAAAACCAGAGACTGGAATGGAAGGGATTTGTCCCAACGCCCAGCCAGCAAGTGGCAGGGGTGGAACTTTTGCCCGTTCTCTGATGGCTCCAGTGGCCAATTCTTTTATGACACACATAGAAAGTGTCTGGCATTAAGGGCTTCAGCCAAGCCAAGTAGAATGCTGGAAATAAGCAAGGGAAGAAAGGGAGAGCTTTTCTTGCTCGCTTCCTCGTTCACTGCCTGGTACAAAACCAGAGCCTTAGGGGCTTTCCAAAGGAAACTTCAAGATCGAGCCCAAAGTGGAATTAACCTGTCCCTGGGCCATCTTCTTCACCCTCAGCCCCTCTGCTCCTTCTTCTCAGCTCTACAATCAGTGCTCTGCCTACAGGGGACAAGAGGGGCTCGGTTCACTTGATAACAACACCTGAGAGATCTAGAACCACAGAAAGTTTGCAAGTTGTGATTATCCCATCCCACAACTGCTCCCAAAGAAGGTATGGCATTTTAAACTCTGTTTATCCCCAGGATCCCAGTGAGGCTAATGAGGGACCCACAGTGCACAGAGCCCTGAGCCTGGTGTCGTCTTGAAGACCTGAATTCAGATGTAGCTTCGGACAATGACTGTGTGACCCTGGGCAAGTCACTTAACAGCTGCCTGTAGGTTACCCCATCTGTCAAATGGACATGATGATGATCCCTACCTCCCAGGGTTGGCCTAAGTTCCAAATGAGATATTTTTTTAAAGTGCTTAGCATGTGCCTCGGCACATAGTAGCTGCTGTATAAATGTGTATTTCCTCCCTTCCTATTTTATAGAATAGGAAATGGACAATCAGACAGGAAGTAACTTGCCCAGTCACATAGATAATGATCACGAGAAGCAGAATCAGAACCTTGTTCTTCCTCACTGTAAACCTAACATTTGTTTCTTCTTGCTAACTCAGAGTCAAGACAAATCACCAAGACTTCTTTCTGGAATGCCAAGGAATAATACTTTGAGAACTGTTCATCTTTCCAGCAAAAAAAAAGGTGGCCTCCCGATGCCCCCTACTTGATTTTCCTTCCTTCTGCTGACTACCTTCTACCACCCCCCCCACTTCATGCCACCCTCCCTCTGAAACCCAGCCAGTGGGCAAACTCACCTTGACAAAAAGCTCAATCTCGGGCTCCTGTTTGGCGCTGGGCCCCAAGCCTGCCATCTTATCTTGCTTTCTGCACTGCCAGCTGGGAGCAGACCACCCCACCAAAGCACAGAAGCCTCTCTGGTGCCCAGGAAGCAGTCGGGCTTCTCTCAGTAGACTCCGGCTGGGAAGGGCTAGAACTAGGGGCAGACCCTTTTTATCAAGATATGGGGTGACTAAACTTGAAACACTTAGGGGAAGTTCTTGAATTCATTTTCCTTCTTCCTGTTGACTTTAAAGTTTTCAATCAAGGAGGGGCAAAAGGGGGCGTGTATGGTGGAAGGGAGTGGTTGTTGCTAACCAGAGAGGTCTCAGAGCCATGACTCAGCATCAGACAGAAGACACACACACACACACACACACACACACACACACACACACACACACACACACTCATGAACAGATTCAGCACACCCCTACAGACTTGCTTTTATCTGTCAAGTGGGCCAAATGCTATCCTGAAACCTCCCTCTGAGGTCTGGGCTCCACGCCCAGAAAAGGACCTCTCCTATCTGTTCCTATAACCTGACATCATCCAAAAGCTCTTACAGGAAACAGGCCCCCAGAGTCCTGGATTTTCTCAGTCAGGAAGGTCATTTACTGAATTGTCCCATCCCAAAGAGGAAAAAAGTGATGTCCTGTCCCCTTCTCCACCCCACCATTTCAACACAGAGCACACACACATAGCAATGTCTGTCCTTGGGAGCCCTCATCATTAGCAGATAGGAAGTGGGGCAGGGAGCAGAGATGGGAAGGGTCATTTCCCAGCCTGCTTGCAGATTTCACTTCTCCCCTAACGCTTGCCAACCAACTGAGCCAGGCAGATTTCAACTAATTGGCAGTGGAGGGCGGGAGGGAAGGTGTGGTGGGCAACACTGACCCAGATGAAGTTCCCAGGCTTGACTGAGCTAAAAAAAACTAGAGAAGGGAAAGCAGAGATTCTAATAAGTTCAAGGGACATTGAGAAAAGGAATCAGAGACTACATTAATGTCCTCAACTTGGAGTTAGACAACATCCATTCAAATCTTAGCCTTGCAACAAGTCACTGAACCCCATGTGTAGAACGGAGGCAGGTAGAGTGTCTGACTTGAAATCAGGAAGAGCAGAGTGGAAATCTTGCCTTCAACAACTACTACTTCTGTATCCCTAAGCGAGTCACTTCCTTGCTAACTGCCTTCTTCATCTGTAAAATAGGGATAATAGTAGCAACCCCCCCAGAGCAAAGGTGAGGATTAGACCAGCATAAAGTATGTCAAACACTTGGCAAACCTTAAACCACTGTGAAAATACTAGTTAGTAGCTAACATTTATGAAGCAGCTCTTAACATTTGTAAAGCACCTACTATGTTCCAAACACCACGCTAAGCACTTTACAGATATTTTCTTATTTGGTCCCCACAACAACCCTGGGAGGTGGGTGCTGTTATAATTCCCTTTTGACGGATGAGAGAAACTGATGCAAATTGGTTGAGGTGACTTGCCCAGGATCACACAGCTAGAAAGTGGCTGAGGCTATTTGCTATGTGCTAGACAAAGACAGTTTTTCTGCTCTCGAGAATCTTATGTGGAACAAAAAAATATGTAAAATAGTGGATCTGTCTCTTTAAATATATATATATATGTATGCATGTTTGTATACATATACATACACACAAATACACATTTAAGGTTTACTAAGTACTTAGACTAGAGAATCTTTTTTTGTCTCTAAGCCCAGATGCCTGCCATTTACTCTTTTCTCTGCAGCATGAAGCCAAATTCCCAGTGTCAGAAACCCTTGCATGTTAAAAGCAATCAACAGCTCAGATGTATCCACATTGTCTTCCTTTTTCTCTTGTGTGTGTGTGTGTGTGTGTGTGTGTGTATGTGTGTGCACGCGCGCGTGCGTGTGTGTGTGTGTGTGTGTGTGTGTGTGTGTAAGTATGTAGGTCAATCTTCCAGACTTATGATTGGTGTCCAATTCTTTCAAAGTTGTTTGTCTTATTGCAATGATATGATTTTTTCTCCTGGTTCTGCTCATTTATCATGCAAGTGTTCCCAGGTTTTTCTGAAAGCATCCCCTTCATCATTTCTTACAGTGTAATACTATTCCATCACATTCAGATGCCGTAGCTTGAGCAGTCCTTCCCCAGTTGATATATGCCTTTCTATGCCATTGCAAATAGAGTAGCTATAAATATTTTTGTATACCCTTGGAGTTGGTTTTCCTTAAAAATAAGCCTTCTCTAAAGGAGGGAAAAGGGCCCACATGTGTAAAAATGTTTGTAGCAGCTCTTTTTGTGATGGCAAAGAATTGAAAAACGAGTGGATGCCTATCAGTTGGGGAATGGTTGAAGGTAATGGAATATTATTGTTCTATAAGAAATGATGCTCAAGCTGATTTTATAAAAGCCTGCAAAGATTGACATGAATCGATGTTGAGTGAAACAAGTGGAACCAGGAATACGTTATATACAAAAACAGCAAGAATGTACGATGATCAACTAGGAAAACTTGGTTCTTCTCAGTGGTTCAGCGCTCCAAGGCAATCCCCGTAGACTTTGGACAGAAAATGCCATCTGCAGCCAGAAGAAATATGGAGACTGATTGTAAATTGACACATGCTATGTTCACTTTTTTCTGTTTTTTTTCTCTTTCCCATGGTTTTTTTCCTTTTGTTCTGATTTTTTTTCTCCCAACATGATTCATAAAGCAATGTGTATTAAAAATTAATTTTTAAAAAGAAATAAGACTTCTCTTAATGTGCCTCAAAATATTGGGGTATATGGATATTCACAGAAGACTAATACCTCTGATGTGAGGGCTTCTTTACATCTTTGGTATCCATCCACCTCCTAAATGTGGCTCTAAGAAGCTATAAAATGTGTAGTAGTAAATAAAAACATTTTGGCAGATGGGGTAATCCAGGTTGAAATCGATCTAGGGGACTCAAAATCATCAGTGAGTTAAGGGGGTATCTACTGCAAACACGTAAAGGCTTCCCCAGTGCAATGGGCAAATGTGAACACTTTGTTGCAATGACCATGCAGGCAGCTGAAGCAGGCTCTGGGGAGTGTTTAGAGCTTGGTTAGACACCAAATATGCCAAGGTCACCCACCGCATCCCGGGCCATCACCAATCATTTTTAGTAGCTTTTTATTTTTCCAAATATGTGCAAAGATAGTTTTCAACATTCACCTTTGCAAATCCTTGTATGCCACATTTTTCTCCTTCCCTCCTTCCCACCCCTTTCCCCTAGACGGTAAGCAATCCGATATAAATTAAATATGCAATTCTTTTAAATATATTTCCATATTTGTAATACTGCACAAGAAAAATCACATCCAAAGGGAAAAAAAACACAAGAAAGAAAAAAACAAGCAAACAACAAAACCAAAGGAGAAATACTATGCTTTGATTCACATTCAGTTTCCATAGTTTTCTCTTCACTAGTCATTTTGACTTTGTCCTGCCACTGGTCTGTAATAACGCTGGAAGAGAGAATTTGTCTGATGACTTTGTGCAACTCTGACTGCCTTAAAACCAATTTGTGCACAAATAAAAAGATGTCACCTATACCATTTTGCAAATTTTATGTACTTCAAAATCCTGTGGCAACAGGAAAATGACAAAGTATCCGGTAGAGATACATTGGGAGATACAGTCACAACCCTAACTGCAGGCAGCCCAGACCATAGGGTGATCTCACTGGACTAGGATTCCACAGTTCCCTGGGTGTTTGAGTATCCTTTTTAAAGGACAGTACTGTTCACCTCCTAGTGTGAGAAAGGGGCTAAAAAAGTTCCTGAATGGAAAATGCCGTCCACATCCACAGTGAGAACTATGAGGGCTGAATGTAGATCCAAGCATAGTATTTTGAACTTTTTGTTTGTTTGTTTGCTTGCTTTTTACTTCTCATGTTTTTTCTCTTTTGGTCTAATTTTTCTTGCAGAACATGACAAATATGGAAATGTATTTTTAAAATTTGCACATATTTAACCCATATGAGATTGCTTGCTGTCTTGAGGAGGGGGAAGGGAAAGAGAACAATTTGGAACACAAAGATTTACAAACGTGAATGTTGAAAACTATCATTATATGAATTTGGAAAAATAAAATACTATTGAGAAACATTTTAAAAAAGAAAAAAGAAAAGTCAAAACAAATGATGTTAAAGAAGTTCACATCATATTAGAGCCCATATGGGTGGGAACCTGAATCAAAAAGAGTGATCTTTCAATTCAAATATGAGAATTATTCTGTCATTGTAAAATAATGAATACTGAATAACGTTAAGACTTAACAAAAAAAGAGAAAAAATGGTGCCCTAAAACGTTGTCAGTTTCATCTAAGCTAACCCTTGCCTGCTAACCATGGTAGTCAGGGATCCTACCTTGAGATCGAAACACAAAAACAAATGCACAAAAACATTTGTGAAAATGATTCCATTCCCCATTGGTTCATGGAATGTGTGTACACTTGTAGACAACACAAAATCCAGTAGATCTGAAAGATGAACAGTTCTTGTTGCAAGAGAATTCATCGGATATCACCTACAAATAGCAACCCCGAGTGAAACAAGGCTGGCAAGTGAAGGCCATCATTCCTCAGAGATGGATACCCCTTTTTCTGGAGTGGCCATAGTAAGGAGAAGCACCATGAAGCTGGTAGAGATTTTGCAATCCAAACTAATCTAGTAAACCAGCTCCCATGCTTTCCAAAAGCAATGAAAGACAGGCTCATGCCAATGTGATTGCCACTTGCAGAAAAAGTACCATCACATCTGTGCCTATGTTCCCAGATGATGAACTCTGATGAGGTCAAAGCAAACTTTTATGAAGACCTGAAGACCTTTATCATTAATATGCCAAAAGATGACAAGCTTACAATTCTGGGTGACTTTAATGCTAGAGTAGGCTCAGACTACCAGACAAGGCAGAGAGTCCTTGGGAGGAATGGAGTTGGAAACAGTCATAGCAATGGTCATTTACTATTGAAGACTTGTGCATCTCATAACCTCATCACCAGCACTGTCTTCCACTTTTCTAAAAGCAATACAATTTCATGGAGGTGCATTCACAGCAAACACTGGCATTTATTAAATTATGGGATCGTAAGAAGAAGAGACATAGTGAGCAAGGCAATGCGTGGTGCAGAATATCGGACTGATCATAGACTTATCCTTTCACATTCAACAAAAATGGTGGGCCAAAGGCAAAAAAAAACTACTAGAAGAATTAATGTCAACAGATTAGAGTGCTCCTCTGAGAGGTACCAGTTTGTGTTAACTCAGAGGATAAACTGAGCCAACACAACAATGGAGAAGAAAAGGAATGGGCAGTTTTCAGAGATTTGGCTTACAGCACTTATGTGGGTCAGAATACCCACAAACACCACAACTGGTTTGATGAGAAAATTTAGAAGCTGCTAAATGAAAAAATGAGAAATCTACAATGCGTACCAGCAGGATCATTCATCCACCTCTAAAAAGGCAATGTTTAACTCCCAAAGTAAAGTGCAAGCAAAGCTCAGAAGAGATGCAGGATTCTTGGCTCAGTAAGAATATAGATGAAATTAAATTTTATGTTGATAGTAACAATCCAAAGCACTTTTTTGATGCCCTAAAGGATATTTATGGGCCAAAGACCTAGAGTGTATCTCAGCTACTCGGTGTTAATGGAGTCACATTGATGAGTGATAAGGACATGATCCTGAAGAGATGGGCTGAACACTCCCATAGTGTTCCCAACAGATCATCATCAGCTGATGCTGAAGCTATTGACCATATACCTCAGGTTAAAGTCAGTCCCTTTCTAGCTGAACTTCCAACTGAAGAAAAGGTTTTGAATGCCATTAGGTTCTTCTTTCTGGTGGCAAATTGCCTGGTGCTGACTCTATTCAGCTGACATTTACAAGGCAGGGATTCTACTACTCATAAAAAAGCTAATTGAAAATGGGTTACATAACTGTTCGCATTTTTGGTTTTTCTCCCCAGGTTATTTTTACCTGGAAGATGGTCATCTACCTGAGAGTTAGAGTGGCTTCAGAAAGGACCAAGGAATGGCTCTAGGATCTGCTGCCTGACAATTCCAGGAGAAATGCCAGGAGCAGAACAGAGGTCTCTCTACACAGCATCAATCTGACCAAGGCCTTAGATCCTGTCAGTTGTGAGGGCTTGTGGAAGATCATGGAAAAATTTAGTTGCTCAGAGAAGTTTATCAGTATTGTACGTCATAGAATTCTATGATGGCATGCTTGCACAGTTTCTGGATGATGGGCAATGCTATCATGCTTTTCCAGTCACTAATGGAGTGAACCAGAGCCGTGTGCTTGTTCCCATGCCTTTTAGCATGACGTGGTCAGCAATGTTGCCCAGTGCCTTCAATGAGAACAAGTAAAGCACCAAGGTCAGCTACAACACGAATAGTAAATTATTTAACTTGAATAGGCTAAAGCCAACACTGACGTGGAGAAAGTGGAGGGAGAGTTGGTGCATGAACTTTTGTGTGTGTGATTTTTGATTTACAGATTGTTGTGCATTCAGTACAGTCTCTGAGGCTGAAATGCAACAAAATACAGATTGATTCTCTGCTGCTTGTGCTAATTTTGGCCCCACAATGAACTCCAAGAAAACAGAGGCTCTCCACCAGCCAACACCACACCATCTATTTGTAGTTACAGCAAATAGAGAATTATGAATATTGTGGATAAATTCAGTTACCTTGGCAATATGCTTTCCAGGATTGTCTACATAGGTGATGAGGTTGATATACACATTGTCAGAACTGGCTTAGTGTTTGGGAAGCCCCAAAGGAAAGTGTTTGCGGGAAGAAATATTAGACTGCCTACCAAACTGAAAGTGCTGCCATCATTATTGTATGCCTATGAAATCTGGACAGTATACTAGCGCCATTCCAGGAAATCACTTCCATTCAGATTTTCTGAGAAAGATTCTGAATATCACCTGGCAAGATAGGGTACAGAGCACTGAGATCTTTTCTTTTTTCTTTTTTTTAAATTTTATTTATAATTTTTTGACAATATATATGCATGAGTAATTTTTTTTATAACATTATCCCTTGTAAAAACTGGGACACTGATACATTGTTGGTGGAGTTGTGAAAGAATCTAGCCATTCTGGAGAGCAATTTGGAACTATGCCCAAAAAGTTATCAAACTGTGCATACCCTTTGACCCAGCATTGCTGTTATTGGGATTATATCCCAAAGAAATACTAAAGAGTGGAAAGGGACCTGTATGTGCCAAAATGTTTGTGGCAGCTCTTTTTGTTGTAGCTAGAAACTGGAAGATGAATGGATGTCCATCAGTTGGAGAATGGTTGGGTAAATTGTGGTATATGAAGGTTATGGAATATTATTGCTCTGTAAGAAATGACCAGCAGGAGGAATACAGAGAGGCTTGGAGAGACCTACATCAACTGATGCTGAGTGAAATGAGCAGAACCAGAAGATCACTATACACTTCAATACTGTATGGAGAGGTAGTCTGATGGAAGTGGAAATCTTCAACATAAAGAAGATCCAACTCCCTTCCAGTTGATCAATGATGGACAGAAATAACTATACCCAGAGAAGGAACAATGGGAAGTGAATGTAAATTGTTAGCACTACTGTCTATCTACCCAGGTTACTTATACCTTCAGAATCTAATACTTAATGTGCAACAAGAAAGTGGTATTTACACACATATATTGTATCTGGGTTATATTGTAACATATGTAAATGTATGGGATTGCCTGTCATGGGGGGGATAATTTGGAAAAATGAATACAAGGGATAATATTTTTTTTAATTCATTTTTCCAAATTATCCCCTCCCTCCCTCTACTCCCTCCCCCCGATGGCAGGTAATCCCATACATTTTGCATGTGTTACAATATAACCTAGATACAATATATGTGTGTAAATACCATTTTCTTGTTGCACGTTAAGTATTAGATTCCGACGGTATAAGTAACCTGGGTAGATAGACAGTAGTGCTAACAGTTTACATTCACTTCCCAGTGTCCCTTCTCTGGGTGTAGTTATTTCTGTCCATCATTGATCAACTGGAAGTGAGTTGGATCTTCTTTATGTTGAAGATTTCCACTTCCATCAGAATACATCCTCATACAGTATTGTTGTTGAAGTGTATAGTGATCTTCTGGTTCTGCTCATTTCACTCAGCAACAGTTGATTTAAGTCTCTCCAAGCCTCTCTGTATTCCTCCTGCTGGTCATTTCTTACAGAGCAATAGTATTCCATAACCTTCATATACCACAATTTACCCAACCATTCTCCAATTGATGGGCATTCATTCAACTTCCAGCTTCTAGCCACTACAAAAAGGGCTGCCACAAACATTTTGGCACACACAGGTCCCTTTCCACTCTTTAGTATTTCTTTGGGATATAAGCCCAATATTAGCAATGCTGGGTCAAAGGGTATGCACAGTTTGACAACTTTTTGGGCATAATTCCAGATTGCTCTCCAGAATGGTTGGATTCTTTCACAACTCCACCAACAATGCATCAGTGTCCCAGTTTTCCCACATCCCCTCCAACATTCATCATTATTTGTTCCTGTCATCTTAGCCAATCTGACAGGTGTGTAGTGGTATCTCAGAGTTGTCTTAACTTGCATTTCTCTCATCAATAGTGATTTGGAACAGTCTTTCATATGAGTGGAAATAGTTCCAATTTCATCATCTGAGAATTATCTGTTCATATCCTACAAGGGATAATATTATAAAAAATTACTCATGCATATGTGCTGTGGAAAAAAATTCTAAATAAAAAAAAACCATTATCCCTTGTATTCATTTTTCCAAATTATCCCCTCCCTCCCTCTACTCCCTCCCCTTGATGACAGGCAATCCCATACATTTTACATGTGTTACAATATAACCTAGATATAAAATATGTGTGTAAATCCAATTTTTTTGTTGCACATTATTAGATTCCGAAGGTATAAGTAACCTGGGTAGACAGTAGGTCCTTTCTTGAACTGAAGTGCCCCAAGCATTTAAACTCTATTGCAGAGCATGTAACTTTGATGGGCCAGCCTCTTTGTTTGAATGTCAAACATACACTCACCTAAAAAGACTTTTTATAGAGAGCTCATACAAGGCAAGCATGAAGGTTAGAAGAAGCAATACAAGGACAATCTCAGGGTCTTTCTGAAGAATTTTGAAATCAAAACTGGCAAAGCCAAGCCCAGGATGGCGTACCAGCATCAAAGAAGACTCTATCCTCTATGAGCAAAGCATAATTGTGAGAGTTCAAAAGAAACATGAGATGGGCAAATCTGGAGCCATCTCCCCTACAGATATTCATAAGGACCGTGTGTAGTTGACCTGTGAGCCTTCTGAGCTCCTATTGGTCTGATCGGCTACAGTTACACACATCGTAATTTGGCCCTGACATGGTGATGTTATCTTGGTTCTTTTGACTGCAGAGGACAACAAGCAACCAACCCAGGTTTTTCTGAAACCATTCCCTTCATCATTTCTTATAGAACAATAGTATTTTATCACATTCATATACCATACCTTGTTCAGCCATTTTAGGTACTCCCTCAGATTCCTGTTCTTTGCCTCTACAAAAAGATGCTATGCAGGTTGGTTTACAAACTTGTTTTGATTAGAAATAAGCTCTCCCTCTAATTCCCCCTTTTCCCTTCATTTCCTCCCTCCCATTTCTGTATGGAACAAAATATATTTCTGTACCCAAATCTGTGTGTGTGTGTGTGTGTGTGTGTGTGAATGTGAGGTGGGGAGAGGGAAAGGGTGGTAAGAAGGGAGAAAGAGGAGAAGGGGGAGAAAGGAAGAGGGAAGGAGGGAGAGAGAGACATAAAGAGATACAGAGGCAGAGACAGAGACAAAGATAGAGACAGTGACAGAAAAAGACACACACACACACACACACACACACACACACACACACACACACACACAGAAAAAGAGAAAGAGATGCAAGTGGCTACCAAGGCTCTCCCAATACCACAATTCACTCAGGAGTCTCTGGCTAATTCACGAAAAGCACATGTTTATATGAGTGATTCAGTTTTCATATGCTGTTGCTGGATTCAGTCGCTTTTAGCCCACTGGGAGATTCTGTAGGTTCAGAAAGACTGAACTGCTGGCTTCCAGTTGGTCTGGGGTTCCTTCCACTGCAGGCTCATGGGCTAAAGATTACAAGTGAAGCACCCTTTGCCCCAGACTCTGAGCCATGCAGAGAGCTATGCTTCTGGAATTTGGTGAGGGCTCAGTGCACAGTAGGATCTTCCTTATATACATTTGCAGCTGTTCTTCTTTGTCCTGGCTTTGTAATGGGGACCTGGGTAATGGGCTCCTGAGTTACCAGATGGCCCCCATTCCCATAGCCAGTGCTCGTGCAGGGCTTCCTGTTGTGGCGCCTTGGCTTGGTCCCTTTCTGTCTCTAGGCCTGGGTGCTGGGCGTTGAGTGTTCTTGATCATATCCCACCTTAGGATCTACAGAATCACTTGCTGGGACTTTTTCTTGGCTTTGCTGATAAGAATTCAGAGAAACTTTTTTCCAGCTTGTAGAGGAGGCTTGCTGGGTAACCTAGGCAAAAATGTTTCTCCTCATTCCACCATCTTGACTTCATTCTCCTCAGGATGCACACACTTTGAAGAGTAATCTTCATTTCTGATATTTTCTGCATCATTTGCTTAAGTCTAAGACTCTGGACTACCACCCTTGGGTGGGAGCCCCATCCTCAATCAGCTCTGATTATACTAGTCAATTACAGTGAATCAGCCCTGAATCTGTGCCATAGAACTGGGTAGTGACCAACAGAGCTATCAATTGGCACCTGCTCCTGTTGAGGTATGGCTCTGGGAGTTACCAGGCAATAGGTCTGGTGCACGCTGGAGCACTCTGCTGGTGTGCTTTTGTTGGCCATACTCCATTCTCATTGTTTACAGACATCCATACCTATCTCCCAATGTTGCCACTGGCTGGACAAATGACACACAGTGACTCATTCTTAGATTTCCCCAACAAGTTTCAGTTTTGCGTTTTCTAGATCTGTTTGGAGGGGTGTGGGACTTCTTTGCTTCATGCTGTTCTGCCATCTTGGCTCTGCCTCTATTATAAAATGTAAAATCCCCAGATCTTCATATCTTCTGGGGAAATGCATGATTTACCACTATAGGGGGATGGGGAAGGAAGAGGTGATCAAGATATTTTGATAAAGCTAGGGAGGGGACTTTCACCGAGGCTCCAAGGACAAATTCTCCTATTTCAAAAATTTTCTGGGCCTTACCCTGTGTGTCTTTCTGTCTATGTTGATTCCGGGATCTTTGGATGTGGATAGAGGTTGGGTCCAAGCATCGCTAAGACCATCCTTCAGTTCTGGGGGAAAGTGCTTCATTCAGAGTACTTGTTTGGGGAGGGAATCAGGAAGGGGAAAAAAGAAAATAAAAAGTGCAGACAGAGAATAAAAGAAAACTTCCAAGGAAGCAAAGATGGACAGCTCTGAAGACAATGTGTAGTATTCATTATATAGGCTTTCTTGAAATGGAAATTTATTGTTTTATAGTTTGAATATTGTGCTGTGCCACAATGGTGCCACATGGAAATGTGGTTTTTTCTATTTTGTGTATTTATGTTTTAAATGAAGAGATTTTTTTAAAGCACTTCTTCTGATTCTTGCGGTCAATTCCACTCTCAGCTGTGTAGACCACCCAGCTGACTGTCATTTTTCCTTCAGGTGTTTTGAGTTTGGAGCTGGAAGGAATTGTAGAGGTCATTTGGGCCCAAAGCCCTGCTTTATAGAGGAGGAAACTGGAAGACCCACAAAAATAACGCTAAGGAGGTTATATTTTATTCCTTGGAGTAAAACAGTTGGGGGGGGGATGATGATCACAGACCTTTACATTTGGAACATTGATTTAATAGAGAAGTGTGAAAGGGAAAAGGGAGTGGCAGGGAGACCAGGGAGGCTAGCCCTAAGGAGGAGGCAGTGTGGGGAAATTGATGGACGACTGTGCTTGAAGTGAAAACAATATGGGTTCAACACAAACTCTGAGGCTTAACTTGTTATGTGGCTGTGAGCACATCCTTTAACTTCTCTGTGCCTCAGTTTCTTCATCTGTAAAATAACAAAATTCTATGTATGAGAATCTAGTAGGTGTTTTCAGACTTTAAAATGATATGCCAGGTGTTGTAGATGAGGGGTGCTAACAGTGGCTATCCACATGAGGGGATAGCTCCAGAAGCTATTTTGGAAGACTTGGGAACTGAGCAAGCACGGGGATGGGGGCAGCATGGGAGAGGTCAAGAATAAAAGTCGAGTCAAAATGAGGCTGTGACCCTGAATGACTGGGAAAACATGAAGGTGTCAGGAAGAAGGCGAGTCTTGAAAGGTGTCTTCATGATATCTTTGTTTTTTCCATCACTTCCATTTCTGAATATAGCCATCCACCCCTCCTACTCTCCCCCCAAACAGTTTTGTGACAAAGAATAAAAACAGGAGGAAAGAACACCAGCTAACCGTCTATGTCCAGCTTCAATAAATTGGGCTAGAGGTTCCCACAGAGCAGCAGGAGCACTATCTCCCTTCCTCTCCCAGGCCACATTCGATCATGAGAAGATGTTTCTTGCCATTGTCATTGCCCCTTGCTCCTATTTGTTGGTATGTTACTTTCCCGCTTCTGCCTATAACTTCTTTCATTCCAATCTGCCCATGCTAAAGAAAGGCAATTGTTCTTGGCCTTGGAGAGCTGCTACCAACTGCTTTGGATCTCAGGACTCAAACGGGGCTTGAATTCAAAGAAGCACCAGGGGAAGACCTCATTCCTGGTCTTGGCTTGTAGGCTTACCTCATGTTTCATGATTGATGAAGAAGGAAAAACCCCTGTGGATCTCACATCCACAGCTCCCCTTTTGGCCCTTGCCTCCTCTTCCCCTCTTCTTCTCCTTTGGTTATTTTTCAGGGGCTTAGTAAGATTTCTCCAATCTTGATGTGCAGAACCGAGGGCAAGGAGTAATTGAGCTTCAACTCCAGCTCCAAGCCACAAAGTTAGACTGAAGTTTCAGTTCCTTTTTTCTTAGTTCAGCAGTTATTTCCCTTGTCAAGTTCAGGCCCAAGAAGTAATTAACAAATGAGCTCTTGTCCAAAGAGGTCGAGATTATCTGCCTGCCTGTCTGCCTCAGCAAAGTATCTAGTGCATAACATGGGACATAGTAAGTGCTTGTTGACTGTGAATTGCCTGCCTGCTTGCCTTTCACAAATGGAAGCTGTTACTTGAAGACTGAGTCATTATGGGGCCCAAAGAAGCAGCTTAGCTTTTGTGCACCCACAGAAAGAGTCTCTGAGGAATGTTAGAACTGACTATGGGAAAAGATCCACCAGGTTCCGGGGGGACTTGACAAGCCATTGGTAACCCAGGAATGAACCAAGCATGCAATGGCTACCATGGGACAGTTTCTAGCTGGCTGCTGGAGTCTAGGCCTGAGGACAATGGTGTACATTTTGTTCTTGTCAGCTGTACTGAACAGTCTTGGAATGTTTGGGTGAACGACAAAAGTTAGCAAGAGCTCCTGGGAATCCAACTCTTCCCAGAGGGGGACACATTCACATCTCTGGGCAGCATCTCCTTGGTGGCACCAGAGAAACCCCACTTGGGAGAAGATTATGGGAAGGGGTCGGGAAGCACCAGTGTGTCTACTCACATTTTTAAATTAGCCTCGCTCAGGAGGACTCTGGTTCCAAGAGAAGTCTTTTCGGAATCTTGGCCCCTTTACTCAATCACTTGAGGCAGGAGAAAAAGTGTTGGCTTGGAGTCTACAGGATTTAGCTTCAAATCCCAATCCTGCTACTCAAAGTGTGACTTTCAGTCAGATACTTCTTCTTTTTGGAACTCCATTTCCTTTTCTAGAAGTTGAACTACAAATCACTAGATGATTTCAAAAAGTCCCTTCTAACTCCCAGTTTCAAATTTGGCAGCTTCCTTCAGTGAATTATTGTGTGATGCCATTGGCCTGAGTGACACCAAATCCAAGGCTCTCTAGTTTCACGGGCCTGAGGGCTTCCTTTATCCTGAACCTGGAGAAAGGGGAGAAGGGAGGCTTTGGTTGACCTATTGATTATTCCTTCTTATTCTGCACTTCTTCATTTTGCCATGGGATGAATTTGGGCATAGTGCTGGGTCCATTCTGGTCTTGCCATTCATGATGTGTGTGAGAAATCATCCACTTTTCCCTTTTCTCCATCTGTAACATCGGGGAGCTGGCCTGAATCATCTCTAAGATACCATCTGTCTGGAGAGACAGGCTTGGGCTTTACTTGATTCAGTTCTGGACGACATTCCTTGTTTTTCATAGGCCATATGTGAAACACACATATTACTTGCTGAAACTTTTGAATACTATTTCAAAATTTTAAATTCAAAATTTTATTCTTTTTTTCTTTTTTTATATCACCAAAATATCTCCCATTTTATCATTCTTCCCCTCTCCTCGAAAGCCATACCAAAAAACCAAATTATATATTTTAAAGAAAAAAAAGAAAAAACATTTTTAGACTGAAAATATATGTAATATGCCTCATTCAGAAACCCCCCACTTTTGCAGCTTGGGCAGCACAGTTCTGCTCCTGAAGTCAGGAAGTTGTTTGCTTTTGCTTAGTCATTTTTCAGTCATATCTGACTCTGTGACTCCATTTGCAATTTTTCTGGCAAAGAGACTGGAGTGATTTGCCATTTCCTTTTTCAACTCATTTTGCAAATGAAGAAAATGAGGCAAAAAGGGGTAAGTGCTTTGCCCAGGGTCACACAATAGTATCTGAGGTCAGATTTACATTCAGAAAGTCTTCTTGACTCCAAGCCTAGCATTCTATCCACTGTGCCACCTAGGAAGATCCGATTACTTTACCTCTGCATCAGTTTTCTCATCTGAAAAATGAGGACCATAATAGCACCTACCTCCATGGTTGTTGTGTAGCTCAAATGAGATAATAATTATAAAATGCTTAGCAAAGTGACTGGCACCTAATAGGTGCTTCGTAAATGGATGTTCTCTTCCTTTCTTCAGAGGATTGGGTCAGGGGTGTTCACTTTTGAATCATACTTGTTCTTTACAAATTTGAAACTTTTTGATTTCTTTTTTTGCTGTTGTTTGTTCTTTCCATTGACATTGTTGTAGTGAGTTTTAAAAAATTCTGTTGACTTCCTTCTGCATTAGTTCATGTAGATCTTTCCATGCTTCTCTATATTCATTACATGCAGTATTTCTCACAGCACAGAAATCTACATCACATCTATGTACCACAATGTGTTTAGCCATTCCTCACTAGATGGGCATCTACAGCAATTTGTTCACAATTCTTTGCTATCATCAATTGCTGCTATAAATATTTTGGAGTATATGGAGATTTTTTTTTCTTTTCAATAACCTCTTTTAGGAATAAACCTTATGGTGATTTAGTTGCTTGCTTGGCATAATTCCAAAATACTTTTCAAAATGGTTTATAGCTCTACCAGTAATACACTAGTGGGTCTGTCTTACCATAATTCCTCCAACGTTGAATATTTCCATCTTTTTTTATCTTTGCAAATTTTCAGGATATGAGGTAAAATCTCAGGGTTGATTCAATTTGCAATCTTTCTAATTAGTGATTTGGAGTGAGTGTCCTTCATATGGTTGTTCGTGGTTTACTATTCTTTTGAGAAAATTTTTGTTCGGGGCAGCTAGGTAGTACAGTGGATAGAGCACCAGCCCTGAAGTCAGGAGGACCTGAGTTCAAATCAGATCTCAGACACTTAACACTTCCTAGCTGTGTGACCCTGGGCAAGTCACTTAATTTCAATTGCCTTAGCAAAATAAATAAATGAATAAAAATAAAATCATCCTAATAGGAAAAATGGGGTGGGGAAAGACTGCAATATAATTTTGTTTAAGACTTTGGGGGAGATTTTTCAGGATTCTTGCTACCTACAACCCAAATACAAAAGAGAGAGAGAGAGAGAGAGAGAGAGAGAGAGAGAGAGAGAGAGAGAGAGAGAGAGAGAATTTTGTTCATAACCTTTGATTATTTACTGAGTTGTTTTTAACATATTAGATATATATGTGTGTGTTATATATGTCTATATGAGTATATTATATTTTATGTGATGATATATGGATATTACATGGGTTTTCCCATATTATATCATTTTATATTTTAAATGCACACACACACACACACACACACACACACACACACACACACATATATATATATATAAAGTTATTTGTATTTTTGGATACCAAACCCTCATCTGAAAAAATTTATATAAAGCTTTTTTCCTGTTCTACTACTTCTCTTTTCATCCTTGCTTTTCATTCATTTAGTCATGTCCAATTCCTCATGACCCTATGGACCATAGCATGCCAAACCTTTCTATCTTTCCACTATCCCTTGAAGTCTGTCCAAGTTCATGTTTGTGTTTTCCATGACACTATCTATCCATCTCATCCTCTGATGAACCTTTTTTTCTTTTGCCAGCAATCCTTTCTAATATTAGGATCTTTTCCATTGACTCCTGCCTTCTCATTATGTAGCCAAAGCTTCAGCTTTAGTATTTGACCTTCTAGTGAATATCTTGAGTTTAATTTCCTTAAGTATTAACTGATTTGACCTCCTTCCTGTCTAAAGGACTCTCAAAAGTATTCTCCAGCATCACAATTTGAAAATGTTGATTCTTCAGTGCTCAGCTTTCCTTATTGTCCAACTCTCATAGCCATACATGGCTTTTGGAAAAATCATATCTTTGACTACATAAATCTTTGTTGGCATGCTTTTTACTATGCTATGGAGATGTGCCCTAGCTTTCCTTCCAAGGAGCAAGTGTCTTTTAATTTCATGGTTGCAGTCGGCATCTGCAGGGATCTTTGAGCCCAAGAACAGAAAATCTGACATTGCTTCCATTTCTTCTCTCTCTGTTTGCCAGGAAGTGATGAGCCAGCCAGTTGCCAAGATCTTTTTTTGATGTTAACCTTCAAGCCATCTTTTATACTCTCCTCTTTTACTCTCATCAAGAGATTTCTTAATTCCTCTTCACTTTCTGCCATTAGTCTACATCTGCACTCTGCACATCTGAAATTGTTGATATTTTCCCCTCCAACTTTGATTCTGGCTTTTGATTCATCTAGCCTTGCATTTTGCATGATGTAACTCTGCATATAAGTAAATAAGGTGACAATGTACAGTCTTGTCTTATTCCTTTTCCAATCTTAAGTCAATCAGTTGTTCCATGTAAAATAATCTTACTTTGTCAAAGGCCTTTTCTGAATCTATAGAGCTAATCGTGTGCTTTGGGATATATTTGTTTTTAATATGGCTAATTATTAATATGGTTGATTCTTTTCCTAATGTTGAACCTTCCCTGCATCTTTGGTATACCACTTCACATGGGCTTAATGAATGATTTCTTGAATGAATTCTGTAGTCTACAGGATTTTACCTCAAATTATTTTTGAATCAATATTCATTAATGATGTTGGTCTGTAGTTTTCCTTCTGTTTTATCCTCTGGCTCAGGTGCAAAGTCTAAATATTTGTGTCATGAAAGAAACTTGGTAGCTTGTTTTCTTTTTCAATTTTTGATAAAAATTGATGTGATGTAGGTAATAATTGTTCCTTAAAAGTTTGATAGAATTCTTATGTGAATCCATCTGGACCTGGAATATTTTCTTTTGGTAGTTTTCTTATAGGTATTTCTATTTCTTTTTCTGCTAATTGAAATTTTATTTGGTTTTTTGTCAGTTTGGGCATTTTGTATTTTTGAAGGTAATACTCTATTTCTCTTGTGCTCTCAGATTTGTTAGCAGATAGCTGTGTATAGTAGGTGATTTCACTTTCTTCAATTTCCTTGATTTAATTTTCTGCCTTCTTTCAAATCAAGATGGCTAAATTTTTTTTTTAATGTCATTGCTTGTGGGATAGCTAGGTAGTGCAATGGATAGAGCATCAGCCCTGAAAGTGGGAGGACTTGAGTTCAAATCCAGTCTCAGATAATACTTGTCTGACCCTGGGCAAGTCATTTAACTGTGATTGTCTCCAAAATCTAAAAAAAAAATTTGTTAGTCTTTTCAAAGATTATTTATATATCATTTCTGTGGGGTTTTTTTGGGGGGGTTCCAGTTTATTTCTTCTTTAATTTTGTGTTTATTTTAAATAAAATAAAATTGTTGGCTTTTTCATTTTTATAAGTGAATATTCTGCTCATTAATCTTCTCCTTTTCTATTTTGTTAATATATAATTTTTCTCCTGGAGATTGCTTTTAGCTGCATTTCAGAAATTTTGGAATGTTGTATCATTATTATGATTTTCTTTTGCATGATTACTAATGCTTCTATTATTTGTCTTTTGACCGATTGATTGAGGATTTCAATGTTAAGTCTCCACTTGGATCTGTCTTTTGTTTGGCTTCCCTATTGTTATTCTGTTGTGATCTGTAAAGGATGCTTTTACTATGGTTGCCTTTTTACATTTATTTGCAGATCTCCAAACCCCCCTCATACACAGTTTCTACAAAAGTTCCACATGGGACTAAGAATTTTATGTTGTTAGCCATACCATACATCTTTTAATATCAGTTTCCCCAGCAATGTGTTAAATTTCTATATTTTTTTCTTTTTTCTTTTCTTTGTTAGATTTGTCCAAAACAATAGAGGGACATTAAAATTTCTGGATCTTCTTGTGGTTTGGTTAATTTTTCTTTTATGAATTAGATTCCAAAGTATCTATAGCATATATTTTAATACTTATCTTGGTTTATAATCTATACTTCCTTTCAGCATAATGCATTTTTTTCATTTACCTCTTTTTACGTTGTGAATGTCTCTTTTTGTTTTCTTATGGTAGTACTTTCATTCTTTCTGGATGCTCCTGATGCATAGTAAATTTTGTTTCAACACTTCATTTTTATCCTCACTATGTATTTTTTACTTTAAGTATGTTTCTTGTAAGTATCGGATCATGTTTTTTTCTTATCCATTCTTTCACTCATTTTTATTTTATTAGATTGTTTTATGTATTCACATTTAAAGTTGTGTTTTATATTTTTATTTTTTGTCTTCAATATTGAGCTTTTTTAATTAAAGTTTTGCTTTATTTCTCTTCTCTAAAGCCAGCACTTTGTTTCTTGTTATTTTAGCTTAATCTACTTTAAGGTAACTTTATTCTGAAAAAACTCTAACCCTAACCCCTTCCCTCTGCCCCACTTCCCCTTCTGTTTGTCTTTCTTTTCCCTTGTTTTGGAGTTTTGCTTATTAATTTTACTTCCCTTTTTCCTTTTATATGGTGATCTAATTATTTCCCATTTTTCCTCATCGTTAAATAGTCAAGTAAAATTTCCCTTCTTCTCTTTACCTTCAACTTGTTTCATTAGTTTTTAATTTCATTTTCTGTGCCTTAAAAAAGGAGTATTTCCCTTATTCTCTTAATTCTCTCTCCACTATTTCTGTCTATTCTAGCTTTTTTTCTTTAATAATAGTCCTTATGTTTATTGATTCTTTTTTTAATCTCTATGTTCTTTATGGAATTAAAACTTCTAAAGTACCTATTTTGTGTTTCCACTTCTAAACACCTCGTATGCCTTCTAGCTTCTTACCCCTTCCTTTGTTTTGTTATATTTCACTCTTACATTCTTAAATTATACATTTCTGGAGGAGATGGAGAACTTAGAAGTACTTTATCCATTGTAGAAATTTCCCTCAATCTTTGATTCAGCAGTTCATTGTTACCCCTTACCTCCCTAGGATCATTTTCCCTCAGTTTTCATGAAATCTCCTTTAGGGGTCCACTCTTCTGGGTATCCATTGCCCCTAGAAGCTCTGATTTCCTTTCTCCTAAAGCAAGATGCTATCTAAGGAGGCCCGATATTCTCTCAGAGGTAGTAGTCTCTCTAAACTGACAAAATATCTGCAGATTATCCCTATTGTAAGGTCTGAATTTCTCATTACTCTCTCTCTCTCTCTCTCTCTCTCTCTCTCTCTCTCTCTCTCTCTCTCTCTCTCTCTCTCTCTCTCTCTCTCTCTCTCTCTCTCTCTCTCTCTCTCTCTCTCTCTCTCTCTCTCCCTCTCTCTCCCTCTCTCTCCCTCTCTCTCCCTCTCTCTCTTCTCTCCTTATGGGAGTCTATTTCAGTGGCATCCTCTCCCACAGAGTGAGTTGAGATTTCCCCCTTTCTTTCTGTCCTGTTTCAATCCCTCCCTTAGCCACCTCACCTGTAGGCCCTTTTCGTCCTGAGAGACTATAGGAATGATTTTCAGTTTCCTGTCATGTTTTACTATTATTGGACTATTAACTTCATCAGGCTATATCCTACATTCCCCTCTAGCTTCTTCCTCTCCATTCCTTCATTTATGTTCCTTCTCATTTTGCAGCTTAGTTCTAACAAGACATTCATGTGGCTGGTATGTTCTGAGGTATCCCTGGTGTTTCGGGCTTGTTCCTATAGATTGGCTTAACACCAGCACCCAGTTCAGTTTGATGCTGAGATGAAATGTGGCACTTAAAAGTTATTTTAGAGGTAACAAAAAGGAGATTGACTTCTGGTTGCTCTGGACACAGCTCCCCTCATTTCCATGTGCAAACAGCACTGCTTAGAAGAGCAGGATATCGGCCAGTGAAACTTTTTATATATATCTTTTTATTTTTCAAAATATACGAAAAGATAGCTTTCAACATTCACCCTTCCAAAACATTGTGTTCCAAAATTTTCTCTTCCCCCTTTCCCCACTGGATAGCAAATAATCCAATATAGATTAAACATGTGCAATTCTAAACATATTTCCACATTTAGATCAAAAGGGGGGAAAATAAGAAAAAAACAAGCAAACAAAAAAAAAAGGAGAAAATACTATGTTGTGATCCACCCTCAATCCCCACAGTCCTCTCTATGGGTGGCTCTCTTTATCACAAGACCATTGGAACTGGCCTGAGTCACCTCCCTGTTGAAAAAGCCACACCCATCAGACTTGAACATCATATAATAATTGCTATTGCTGTGTATAATAGATCTCCTGATTCTGCTCATTTCACTCAGCATCAGTTCCTGTCAGTCTCCAGGCCTCTCTGAAATCCTCCTGCTGGTCATTTCTTACAGAACAATAATATTCCATAACATCCTTATACCATAACTTACTTAGCTATTCTCCAACTGATGGGCATCCAGTTTTTGGTTCCTTGACACTACAAAAGGGCTGCCACAAATATTTTTGCACATTTGGGTCCTTTTCCCTTTTTATACTCTCTTTGGGATACAGGCCTAATAGAGACACTACTGGATCAAAGTATAAGCAGTTTGATAGCCCTTTGGGCATGATTCCAAATTGCTCCCCAGAATGGCTGGATCAGTTCACAACTTCACCAACAATGTAGTAGTGATCCAGTTTTCCCCATATCCCCTCTGACATTTAAAATCTTTTTCTATCATCTTAGTCAATTTGAGAGCTGTCTTAATTTGCATTTCTCTAACTGTTGGGTCCTGCTTTCTGGAGCCTCCATGCTGGGGTTATTAAAATATTGTGTCCTCACCACATAACATTTCCACTCTTTCTGTTAGTTTGCTTGCATTTCTTTTTTCTTCTCAGGTTTTTTTTACCTTCTTTCTAAATCTGATCTTTCCTGTGCAACAAGATAACTGTATAAATATGTATACATATATTGTATTTAACATATACTTTAACTTATTTAACATGTATGGGACTACCTATCATCTAGGGGAGAGGGTGGGGGGAAAAGTTGGAACAGAAGTTTTTGCAAGGGTCAATGTTGAAAAATTACCCATGCTCTCCAGAATGGTTGGATTCATTCACAAACTCCACCAGTTTTCTCGCATCCCCTCCAACATTCATCATTATTTGTTCCTGTCATCTTAGCCAATCTGACAGGTGTGTAATGATATCTCAGAGTTGTCTTAATTTGCATTTCTCTGATCAATAGTGATTTGGAACACTCTTTCATGTGAGTGGATATAGTTTCAATTTCATCCTCTGAAAATTGTCTGTTCATATCCTTTGACCATTTATCAATTGGAGACTGGCTTGATTTCTTATAAATTAGAGTCAATTCTCTATATATTTTAAAATGAGACCTTTATCAGAACCTTTAACTGTAAAAATGTTTTCCCAATTTGTTGCATACCCTTTAATCCAGCAGTGCTACTACTGGGCTTATATCCCAAAGAAATACTAAAGAAGGGAGAGAGACCCACATGTGCAAAAATGTTTGTGGCAGCCCTTTTTTTGGAGTGGATAGAAACCAATATGCCCATCAATTGGAGAATGGCTGAATAAATTGTGGTATATGAATATTATGGAATATTATTGCTCTGTAAGAAATAACCAGCAGGATGGTTTCAGAAAGGCCTGGAGAGACTTACATAAACTGATGCTGAGTGAAATGAGCAGAACCAGGAGATCATTATACACTTCAACAACAATACTGTATGAGGATGTATTCTGATGGAAGTGGAAATCTTCAACAAAGAGAAGATCTAATTCAGTTCCAATTGATGGACAGAATCAGCCAAACCCAGAAAAGGAACATTGGGAAATGAGTGTAAACTGTTTGTACTTTTTCTTTTCTTCCCAGGTTATTATTACCTTCTAAATCCAATTCTCCCTGTGCAACAAGAGAACTGTATGGTTCTGTACACATATATTGTACCTATGATATTCTATAACATATTTAACATATATAAGACTGCCTGCCATCTAGGGGAGGGGGTGGAGGGAAGGAAGGGAAAAGTCGGAACAGATGTGAGTGCAAGGGATAATGTTGTAAAAAATTACCCAGGCATATGTTCTGTCAATAAAAAGTTATAATAAAAAAATAAAGTAACTGTAAAAAAAAAAAGAAAAAGAAAAAGAAAAAAAAATACCCATGCATATGTTTTGTATATAAAAAGCTATAATGAAAAATAATGAAAAAATTTTTTTAAATTGTGTCCTGCTTTCTAGAGCCCCCATGCTGGGGTGATTAAAATATTCTGTCTTAGTGAAGTGATGAGGCAAGACTCCTGAGGATGGTGGAAATATGGAGTCTGTTTATTCCAAGGATTTTCCCTTTTTTATACCCTCATACCTTTATGTAACAAAAACAATGGGCATGCATCAAGTATATACTGTGCACATGGGACCACATAAACAACTTGCTATTGTATGTAGTTTGCCACTTGGTATCCCTCTGCTTCAATCTCAACATAGGTTGTCACCGCCTCCTGACTTCTCAGGAAGGCTGAGAGCCCTTAGGGGAAATGGGGAGCCGAACCAGAAGTTGTCAGCATCTGAAAGGTCTTATCCCTCATCCAGTTCCCCCACTATCTGTGGCTTTCTATATCTCACCCTTTCTTTGGTTTTAATTGAAGTGGGTATATATATATATATATATATATATATATATATATATATATATATATATATATATATATCAGTGGTTAGATCCATCACCATAGGAGGAATCACACAGGCAAGTTGTAATATCTTACAAGCAAGCAGTAACACTATGAATAAGCAAAATACTATAAAAGATTTTCATGAGTCTCAAAAGGAAGATATTAAAAATAACAATCAATTAACAACCACACATACACCTCCTTCAGCAGCCAAGAAATAGTCCAAAAGCAATATATTGTCCATCACTTCATGTGTCAGGGAATCCAATGATTCCTGAAGGTTTTGAAGTCCTGTATTAGTCTCATTGAGAATTATTTTTGATGTTCACAAGTCAATTGTCATACACAAAGAGTTAACTGCTAGGCTCTTTCAGTGGTGGACACAGTCAGCAATGGAATCACTCAATGTTTCTTGGATCTTCTTCATTTTGAGGGTCTTCTCTTTTTCAATCTCTCTCCGATGGACAAGGTGGATACAGCTCATTGGCACCCATCTGATTCCTTCTCCATCTGTAGAAATACAAGCAAGCCCTCTCCCCCAAGCAGTTAACCTATCTGGTCCCTTCCATTCACCACTTTTGGGATCTCTCCACACTACTTGGCGATTATCTAAAGATAGTGGAGCTGCTCGCACTGGACACTGCCCTTCTGACAGGTTATAAAACCTGTCTGCCAGAGCCAGTGCATTCCATCAAAAAATTTTTTTAATATATAAAGTTAAGTTTAGAAGTTCTCTAGGGTTACCTGTGGCTCCTCCTTTCTTTTGTTTTTGGAGGAGCATCTTAATGTCTCTTTCTTCTCTCTATTATTGCCTGTCCTTGAGGATTAAAAAGTATGCCAGTGATTTGTAAAATCTGATACTGTGGCAAATACAGGGGAATTTCAAGGACTTAGAGAAGAGTGTAGATGTGCTTGGTCAAATTGCTCCTGTACTATATCTAATAAGGCCTGAATTTTCCCACTGATTAAGGGCCACTCTTCCACTCACACAGGTGTATCAGTTTTTCATTGAATGGGAACAGGTGAGAGTGCTGGCAGGCCTTCAACAGCAGCCCTGTTAAAAAGCTGAAGTACTTAATTGTAATCCTAACTGTTGTAAGATGTCTCTTAACCACAGATTAGTGGGGATTTATTTTTTACTACAAAGGGAATAAAAACTATTTTATCGTCAAATTTCTATCTCAAAGGGGTAGTACTAACTTCAGCTGCTATTGCTCCTCCTATGCCAGACATATGGGTATTTGCTGTAATCTTTGGCCAATGACTGGGATATTAGCCACACATTGCTCAGTTTCCCACATTAGTGTATGGATGGACACTGTTTTGTAAGTATTCTCAGGAGGTGAAATGGTCAAGCCAACTGTGTGTGCAGGCAAGGGGTCTATAGGCCAGACAGGGACAGATTTCACTCTCTAGATCTCAGTAGTCCCCGGGGCATACAGCTCTATTCTCCCTAATTTCAGTTCCCTTCCCAAACTGGCTTGCTTAAAGACTCTCTGGGTGTAATAACAGTTGCCATCATGCACCAAGTGTTGTTTTTTTTTTTTTTTTTTTTTTTTTTTGCCTAAAGTGGAGCCCTTCTCTTGTAATGAGGACATAGGGGATGGGCAAAACTGTTGCATGCACAGTAGGATCTTCCTTATACACATTTGCAGCTGTTCTTCTTTGTCCTGGATTTGTAACGGGGACCTGGGTAATGGACTCCTGAGTTACCAGATGGCTCCCATTCCCATAGCCAGTGCTCGTGCAGGGCTTCCTGTTGTGGTGCCTTGGCTTGGTCCCTTTCTGTCTCTAGGCCTGGGTGCTGGGCTTTGAGTGTTCTTGATCATATCCCACCTTAGGATCTACAGAATCACTTGCTGGGACTTTTTCTTGGCTTTGCTGATAAGAATCCAGTGAAACTTTTTTCCAGCTTATAGAAGAGGCTTGCTGGGTAACCTAGGCAAAAATGTTTCTCCTCATTCCACCATCTTGACGTCATTTTCCTCAGGATGCACACACTTTGAAGAGTAATCTTCATTTCTGATATTTTCTGCATCATTTGCTTAAGTCTAGACAATCTACAAAACAATAAATAAAGCCTTGATTTGTACTATTTAACAAAGAGCTCTCAGAAGTTAGTTTTAGCTGGCTCCAGCATACTCCAGATAAGAGGGTAAACAAGCTGCAACTTATAAACAATGGAGGGAGGGAAGAGAACAAGCATGATAGATATAGATACAAACACATCATCATCATCATCAAGAAGCCATATGGCAGGAAGAGAAGATGGTTTAATAGTGTGGGAAGAAGACAGAGGACACGAGCAGCCAGGAGAAGAAGTCAGCTTAGGTGCTGAACTTAGGAGAGGGCTCATCCATTACATGAGTAATAAGAAGGGAGAATGGACATTTTCTCTGATCCCCATGACCTCTCAAACCTCTCCAAAATAGAAATGATGTGCCAACTTCAGTTGTCTTTCTGGCCTAGGACACTTCGACTTAAAAAAAAGGGGGGGCAGCTAGGTGGCGCAGTGGATAGAGCACCAGCCTTGAATTCAGGAGGAGCCGAGTTCAAATCTAGCCTCAGACACTTAAGACTTCCTAGCTGTGTGACCCTGGGTAAGTCACTTAACCCCAGCCTCAGGGGAAAAAAAAAAGTTAAAAACAAAACCCAGGAATTGATGCTTACTAATCCTGAGTTCACTTCTTCCTCACTAGCAGACTCAATGACAAAACACAGGTCTATAATGAAACTTATCTCTGCACCCTGGTTCCCCCTTCCCCTTTCCAGCACCATGGGAAGCTTGTTTGGCTCACACTAGCCAGCTTGGCCACAGCCTTTTAGGAACCCTGGAAACGGCAGCATTGCAAAGCTCTGAATTGCCAGTGCTGGACCAAAGACCTGAAAAACAGAGGGAATGGGTCAGGTCCCCAAGACAGGACTCCATGTGTCGCAGGGGTGGCTCTGTAATACCCCACCAAGTCTGAAGGAAGAGCACAGCATCCAACTGTGGACATTTCTTGTTAGGATTCTTACAAGGTGCTAAGTCACTGGAATGGATAGAGACAATAATTATCTAATTTAGCCTGGTTCAGTATGGTTGATGTGATCTGATCCTGGTTATGGGCCAGAACTGGAAACAAGGTACTGAGTGGAATTGAGGAGACAGTGGTTAAATCTAATTTAGCATTGATTTCATCCTACAACAAATAATGGTTTCCTAGTGATGTAATGATTGGTGTGCAGCATATAAGCAAGAAGCTCTCTGGGCCAGGGAGGACTTTGAAAGGACTTTGGGAGGACTTTGGGAGATTCAGAGTCAGGATTCAGTCAAGGAGATTCACAAGTCGGGCAGAACGAAGGAAGACAGAGAAGTGGTGGCAGGCTATCCTGTGGAGAACACTGAAACCAAGATCTGGAAGGCCTCCAGAAAACTAGCCGAGCCCCAAGTGAAGGAGAGGAGATTTGGAAAGAAACGATAAAGCATTTGGGGTGATTGAACTGAACTGAAACTAAGGCTGCCTCCAGAAGCTCCACAAGAGATCTGCTCCCAGAGAATGATTATAATTTAGAGAAGAGAACAGGAGATGTGTACTCTACAGTTTTTAAAAGTTCAGTGATCTCCTCCCAGGTTACAATTAAACCTTGATTTTTTTTACCAGTCTGACCAAGTTTTCGACCCATCTACCTTGAACTGGAAAAGCAGGCTGTTTTCTAAACATCTGCCCCATTTCAGCTGAAATATTACTTTAGCTCTTTAACAAAGTTTTTGTTGTACTCATCCTAATTTCTGGGTCACAGATGAAGGTTATTTATAATAATTTATAATTATTATCTCTATCCATTCCAGTGACTTAGCACCTTGTAAGAATCCTAACAATTTCTGGTCAAATGTCAGTTGGGGCAGAGATCTAGGCTGGTGGAGCAGGAATTGCCCAGTGTGGGATAAGGTTGAGACTACTTTTGAGATCCAGGCCCTGGGGGCTTTCATAGGGGAGAAAGTCATGCAGTGAGTGATAAGGAAAATAAGTATCTGAGTCCCATCCAGGGGGAGAAGTGAATGTTCTCCCATACCAGGCCAATGGCAGTTAGAGTAACCTTAGCCCTCTTAGCTCCTCTCCCACTAAACTTTTATTTTACTTGTCATGGGAGTCTGTTGCATACACAGGGCACTTAAGACTCTCATACAAGGGTCAAGGATTTGGGGTAGATTAAAAATCCACTCTGACTCTCCAATGAGAAACAAATGTCCTAGGCGAAAACTCTTCCATGATTTTTTCAGCACATAACATCATCCAATCAAACTAATTTCTAAAATTTCCAGACTAAACAAACATTCCTATGTCCCTTTCACAGAAGGCACAACAAAATTTCTCGTGGAATCCCAGTATATGATCTCCTTAGGGAGACAGGTAAATCTCCTCTGGGTCCTTATCCCAAAGAGCAACCAAAATCTCCTCCAGTGGACCACTGCTGCTGCAAGGATAATCCAAATGGAACTGCAAACTCACCAGGTAGGACAAGAAGGCTCAGTTATAAAAATCACAAAACAAGGCTCTCAAGAAAAGGAATTAAGCTAATTCTATGAGTTGCTTCCTTAGGATTTCTGGGCACAAGCAAACTCTGTCCTCTGAACATGCAGGGCCTAAGTATCTCGCCATAAAAGCCAACAGTTCTCTACAAATGTGAAGGGTACAATTTTAACTCCGATGAGGCTCTCCTTGGCAGGGGAGGGGTGGCTCTAATTTTCATATCCAGGTGAGCTGTATCACTCTTCAGGTTACTCTTAAGTTTGGGGGACTACTTTCTCTATTGCCAACAACTCGAATGTTCATCAGTTGTGTTCCTTTCATCGTTCCCTCAGTGCATAAGAAAGACCCCATCCACCTGAGGTCTGGACAAATTTTTCTACATGTCTCTTCCTACCCAGGAACTCTCTAGGATACCTAGATCATTGTCAGTTCCCTAGAAGTCCAGGCAAATTTCCTTGTAGTTCTTACTGCAATCACTCATATTGGAATCCCAATGGAATCCCAAACTCACTGATTAAAACAAGTCAGAAAAAGAGCCCTCCCTCCCATTGCCATTACTCACAACGTAGAATCATGGAGATTGGCAAGCAAACATATTTAACAAAATTAGCAATTGAGAAAGTCATACAGAGTAGATGGAACAAATGAGTCAGAGAACTCAATGATCCAGGAGTGAACTGAAAGCTTTGAGAAATCTGAGTGAGATGGCTTTCACTCCCAGAAACGTATTCATTTTTAGCAGCATCTTGGACTCAAGGAAAATATGTTTTTAATAATAGTTTATTATTTTCAAAATACATGCAAGGATAGTTTTCAGCACTCACCCTTGCAAAGCCTTGTGTTCCAGATTTTTTTCTCCCTCCCTTCCTTCACCCTCCTCCCTTAGATAGCAAGCAATCCAATATGTTAAACATGTGTAATTCTTCTAAAGATATTTCCACATTTATCATGCTGCACAAGAAAAATTAGTTCAAAAAGGAAAAAAAAACGAGAAAGAAAACAAAATGCAGCAAACAACAACAAAAAGGTGAAAATACGAGGTTGTGATCCATAGGTATTCCCCACAGTCCTTTCTTTGGATGCAGATGCTCTATCCATCAATTGGAAGTGGCTTGAATCAATGATTGTTGAAAAGAGCCACATCCATTAGAATTGATCATCACATAACCTTGTTGTTGCTGTGTATAATGTTCTCTTGGTTCTACTCATTTCACTTAGCATCAGTTCATGTGTCTCCAGGCCTCTTTGAAATCATCAAGGAAAATACTGAGGAGCTACTTTGACGGGCCAAGGATCTTACATCCTTCTGTTTACCATTCAAAGACCATACCTTCTCTCCTCATCTTTCTGCTTCTCTCTTTGGGATTCTTGCTCCCAAGTTTCTCAGCCGATCAGGACTCATATTTTCCTCACATATGTTTTATGTCCAGTTCTGTCCTTTAGGGCAAATTTTGCCCCTTCTACTTGGAGGTCATGAAAAAATTCAGCAATAGTAAAAGGTTTCTAAACACAACAACCAAAAATTAATTCAGAATCAAATGCATAATGAATCCGAGGTGTTTGGGCCAGCACTTGCCCATGTTGCATTGTGTGACTTCACTGCAGCCTGGGCTCTGAACACACATGTACACTTTTCACTGTACAGGTCATGAATGCTGCCAGAAACACCTCCACTCATATCTGAGGGAGAGTTGGGTAAAAACTTCTTGCTGAAAAGGGGTCATGAGTGGCAAAAGTTTAAGAAGCCCTCCTTTAGGGTATTGCCCAAACTTACCTTTAGCCTTTCTAGGTTTGAGCCCACTTTCTCCTTGGTATATATTGCTGAATGTCATAGACTTTTGAAGGGAATGTTTTGCAGCTATGTACTTACTCTTCCACCTTAGTAAAAAACAAACAAACAAACAAATCCCAACTTTTCTAAAAACTAAGTGTGGACAATTGCTGTCAACTACTCATCAATGGAGGGGAGCATATTGGTGGGGGACCATGAACCATAGCATCAGAAGAACACTTTTTAACCCCTCTACCTGTTGGCAGACAAGTAGAAGTGTCCCTCTGGAGACTCAACTTGTCAAGGCTAATGGAGTTTGAGAGAGTAATTCCAGAACAGGTACTGAAAACGTATGGTGTTTAGAAGAAAAGTTTCTGGCTCTGCTGTTTTCTTCCCCCGTTAGACCACAGCTGTACTTATCAATGTTCAGTTTGGAGGGCTAAGTTACAGGAAGGACGTTGACAAGCTGGGGCAAGTTCAGAGAAGGATGACCATCATGATGGGAAGATTCACAACTACATTTGTAGTTAGGAGCAAGCCTGTAATGTTCAAGAGATGATGAAGAAATTGGTGGAGTAGAGCAGACAGTACAGAGTGGGGAATAATTGTAAATAAAGTTAGATTATTTAGGTTATAGAGGGGCTCCAGTGACAGTGTGAGCTGTAGTAAGCAACTGGAAACTTGCTGTAAGAACTTCTTTTCTCCCGTTGAAGCAACTGGGGTTAAGTGATTTGCCCAGGGTCACACAGCTAGTAAGTGGTATCTGAGGTCACATTTGAACTCGGGTCCTTCTGACTCCAGGGCTAGTGCTCCATCTACTGCAGTGCCACTTACCTGGCCCTTAAAGAACTTTGTTCTTCCCAATAATTCCTTTTACTCTGTAGCCCATTTACCAGACACATTTTGCCAGATACATTATCTTTTTTAAAAGGAAACATTTTCTTAGGAAAATGGAAGTGGGGCAAGTAGAAAGGGAGGACACAACCTCCTCAGGAAGCTGCCCTATAAAATGGTGGATCTTGAACTTTCACAGCCCAGATGAACATTACATTAATCCCCATATCATATAGTGTGGCTAAAGTGTTCAAGGTCAGGATATAAACAGATTAATTCTCAAGCCCACCATACTGTTCTCCAGTAAGCAGAAGTTCCCATATATACCATTGTTTCCATGAGGGAAAGATCAGGTTGAGTTATAAACCATTTTCAAAACACTCCTTAGGTATGTTGGACTGGGGCCTCTTTTTTCAGGTATGGGTCAGCCTAGCTGGTCAGTGATTCTTTGAGATCATGACCTAATGCTCTGTAAGAACTCAAGCTGCTCCTGAGTAACACAATTATCTTTCCAGCTACCAACTTTCCTCCCCTTTAGAAATGGAGCTGTGAACTGAGGACAACTAAAAAATTAGAGCCTTATGGTTCTTGATAGTGTTTGGGCAACAAAATAATCTATTAGGACATTCTTTCTTACATTGAATCAAAATGTGCTACTCTGTAATTTCTACCAGTTGTTCTGCCTAGTTTTTCCCTCCCAAGCTACACAGAATAAGTGCAACTTCTTTTACATTCTGATATCCTTGAGATATTTTAAACAAGGGTTCATGCTGTACTCTCTAAGTCACTCTTCCAAGCTAAACTTTTCTTTCTTTGATGATTTATAGATTTTTCCAGTTTTATTCTATGCCCTTCAGTTCATCATTATTCCTCTGCAGATACGATACTTATTCCTAAACATGGTACCCCAGATTTCTAACAAGTACAGATCTACAGTTGTACTGTTTGTTCCCGTATTCTTAATCCTATAATTGTATTAATATAGCCAAAGGTTGTACAACCTTCCCCACCCCCTGTGTTATCATACCATTGTGTCATTCTGAGCTTAAAATCTAGTAAATCATCATGGTATAGTGGATGAAGCAGAGGATTTGGAATCAGGAAGACCTGACTTGACTTCCCATCTCAGATACTTATTGGCTATGGGATTGTGGGCCTACCATTTGATCTCTCTGTGCGTGAATTTTCTTATCTAAAAAATAAAGATCTTGGGCTTGGGGGAAAATGGAGCTGAGGAAATACAACTGAGTCCAGACTAGCTTTACAAAGGAGGATTCTGGCTCATCCTGGCCATGGGGCACTTTTTCCAGGGGTGAAGAGAACAGGTGACCTGAGAAGCTTTGAAGTTCCCAGAATACACTTTCCTGATGCTATAGGTCCTGTGATCCTGTAAGGTAGGTGTCCGATTCCTGTTTTGTAGATGAGCTAACTAACTAAAGCTCAGAGAGTATTCCATTTATACCAGGAGTTTCAGGACAGAGAGGATTCCACAAAACAACCTACTAATAAGTATGGCTGAATTTATGAGAGAGTGGCAGGAAGGAGCTGGGTAATTAAGGAAACCACCAGAGAATGCTGTTCCCAGTTTGGCACTCCCAGATTATTCCAAGATTTCTCTATTCTCACCAGATATATACCAGAAAGAACTTCCACATCAGAAGTTCCTCCTACTATTGTATCTCCTCCCTCCCAAATCTCCTACTGTATAGGGCTATTGGGAGATTTGAAAGAGATAATGTGGATAAAGTACTTTGAAAATCCTTTTTATGTAATTTGTGCCCCATTATCTCAGGCTCCATTCTGGGAGTCACTTGGTTATCTGAATCAGAAGCGTTTCATAGACAATCCTAAAAGGTGAAGCCAATTGACCCAGACAGAGTCACGAAAATGAATATGCTGAGATTTCATCTTTGTGCTTATGGAAAACAAACTTCTGCTAGGCCATAGTTAGTTGGATAAACCTATAAGGTTAGTACTACAGTCCCCATTTTTGCTCACACCCAATCTTCCTTCTTTTGCCTTAATTTCCCCTCACATTCCAGGAGAGAAAACAAAGAAACAATCTGTATAAATGCCAACAAACACTTCAGTCACAACATGGGCATTAAGCAGTGTCATCATCTACTTCAACTCTCCTGGGTTCAGGGCTGGCTGGGATGCTCCAGCCCAGGGCTTCTGAAACTTTTTTCCATTCATGAAATGACCCAAGAAATTTGTATGTGACTCCAGGTATATAAGTATATGAAATAGATATACAAATCATTTACTGAGAATAAATTAATTTATTTACAATTTCATGACCCCCCACATTCAGTTACAAGAACCCACATGGGGGTACAGATTAGTTTAAGAAGCTAAACTCTAGGTGATGCTCCCCAAAGTAGACCTCTAGCTTGGAGCTATCTTTTTGTTTCCTAAGGGAGGAGGTGCCTAGCTAGGAAAAAAAGGGAGTCTGGATGGGACTTTCTCTAAGGCCTACTTTGATCCCTTCATTTATCATGGGACTAATGGAAGGCCAGCTTCAAAGTAATTACCCTCCTCCTCAGGGTCCCAGAATCCCTTTCCTTTCTCTCCATGCCCAGATTATGACTTTTCACTAGGGTCAAATCCTTCCTAGAGCCTTGCATCCTGGTCTGAACTTTGCAACTAAAAAGACAAGGAAAATTTGGGAAGATTCAAGGAGAGGCAATGGCATAAAAAAGAAAATAAGGGTCACCCAGCAATATTACAGAGAGGGAAGAGAGCCGAGGCACAGACAATCAACTCAGCTAAAGCCGAGGACTCCACAGAATAGTTTGCGTGGGGGAGTTGATAGAAGAGATGTGCCAGTGTTTCTAGGTCTTACTCTCAAAAACAGGAGTTGGGGAAGACTTCAGAGGTGGTGAGATGAAAGGAAAACCAGCATGGAGGGAAGAAAGGGGGAAATTTAATGATTGAATTATAGAGTCCATGGAAAGGAGAGTAAGGCGAAAGAAGACTGAAAAAGTAGTAGTGGAGTGAGTTATAGAGGGCTTTACAGAACATATTATTTTTCACCATGGAGAACAAGGAACTACTGGAGTTTATTGAGGAGGGATGTACTTTAGGAAGTCACTTTGGATCTGGAGGCTCAATTGGAGTGGAGAGAGATGAGGCAGGTGGACCTCTGAGCAGCCAAAACAATAATCCAGGCATGAGGTGATAAAAGACCTGTCCCAAGGGATAGCAGTATCAGAGGAGAGAGAAAGGGGCATATGGTAGAGATGTTATGACTGCAGAAACAAGACAGAGCAATTGATTGGAAAATGAGAGAGAGACAGAGAGAGAGAGAGAGAGAGAGAGAGAGAGAGAGAGAGAGAGAGAGAGAGAGAGAGAGAGAGAGAGAAGGAGAGAGAGAGAGGAGAGAGAGAGAGAGGAGAGAGGCCTCAAGAAAGAGTCTTGGGGGGACATCCACAGTTAGTGGGCATGACTGGTTTAAGATCTAGCAAAGGAGACTGAGAAGCAGGCAGGTAGAACTGGGACAGGGAAGTGTCACAAAAATCTAGAGAGAAAAGAGAATGGGAGAAGGTGACAGAAGCTGAGCTAAATGAGGATTGAGAAAAGGCCACTGGATTTGGCAATTGGGAGATAGGTAATTTCTGAGAGAGCAGTTTAAATGGAAATGAGGTCAGATGTGGGATTATAGGGGTTTTAAAAAAAGTGAGAGGAAAGTGAAGGCTCCTATTATAGATCTCATTCTCAAGGCGTTTAGCTACAGAGGAGAGATATGGCCTGATAGTGGGGGGAGCAGGGATCAAGTGAGGGTTTTTTAAAGATGGAGACATGGGCATTTGTAGGCAGTAGGGAGACAGCCAAGAGAGAGGGAGAGAGTGAAGTGGTAGAGTAGGGATGATAGAGAGGGCGATTATGCTGGAAACTCGATGGAATAGGATAGCTTATGCATGTAGACAGGTTTTCCCCCAGTCAGATACTTCCCTTATCCTACTTGGATAAATATGGTTAATTCAAAAGCTCATTTCATATAACCAAAATTATTTTATGCTTTGTATTTGCCTCTACCATTTATTTGGTTAGAAATTCACCTAATCACAACTGTGAATTACATATGATTTGCTTCTCTATTTTAAAATAACACCTGAATATTAATTCAGGTCATGTGTTCATCCTGAATTTATTGTGAAATGTGGTATATGTTGCTCTAACTTAAATTTGGAAACCTAATTTTTGCCAGACTGCTTTGCAGTTTTCCTAATGGTTTTGTTAAATAGGGAGTTCTTTTCTAGCTAATTTTTTTTGTTTATTAAACAGTGGGTTGTTATTTTCTTATCTAATCTTATTCATCTTTTCTATTTTTACCAACAGGTTTTGATCTAGTTTTAAGTCTAGAAGTGCTGTTTCCCTCTTATGCCTACTAAACACTGCAAATTTATGGCCAAGCTTTGGTCTGAAACAGCCATATAGACCCCACCTCCCACTTCTTGGCAGAAATAGAGAGGAAATGGGTGTGGGCCACTGCATAGAATATTACTCTTTTTTCCCCCTATTTTATTACAAAGGCTGTCTTTCTGCAATAGAGTGGAGGAGAAATACAATGGAAGGTCATATAAAAATCAAAGATATCAATAAAAGTTTATTTTGTAGAAGACAAAAATATATAGAATGGTCCTCAAAAAGCATATGACTTAAGTGATATTATTTTGTTATGCAATCATTTTAATTAATTTTATTAAATATTAAGTTCTAGCCTCAAAAATGAGGTTAAAAGGGGGGAAAAGCCCCCCAGTGCCCAAATTGATGGCTGCGATTTCACATTGGAAGGCAGAGCTTGGGACTGGCAGCTGAGGTGAAAAGATTGATAGTTCAAAATCAAATCATACTGACTGAAGACCTTTAAATTTGGCCACTACCACTAATTAAGCCAAAACTTTGATACTATTTTTAACAAGTATTCAAACACCTAGTGTAAACAATATCATTTGAAAGGGTTTTCTCTTTACAAGTTTGTAATCTAGCATAACTGACGATATACAGGAAAGCATGTTTTATTTTTGAATTAGGAAACCTTACTTTCAGCTCTTTAGGTTTTAAAAATAAATAAATGTCAGCCAATCAGAAGTGGCTACTTGATTTACTGAGCCTTGGAGTTCTATCTAGAGTCCCAAATAAGCTTCAACTACTTCCTTAAGTCACCAAATAATCCCTCCTTTCTCCAAGATTGGAGAGAATTGTTATTATTGTAACTATTGATTGTTTCCATCGTCAAAGAAAAAATAATTTACTTTAAAGCTCATCAGGAATACTGATTATTATATCATGAACACATGAAACTTTAGCTCTAAGCATGAAGAAATTGTTTTTTTAAAAAGTAAAGTTCATATTTAAATTCTAATTGTGTGTCATTTAATTGATACTGTTGGTTAGGAGTCTACAAACCTCAGAAAAGTGGTCTCCCAATGTTTACGGTTAAAACATAGGGAAAGTTACACGAGAAAATGAAATCAGATGCCCCTTTCCCCTTGTGTTGTATTATTGTTAAAATCGTCCAGGTGCTGGAAATGATTTTCAGATACTAGCAAGCCCTTAGCCCGAAGTTTTTGTGGATTATGTTCAACCCCCAACACCAACACTTCCAATTGTTCATAAAATTTCAGTAAACCATTTTTACACAAGGCTTGACAGATGCTCTGAAGTTTAAAAGCAGCCATCCAGTCATTTCTCTCGGGCTCACATTTTCAACATGGTGTTCTGGTTTACAAAGAGCTTTCCATGCAGCCTATGTTCTGATTTTCACAACAATGCTAGCAGACAGGGATTAAGTTTTCTATTTTCTAGACTGGGCCAGCCTGAGGGAGGCTGTGTAACTTGCTGAACTGATGTTCAGAAACTATTAAATGTAGAGAGGCAGGATTTGAACTCAGGTGTCTTACTGGCAAGTGACCACACTATGCTGCTGAATTGGTTATAAAGAATGCACAACCTTAGTAGAAAAGGTAAATTTGCAAAGCTGAATATTTGAGAGAAAAGTCATTTTCAGCATAACATCTGTTCTAGTCAATATCTGGTCCCACAATAAAGATTACAAGAGCTTAAGTTTCCAGTAAGAAGGGACCTTAGCTTTCTTATCCTACAGAAGGCAAACTGGGGCCAGGGGGAGTTGCCCAATGTCACACAGGCAACGCCAGGCCCCAAGTGCACAGACTCCAAACCCACCACTCTTCCCACTGCTCCACACTGTCATACACAATTACTGGATTGTGTTTCATTTTTAAAAGTCACTTTTAATGCATACTATCTTGCAGATACATAAATACTACAACTTCACAAATATGGGTAAAATGTAATAAGTTAACTTCAGAAAAGTAACCTACTATAAATACGAAGATCCGGCTTGCACATTGATATTGTTTCAAAACTAACACGCTACCACAAAGAGAGCCTATGAGGGAAATGGTGCATTAGACAGACAGATCCTAAGGGGGACTACGAGAGACAACATTCAGGTAAGGGTATTATTCTTTATTCCCATTTCACAGAAGGGGTACCCAGAGAAAAAAGTAGCATTTGAAGAAAAGCATTATCATGTAATCAATCAGAACCCAAAATAACAAGTGAAAATACCAAGATTGGGGTGACAAGTGACTCTCTAATAAAAGAACTGGCTAAACCTTTTTCCTTGACTCCAGCCGATGATTACAAAGAATGGCAATTCCACTAAGCAGTCAAAAAGGTGATTTTGTTACTTAGGTCTAGCCAGCCAGTCAAACATTTGGTAATCATAATGAGATAATTCCTTAGGAGGTGAAATTTCTGAGTTCAGGGAGGAGAGTGACTAGGACACGGAAAGCTCCGCAGAGGACAAGAACAAGCTCGAGGTGAAGATCCCAATTGGTGCTCTCCAGATTTACAAGGATGGCACTGAAATGAGCTGTGATTTCAGGGTTCCTGCCTTGATGTAAGGTAGAGCTACCTAAAGGGGAAGGAGAGGGCTTCAGAGAAATCTCCTTTGGTCGTTCCGAGGCTGGCTCTCGAGCGGCTATGCAACTTAGTTCTCCTGAAGCCGCTGAGGGCAGAGCACCCCCCCACCCCCCCGAGCCTGGCAGTGAGGGGTGCTCATCAGATGCCCTGCCCGGAAGGGGCGACCATTTCCTGAAGGATCAGGTGCAGCAGGTGGTTCTGATCAGCACTGAGCAGTGGCCAGAGCTCCCCCTGCAACACTCTCATGGCATCCAGGTCCTTCTCGTGGGCGGCCATGACTAGGGACTGCAGCAGCAGGAAGAGCTCCTCGGGCAGGGGGCAGATGCTGTCCTGGCAGTGGCCTTCAAAGGCCTCCCAGCAGTACTTCTCCAAGGTCTGGGCGTGTTCAGGCAGCAGCTTGGGCGGCGGGGGCTGCAACAGCAGCAGCAGCAGCACCCGAGACACCTCACACTGGACCAACACGTCCAGAAAGGCGCCCGGTTGGCCGGGCCCGCCAGACTTGACCACGGGGACGCCCCCGCCTCCCCCAACCCCAGCGGGCCCAGCCGCGCCGCCGCCCCCAGCCGCTCGCTCCCGAGCCAGCAGCTGCATGCGTGTGAAGAGCTCCAAGGCGCCGTCGTAGTCCCGCGTCAGCAGCTTGCAGGAGGCCGCGTCGCCGAGCGCCAGCAGCGCCTCCAGCGGCAGCAGAGGCAGCTGCAGCTCGGCCGCGCGCTCGAAGTGCACGGCGGCCGGGCCCGGCTGCTGCAGGGCGCGCAGGGCGCCGGCCAGCTCCAGGCACAGGCTGGCGGCCGCGGCCGGCTGGCCCAGCTCCAGGTGCAGGCGCACGGCGAAGGCGAAGCAGCTGGCGGCCGCCTGCAGGGGCTCGCCGTAGGCGGCGGCGCAGGCCAGGCGCAGGCGGGCCTCGCGCTCCTGCCGCAGAAAGAGGCGGGCCGCTTCGGTGAGGGCCAGCGCCTCGCCGGGCCCGTGGAAGAGCGTCTGGTGGCAGCGTGCCACGGCCAGCTGGCACCAGGCAGCGTAAGGCAGGCAGTCCTGGGCCCGCAGCTCCTTGCCCAGCTGCCCGAACTGCTCGCCGGCCTCCGATACGTTGGGCTTGCGCAGGAAGCGCTTCCGCAGCTTGTTGGACACCAGCCTGTAGCGGGCCAAGAAGTCCCCTGCGTCGTGCCCGGCGCCCGAGCCGCCCACCCCGCCGCTGCCGCCCACCACGCTGCTGAGGGAGCCCACCCCGGCAACCGCCATAGCTCCCCGGCCCCTCGAGCGCGCCGCCGCGGCCCGGACGCGCTCCCGCGGCGCGAGACTCGCTCTCATTGGCCGGTGCCGGGCCGGCGTCATCCTGGCCCCGGAGACCAATCGCGCCCGTTGGAGGGGCCGTGGGGCCTCAGCGCTCTTCGGATCTGCGCAGGCGTTCCCCACTCCCGGCCCGTGAAGGGGAAGAGAGAGCGGAGAGCGGAGAGGGGAGATGGGAGGGGGCGGAGCCGAGGTGGGAGGGAGAGAGAAAGGCCGGAGGAAGAGAGGGAAGACAGTGAGTGAGCGGAGGCGGGGACGGGGAGGATGGAGGGGGGGAAGTGCACTGTGAGGAGACGGGAGAGAGAGAGTAAACAGGCGGGGCCGGAGGAGGAGGAGGGAGAGAGAGCGGGCGGGCCGGAAGAGGAGGGAAGGGGGGGACTGGGGGAGGAGGAGGGAGAGAGAGAGGGAGAGAGAGTGAGTGAGTGGGCGGGGCCGGGGCCGGGGCCGGGGCCGGAGGAGGACGAGGGAGAGAGTGAGTGAGTAAGCGGGGCCGGAGGAGGAGGGAGGGGAGGCTGGCGAGGAGGAGAGAAGGCGGAGCTGAGAGGGAGGGTGAGGGAGAGAGAGGCCTGGGGAGGAGAGGGTAGACGATGTAGTGAGCGAGGGCTGGGGCGGGGAGGGCAGAAAAGAGGGGGGGGGGGTAGTGAGGAGGCGGGGGGGGGAGAGAGAGTGAGTGGGCGGGGCCGGAAGAGGAGGAGAGAAGGCGGAGCTGAGGGGGAGGAGGGAGAGGGCCGGGGAGGAGGGGGCAAGAAGGGAGGGACGGACGGAAGGACAGGCCGAGCTACTAGGTGACTTCGATCTCCAATGTGTGGGCATTTGAAACTGAAAACGTTTTGGGTTGGAACTGGGCGCTGGGCAGAGCGGAGACCCTTTGGGCGGACTGACTTGAGGCAGTCCTTTGTCCACGGAAGTTGCGCTGAAGACTGGAGAGCGCGCATGCGCGCACCTTGCGCACTCGGCAGCTCCCTGGGGCTGGCAATAGAAATCCTGACCCCAACCAGGGAGGGTCTGAGGATAAAAAAAATGGATGCGATCACATAATGTCTACCATATTTCTCCCATAGCACTTTGTAACTTTATACAGTCTCGTGCTTTGGGAATAGTATGAATTGTTCTTAGAGGTGGCTAGGTGGCTGAGTGGATAGGATGCCTAGGCTAGAGTCAGGAATATCTGAACTGAAATTCAGTCTCAGACACTTAAAAGCTGTGTGACCCTGGGCCAGTCATTTAACCCTGTTTACCTCAGTTCCTTCTCTGTAAAACGAGTTGGAGGAGGAAATGGCAAAACAAATTTAATATCTTTGCCAAGAAAACCCCAAATGCATTCACAAGGAATTGGGCATGATATATATTGAGGTTGATATGTAAACAAAATGTTAATCATTTTCCTAATATTAATTAATCTTATTCTTTATATAAACCCAATACAATAATAGTGTATGGTCTTTTTAATATCTCATTGTAGCATCTTTACTAATATTAGATATTTTTGCAAACCTGTTCATCAGATATATTGGTCTATATTCATTCTCTTCCGCTGATCCAGCTAACAGGATGATATTTGTCTCATAAAAGTTTTCGGTGTATTCTTTCCCCTGTTTTTGAGTGATCGAAATCCCTTGGATTTACAAGGAACTGAAACTAGATTTTTAAAAATAATAGCTTTTTGTTTTTCAAAACACATGCAAAGATACTTTTCAACATTCATCTTTGCAATAACTTGTGTATCAATTTTTTCTCCCTCCCCTCTTCTTCCCTCGAATAGACAGCAAGTAATCCAATATAGGATAAACATGTACAATTCTTCTAAACGTATTTCCACATTTATCATGCTGCACAAGAAAAATCAGATCAGTTTTTTTTCTTTCAGATTTCCTTTATGATTTATTCACTTTATTTTTCTGAGGTTGTGATATTTACATTTTCTATTATTTCTGGTAACCTAAGTATTTTATATCTTTGTAAATATGCATTTCATTTAGCCTTTTAGCTTTACTCTGTATTTAGTCTGAGTAGTTTATCATAATTTCTTCTATTTACTCTTCATTTATTATGAACTCTTTTTTCTTTTTTTTTTGATATTGACAATTTAGTTTACCTCTCATAACTATTTATATTTTAACTTATATTAATGGTTTAACTTTTTTCTTAATTCAAAAAAAAAATTCCTACCGTCAGTAATTCATGGGATTTTTTGTTATTGGTTTTAATTTTCAGAATTTTAATTTTTGTGTTGGAGTTTTTTACTTTGGTGCTTTTCTTGCTACTTGTCCAATTTATTGATCTGCCTCTTCTCTCTTTTGTTGATGAAAGTGTTTAGATATATACCCTTCCCCCTAAAGACTGCTTTGGCTGTATCCCAAAAGTTGAAGTAAATTGTCTACCATTGACATTTTCCTTGATAAATTTCTATATATAGCACATAGTCAATTTTTGTAAAAGTGCTATTCACACCTGAAAGATAGATACACCTTTATTTTTTCCCACAATACTATTTTATTTTTCCAATTACATGTAAATATAGTTTCTAACATTCATTTTCGTAAAATTATGTTCCAAATTTTTTCTCCCTCTTACCTCCCCCTCCCCAAGATAGCAAGAAATGTATGTTATACATGAACAATCATTTTAAACATTTTCAATATGCTTCTTTCTATTCCTATTCAGTAATCACCAAAGATTTATCATATCTAGCTTTTCTGGGATTCTGTTTAGGTGCAAAATTTATTTTTTATCTATTTAAAGAGTCATCTAGTTCAAGTAGTGTCTATAACTCTGTTAACTTTTTCTTTAAGTATTTGGATGCCATGTTATTATATGCACAGGAAAAGTGGGCTTTGGCATATACTCAGATCACCTAAAGTATAAACATCTTGTTGGAAGTGCCAGAATTCTGCTTCTTGGAGTCAGGAGGACTAGTATAGCATGGACATCCTGCCTTGGTCTACTAATGGTTGGGAATAGCTGTTTTCTTTTAGCTGCTGAAAATATTTGAGTTTTTAAATCTATATAACTGAGCGCAGTTATTCTCTATCGCTTGTATTTGTGGTTAGGAGGAGACTCATTCACTTATAGCAGGTGAAGTCATTGGTAACGGGCAAGGGCCAGAGTGCCACATCTTTCCTTCCCTTAGAATATATGGTCCTGAGAAAATTGGCTTGGAGTTTGCATTTCCTGTTTTGCATTTCCTTTTCAACTCTAAGAGCAGGGAAAGGTGGTTTGTTTCTAGTTCTCTGTTCTCCTCTCTTCACTAAGCTCAGATTTTGGTTTCACCTTCTTATAATTTCTTTTTAATTTATGATCTCATTTATTTCTCACCACCATTTATGATCTCACCACTCCTGAAATTGATGTTTGTTTTTCTGTAAGGGGGTAGACTACCCTGCCCAGATTGTGTCAATTACCAGGAGGATAGATTATTCTGCTGACTATGACCTTTGTAAGTAGCAGATGTTTTGCTTTAATAATGCCAGTTGTAGCTGTGTGACCCTGGGCAAGTCACTTAACCCCAGCCTCAGGGGGGGAAAAAAATAAAATGAGCTGGAGAAGTGTTTTAACTGAATTTTATTGTTTTGGTCTCCAAACTGTGGGTAGTTAGTGCTGCACAAAGCAGAGACATTTTAGAGATTAAGTAGCAGTTTAATCACTTTCAGAGTGAGGAAAATAGTTTGCAAACTGGAAGTTCTTTAGGACAGGAGACTCCCTTGTTGCAGGAAAGGTAGAGATTTTATACACACATCATAAATGGGAAGGGAGAGGGAAAGTATAATATCAGTTTTAGGGTCTGAGCGCTTTCCTATGACAAGCCAGAAAATCCAGGACAATATAGGTCTTCTCCAGTCCTGTGGGAACAGTTTGTAAGTTTCAAATCACACAGGTAGTTACTTGGTGGGGACAGGGCCAGAGTTCTGTGATGGAACAGGTTTTGCAATCTTTGATTCACTTCACTTCACATACATAGGAGAGCATTGTCAAGAATTGATTGATCATTTCAAGCTGCATTCTAAGACTGTGACTCTCAGGCCAGACGAGGCAGCTCTGAGAAATATAACTTCTTATATTCATTACACACATCATCTTGATAGTTATGAAAATTATAATCATTTTTCCTCATTCCCTCCTTTTGATCAAAAGGTTGGAACGACCCTGAAGATCAAGGGACATTCATTCAAGGCATGACTTTGATTTTATGTAAAACTATGTAAGTTTCAGAGCTCATGCCAAGGTAGATGGCAAAGCAAATAAAGAAGAGAAACATTAAACAGGGAGGGCAGGACAGAGAATGCTGCCAAAGTTTTCAGGCAACCAGGTGAATAGATCAAAGGGAGGCAAGGGGACACATTCTTCAGAATGTTCTGATCCCTGGTCCATAAAACTTCAGTTTGCTTGTTTAGGGCACTAATGTCTTCTCTATTTGAGAGGATTGGTTGATTTCTCCCCAGTGATGGCACAGCGCCTCCCCCAGCTGTTAGTGTGTCTAGCACCCTGTGGTTTTGCTATACCATGAGAGCAAGTGAATCAACCTGCATTTAGAAGTTGGTGACAAGCTTTTTGTCACCATGGCTAGTTCTGCCATGAGTGGGGACAATACCAGTCAGGGATCTGACAGATGCCAGCAGCACTGCCATAGGCAGAAAAACAAGCCTCTGTTACTGATGGAGGGACAACGTTAACCAGACAGGAAATTCAGCAGAGTGGTTCCCTGAAATAGGGACTTCAGTGTGATATAGACAAAAGTATTCCCTTCTGAATGAAGCCTATGATATAATGTAGAGAACCACATAAGAAGAGATACAGTGTAAAAGTATAAGAAAGAAAACTGCTACTTCCGTAAACATTGAGATTGCTACTGAGAGAATAGTAGCAAGGCGAGAAAAGCTTAGTAACTGCAAGCCCATCCGGTTTCTTGGGTTGGTTGTTTGCATGTGCTGTTGCCTACTTTTCTTGCTGGGGTCTTGGGAACAGCTGTTTACTTCAATTATCAGCTGCTTCAGCCCCCATTTGATTTTCAAGGTCAGTACATCCCGTACATCCTGCAATCCAGGTACTCGGTACTGCCCTTTTAAGATGTGACAGGTAGATTCACTCCCCGGTTTGGCTGCAGTGGGAGTGGTGAGGAGGACTTCAAAGGGACCTTTTCACTGTGACTCTTAAGGAGTGCTGTTGGAGATGGCGTTTCCAGTAGACCGGGTCACTGGGTTGGATTGGATCCTGAGCCTCAGTTAAGATTCCTAAAGAATAGGACTGTGAGACAAGTTGGTAAGTCTGATATTTTCTGAGCCAACCTGTAGAAGGGAACCTTTAGCTACTATGTTTTGGTTACTATGGCATTGGTTATTCTGTTACTATCATAAATAGTCTGGATCTAAGGCTTAGTAGGGCTAGCTACAGGAAGGGTTTGGGCCTGGATATACCTAGCTCTTCAGAGAATTTAGCAAGGAAGGAAGTATCCTATTAACTCTTTTAACCTTTCCTGATGACTGTGGGGGGGATAGGCACAATGGAGGTGCTAAGTGATTGGCCAGGATGAAAGCAGTTTAGCTAATGAAGCTCCTGTAAAATGGGTACCTCTAACACTATGTATTTCTTTAGGAGCCCCCCATAATGGAATGATTTTTTTTTCTAAGAGGATGTTTGCTATCCCAGAGGCTGTGGCAGTATGATAGGGGAACGCTTCTACCTGCCAGGAAAACATAAAGACCATAATCAAAGAATATTTGTAACCAGGGGCAGATGAAGTAGATGTGCTAGCTTTCAAAGGGTGCATCTGGGAGAATGAACTGGCCACAATGTGGCTTCAGAGGCTTGGCTGTATTGTGCTTGGAGCAGGTGAGACACATCTCACAGCAACTCTGTGAAAACTTCCCCACCAATATTTTTAGGCTAGTTCCACCAACTTGTCAGGTCCCCAAATGGTTGAATGAATAAAGATGTTCCGTCATAGAACAAGTTCTTAGGGAATACTAGAAGTACATTTGGGCCAAGTAGTCTTACCAAGTCCCACCTTTTGAAGCTTTTCTTTCTTTGTGCTAAGCATTCTCTTCTGGGCTGTAACTATCTCTTCTTTAGGCTAAGAGACTTAGGCAGGCCTTCATGACCAGAAGCCTTACCTGTAGGGCAACGTGAAAATTCCATAGGGACTTCCACTACAGGTGCTTTGTCCCCAGGAATTTGGGGAGTTAAAACTACAGTTTTAGCTGCTTGGTCAGCCAGATTATTTCTATGGACATGAATGCTGTTTTCTTGGCTAGAATTTTTATTACTGCTATGGTCTGTGGAAACAGTAGATAGTAATAGATGAGACACCTGTTTCTGATCTTCGATAGGCTGTCCTGAAAAGTTGAGGAAGCCTTGATGTTTCGATAACATCCCAAATACATATCTGCTATCAGTGTAGATATGTAGATTTTCCTTTTCTTAATTCACAAGCCCTGACTACTGTCTCAAGTTCAGCTTGTTGTGCTGAATGAGCATCAGGTAGTGATGAAGCTTCAGCCACTTCTGTGGCAGTGGTGATGCGATAACCAGTGTCCAAATCTCTCTCCTCATTTCTGAGGCAGGATCCATCAGTACACAGTCAAAGTCTGTTCCTTGTAAGGGAGTTTCCTTTAGATCTTCCCCAGGGAGAAAGCAAGACATCCAGATAAATTACACAGTCATGCTCTAAAATTTGATCCTCACTTTCTACCTCAGGTAGAAAGATGGCAGAATTGAGTGTATTTACAAGTTTGATGGTCAGATTAGGCTTGGATAACAAAGCTACTTCCAGGTTGACTAGCCTGCTGGAGGACGAATGCTGAGTGTGATGTGAATCCAGAAGTGTTCCAACAGCATAGGGAACATGTATCGTTAGGCGAGAACCGAGATAAACATGCTCAGTAGCAGAAACAAGGATTGCTGTGGCCACTACTGCCCAAAGGCAGCCTGAGAAGCCTTTAGCAATATTGGCCCAAGTTTTACTGTAGTATCCCAAAGGGCAAAAGTTTTCACCATGTTTCTATGTTAGTGCACCGACTGCATTCTTTCCTTTCTCAGAGACAAATAAATCGATTGGGAGAGAATAGTTAGGAAGGCCTAAAGTTGGTGGGTGTTGGAGGGCAGACTTCAAAGAATCTAAAGAGTTTTGAGCTTCTGGGGAAAAAGCCAAAGGCTCAAAGAAACTGAAGGAATGGGGACACTTTCCGAAGCAGAGGATATTGGGAATAAGACACAAGGAAGTGATTCCACCTGGGTCAAATGAAATAGTGGCCTGTAATTTATGGAGCAGATCACGTTCTTGCAGGGGGCTAGGAGCCTCAGGGACCAGGACAAAAGGGTGAAAAGCACCGATCCTTCCAATAAAAAGGGAGACAGGCTCAGAGATATGGTCTTATTGGCAGTCCCCACAACGGAGATACAATCGACTCCAGGGAGGAGGAGTGGGGAAGGCAGAGGGTTTAAAACTGAGAGGGTCAACTAGAGCAGACACCTCTTGCCCCTGTATGAACAAGGAGGCATCTCCAACTGGAGTCCTGGGGACAACGGGTGTGACCTGAATATCCTCCTTGTGCCAACCCTCCCTAGGGCCAAATCATGCTAAGTGATTGGGAGGGTCCCTCAATGTTTTCTAGGATGCTTTCTCTTTTTTCTCTTTAGTATTTACTCTAGCCCCTCCTTTTATATTCTTTCCTCCAATGGCCAGCTTTACCACACATAAAACAAACTTCTGGCCTGATTGATTTTGATGGTACAGGAGGGGAACAATAAGGTTTGGGCTGCTGGGTGGGGATGGTAAAGAATAGGCTGTTGCAGCTGCAGTGGGGTTGCAAGGAAAAATTTCCTTTTTGCTTCCCTAAGGTTTTTTTTTTTTCAATACTGTTTTTGTCCACCTCTATCAGAGTAACTTCCAGCCGTACAGCAGTTTCAAGAAGGAACCCAAATGTTGTTAATCAGAAATAACTTAATTTGTTTAGAGATGAGTGGGTGAAAATTGCTAGTAAAGTAGGAAAAAAACTAAACTGAGATAAGAGTTGGCACCAAAAGCTTGGGCAAGTCTGTCATAAAACTGATATATTCTTCAGGATCCTGTTTGGTATCCTAGACCTTTGTTAAATCATTGGGTTGATGGAAAGCAAGGGGTATGGCATTAAGGAGTTTTTCACCCATAATTTGGATGAGTTGGTAATGTTCCTTACCTCGGCCCTCTGAGTCCCAGTCTGTTTTAAAATCCTCCTCGGGATCTTCCCAGCCAGCTTTTTGGCACCAAGTCTTTCTCTCCTTTTTCCCAGCCAAGGCAACCATGCGTTGATGCACACCTGGACACCTGGGTCTGTGTGAATACAGAGTGAATCAGAACTGTCCAGCAAAGCCAATGGGGACGTCTCTAGGGTTTTAATACCTGTTGTAATAACCTGGAGTTCTCCATGCTTCCAGGGCTAAAACCATATGTCCTGACCAAGTTACTGTCCTCTGGGGTTTTTCCTGGACAAATTTTAGCTTGCACCTTGAAAGGGAACATAGAAGTTGGGGAGCTGATGAAGTTTGTTGGTAAAGTGGGTATAGATTAGGTAGTTGGATACTTTGGGGGTTGTAAATGATTTAATCCTTTCTTTCACTGCTTCTAATTTGGACCTAGGCTCTTTGCCTCTGAACACCATTTATTATAGCTGTCCCATTCAGGAGGCTGAGTTTCCTTATTCATCAGTTTCTGCTTTAAATACTCGAATGAGGTTTTATCAAAGCTGGCTCAATGAGGCCAGAAAAGTTTGGGGTTGTCACTATTCAAATTCACCCCATCCTGACAATAGGAGTCAGAACCATATTTCCTATCCATTTAAAAGACACATGTTTGTTCTGGGGGTGAGTTGATTAGAACTGCCTCTACCTCCCTTTTGTGTTTACCTCACATCTGTCCCATTTTAAAGGTGAACACTCAAAGATAATAACACTTAGCTAACCAGTATGCACAGTACACCAATGTAAGTACATTTAAGTACATGTCATTAAAGAGATGCCAATACAGATATAAGAATACAAATAATTTACACTAGCTAGCAGTTAAATTACAAAAAACATTTCAGAAGTCAATCATGTTTGTATCATATTGTGATGTAATCACACTGACTTTTTTTTTTAAATTATATTTATTTAATTTTTAGATTTAGGGACAGAAGAAATCCTAGAAAACTCCTGTCTCATCTTATTTCTTTATTTTCTATATATTTTTTTGAATATATTGTAACTTTTTTTCTTTGACAGTACATATGCATGGATAATTTTTTACAACATTATCCCTTGCACTCACTTCTGTTTTGATTTTTCCCTTCCTTCCCTCCACTCCTTCCCCTAGATGGCAGGCAGTCTTATACATGTTAAATATGTTATAGTATATCCTAGATACAATATATGTGTGCAGAACCGAATTTCTTGTTGCACAGGAAGAATTGGATTCAGAAGGTAAAAATACCCTGGGAAGAAAAACAAAAAATGCAAACAGTTTACACTCATTTCCCAGTGTTCCTTCTCTGGGTGTAGCTGATTCTGTCCATCATTGATCCATTGGAACTGAATTAGATCTTCCTTTTGTTGAAGATATCCACTTCCATCAGAATACATCCTCATATAGTATCATTGTTGAAGTGTATAATGATCTCCTAGTTCTGCTCATTTCACTCAGCAAGTGTTCATGTAAGTTTCTCCAAGCCTCTCTGTATTCATCCTGCTGGTCATTTCTTACGGAACAATAATATTGTATAATATTCATATACCACAATTTACCCAACCATTCTCCAACTGATGGGCATCCATTCATTTTCTAGTTTCTAGCCACTACAAAAAGGGCTGCCACAAACATTGTTGCACATGTGGGTCTCTCTCCCTTCTTTAGTATTTCTTGGGGATATAAGCCCAGTAGTAGCACTGGATCAAAGGGTATGCACAGTTTGATAACTTTTTGGGCATAATTCCAGATTGCTCTCCAGAATGGTTGGATTCGTTCACAACTCCACCATCAATGCATCAGTGTCCCAGTTTTTCCACATTCCCTCCAACATTCATCGTTATTTTTTCCTGTCATCTTAGCCAATCTGACAGGTGTGTCTCAGAGTTGTCTTCATTTGCATTTCTCTGATCAATGTGATTTGGAACACTCTTTCATATGAGAGGAAATAGTTTCAATTTAATCATCTGAAAATTGTCTGTTCATATCCTTTGACCATTTATTAATTGGAGAATGGCTTGATTTCTTATACATTAGAATTAGTTCTCTATATATTTTGGAAATGAGGCCTTTATCAGAACCTTTAATTGTAAAAAATGTTTTCCCAGTTTGTTGCTTCCCTTCTAATCTTGTTTGCATTAGTTTTGTTTGTACAAAGGCTTTTTAATTTGATGTAATCAAAAATTTCTATTTTGTGATCAATAATGATCTTTAGTTCTTCTTTGGTCACAAATTCCTTCCTCCTCCACAGGTCTGAGAGGTAAACTATCTTATGTTCCTCTAATTTACTTATGATCTCGTTCTTTATGCCTAAATCATGGATCCATTTTGATCTTATCTTGGTACATGGTGTTAAGTGGGGGTCCATGCCTAATTTCTGCCATACTAAATTTCCAGTTTTCCCAGCAGTTTTTGACAAATAATGAATTCTTATCCCAAAAATTGGGATCCTTGGGTTTGTCAAACACTAAATTGCTATAGTTATTTACTATTTTGTCCTGTGAACCTAACCTATTTCATTGATTAACAACTCTGTTTCTTAGCCAGTACCAAATGGTTTTGATGACTGCTGCTTTATAATATAGTTTTAGATCATGTACAGCTAGGCCACCTTCATTTGATTTTTTTTTTTCATTAATTCCCTTGAAATTCTCAACCTTTTGTTCTTCCATATGAATTTTGTTGTTATTTTTTCTAGGTCATTAAAATAATTTCTTGGGAGTCTGATTGGTTTAGCACTAAATAAATAGATTAGTTCATTTATTTATTTATTTTTAATAGTTTTTATTTACCAGATATATGCATGGGTAATTTTACAACATTGACAATTGCCAAACCTTTTGTTCTAATTTTTCCCCTCCTCCCCCCCCCCCCCCCGCCATGGCAGGTTGACCAATACATGTTAAACATGTTAAAGTATAAATTAAATACAATATATGTATACATGTCCAAACAGTTGTTTTGTTGTACAAAAAGAATCAGACTTTGAAATTACAATTAGCCTGTGAAGGAAATCAAAAATGCAGGTGGACAAAAATAAATAGATTAGTTTAGGGAGTATCTGTCATCTTTATTATATTTGCTTGGCTTATCCAAGATCACATAATATTTTTCCAGTTATTTAAATCTGACTTTATTTATGTGGAAAGTGTTTTGTAATTTTGCTCATATAATTCCTGACTTTTCCTTTGGTAGATAGATTCCCAAATATTTTATACTATGGACAGTTATTTTGAATGGAATTTCTCTTTGTATCTCTTGCTGTTGGATTTTGTTGGTGATGTATAAAAATGCTGAGGATTTATTTTATATCATGCAAGTTTGCTAAAGTTGAATCACACTGAATTTCAACCAGTTCCAACTTGCACACAAAACCAACTATATAAGTAATTCTTATATAGTAAAATTTACTACATGTAGAAATAAGCATGCAGTCCATAGCTGGATGTGCATTTATGAAAGAGAAAAGATCATGCAAAAGTCAATCCATGTGTAAAAATAGGTCTTACTTAGCTGATAGTTAATGAGGAAAGTGAAAGGGGTCTCCTGAACATTCCTCACAATGAAGGGTGGGCTTGAGCAAAGACTGGGCCCAATAGTGGAGCAAGAATTAGAGCATTGCACTTGCCAGATTAAGAGTTGAGACTCTAGGGGAAAAAAGGTCTAGTGGCATCTAGTCCCTTCCCTCATGTACTGAAGAGTTCAAGGCTTCACTACTACACTTCACTTAAAACCTGCTGTCACTAATTAATGTTAACTGAATTTCACTGCCTTATTCTCCAAACTGTGGATAGCTGGTGCTACACAAAGCAGAAACAGGCTTTGGAGATCAAGTAGCAGTTTAATGAATCACTTTCAGAGTAAGGAGGAAGAGATTTTACACACAAATCATAAATGGGAAGGAAGGGGGAAGGTAGATTACAATACAATTAGTTTTAGGGCCTGAGTGCTTTCCCCATGAAAAGCCTGCTAATCCAGGACAATATGGGTCTTCTCCAGTCCTATGAGAACAGTTCGTAAGATTCAAATCACAGAGGCCATTACTTGATTGGGGGGGGGGGGGAGAGACAAGATCAGAGTTCTGTGACCAGAGCAGATTCTATAATTTTTGATTCATTTCATATACACAGGAGAGCATTGTGAAGAATTGAGTGGTTATTTCATGCTGTGTTGTAATACTTTTGAGTCTCAGGCCAGAAGAGACAGCTCTGAGAAATCTAAATTAGTAGTATATTCATTACACACATTGTCTTGATAATTATGAAAATCATAATTTTTCCTCAGAAGGAAATGGCAAACTACTTGTAAGAGAACAGATCTGTTCTGTCCTAATTATGTCAATTTTAGAGTGGCATACCTTTTGCGAGGACCAACTTATTAATAAGTAGGTTTTATTAGGTTTAAGTAGGTTGACTGGGAGAGTTACTCACAAGAGGCCAGTTGTCCTGGGTGACAGCAGGACAAAATAACATCTTGGATCCCTATGCCACTATCCAGGTGAGGTATGATATAGAAATACAAAGAAAACACAGTGCCAGAGATGGCCCAGGGTCATAATGCACATTTTCTCTGGATAGTTGGAGCTTCTTTTGTTGTGTAGTGTCCGCGAGGTAGTTCCCATAGGTCACGTTCCCATTCTGGCTATCTCTATACACTTCATTCCTCGCGCCCTACTCATACAATCGTTCTGGTACTGAGTTCCACAGAGTTCCCTTAGTGGTTTATGAATGGTTTTGTTAATATGGAGGAAACAGAGTGGCCTACATTTGAGGCTCGCATAACCCACAACAGCAGTTCAAGCAGAAGTAGGGAAACAATATAACCAATAAGAGAATTACCACAATGATTATATTGTTGCATCCCATCCCTAGGGAGATGAAGAAATAATTGATGACATATGGTGATTAGTGGGAGAACTGGATTTTTAAATAATAGAAACGAATTTCTGAATTAAATTTAGAGACATGCTTGGACAATTATACAACATATTGGGAATGATGTAGAGTAGAATCAATTACAAAATAGAATCTGAATAATTTGATTTTTTTCATTTTCTTTTTGTCAATGAGAGACCTGTCACAATTTTTTCCTTACTGGTTAATGTAAGAACGAGAAGAATGATTACATTTTAGTGCTAAATTCAATTTCTAGTTAGTTAACAATTTAAAAACTACAGTATGAATGAAAATATTCCCTTCCTCCTTATCTATGCTTCCCTCCATGTTCCTTGAACCTGGTCACTATTCAGGAATGTAAAAGGAAAGGAAGCATTTCTGAGAACTTTCAGTCACATTTGTTAACAAGGCACAGAGATAGATTTGTCAGAAAAAATTTTCCTTCTAAACTCTGCACATATTTAGAGTTTCAGAGGCACACAGGCACAGAAAGACACATAAACAGACCACCAACTGTGGGACAGTAGCTTCAATATTAAGAGTTACTTCTCCTTGCCTGCCTTTTTAGATGTCCCCAGAGGTTATGGTCTCGGTCGGTCTCTCTCTCTCTCTCTCTCTCTCTCTCTCTCTCTCTCTCTCTCTCTCTCTCTCTCTCTCTCACACACACACACACACACACACACACGCACACGCACACACACCCTTACCCTTCTAAAACTGTACCTGTCTTGTTTCTTGCATATTCTGATCTGACACTCCCTTTATCAATCATATTCCAAATAATTTTCATTTCACTGAAATTTTTCTTCCTCTGCCTCTTTCCTGTCTCTCGGAGGCACACAGTGAAGGAGGGAAAGGGAGAAAGAGAAATTCTCTGTTCTTTTCCCCCAGAGCATCCTCTGGTTTCCATCAAAACATTCCTAGTCACCTCCATCTTTTACTTCAAGGTTATTTTATAATATATTCTGTGATATAAAGGGCAATTTTCATTTCAAAGTATCTCTTAACAGCACTGAAAGTTATCATGTTTGTTTAGGCTACAAATCTACCATTAAGCAACCTAATCAGCATATGAGATTTCCCTTTCAGAAGTACAAGCCAAAATGCTTTTTCCAGGGGTCTCCATACATGTGTGGCCCATATCATGTGGATGGCCAGGCCAGGATTCCTCGCCATATCACCTCTCCACCTAGGGATAAGATGTGGAGATTAAAATTGTCAGTCTGCAAGAAAAAAACACCAAGCAGAGCTCTGAACCAATGGTACTTTATTAAAGATCCAGGGTCGCCTCTAATGAAGTGAACCTCAGATGTTCTTCATGATCTGAGATGCCCCCTTCTTCCAAAACGTTTTAAATATGGTTTGGTACCCAAATATTCAAAAGATGTATGCTAATATACAGAATTTCACTGATTAATGGACCTTGCTTTTGAGGACTAAAAATGTTATATAAGCAGGGATGAGGTCACAGGTTAGACAAGAGAGAATGGTCTGGAGGTACAAAAATAAGTTAAGGGACTTTCCAAAGAATGAAGGCATCTATGTTATGGATATGGAATTTGAGTAAAATAGGATGGTGATATCTTTGTAAGCATTCTTGTTTTCCACAACTGAGCTTTATAATAGTAAACAATTGTGAACATTACATTTAAGTCTGAGGCCCACTATAAGAGCCTATCTGTTATGGGCCAGAACTCTGAACTGCTCAGCCCCAGGCAAGGAGACAATAAAGGATTTGGACTTTTAACACCTGGCTGTTCTTGTGGCGATTACAGAACTAAAACAAAGGCTGCTCCCAAGACTCCTAGAGACCCCCAAGAAAACCAAACCAGAGAACATTACATTTTGGCAATATTTTGGTGCCAAAATGTAATGTTCTCTGGTTTGGTTTTCTTGGGGTCTCTGGAGGTAGCCTTCGTTTCAGTTCAGTAATCACCACTCAAGTAGCGAGGGGTTAATGTCCAAATCCTTTATCTCTTTCCTTGGTTTGGAGAGCTTTATCTCCGGCCTGTCTTCTCTGCCTTTAGAATCTCTCCGAATGAATCCTGGCTAAGGCTCCTTGCTTAGATGCTCTACACTGAGTATAAACCAATCATTATATCACTAGGAAACCATTATTTGTTGTAAGAATAAATCTATCATACTGAACCATGCTAAACTAGATAACTATTGTCTCTATTAATTCCACTGACTTAGCACCTTGTAAGAATCCTTTGTTTCAAGTTCAGAGTTCGGGCCCATAACACCTATCTTATCTAATTATTCCTATATGATTTATGTAAAATATCAAACTGATTAATAGTGATTGGAATAGAGTAGGGGTCTAAATAAAACTCTTTCTTTCCCTCCTCTCTCCTCCTCTTCCACATAGGGTATCATACTTACAATCCTTGTGGCCTGGCCATTTTCTCTTAAGATGATGTTTTTACTTGAACAGAATTATTTTCTTACAGGATTACTTTTGGGACTTCTCTTAACACACAGTGTTTATTGTGTTTAGTGTTTTATTCTTTTTCCTGCTATGACTTTTCCTATTCCTTTAATGATTTAGATATATTTACTGGAGTTTACATTGGCTTCCCTGGTGCAAATCCTTTCCCAAATTCTAGTTGTTTCTTGTCTTTTTGTGTTTTGAATGCTGGAGCTTACTCCTTATATGGCTTGGTTTTCTTTTGTTGTTGTTGTAATTCTGGATTCTAGTATCTTTTATATTGCTATCTTAGCCAGATATGTTAGTTGAATTGTACTGGTCGTTTTCTCAATGGGGAAATGTTTCTGACTTAGTTCCCTCCAGACAAAAGCAAGAGATGGGCAAGATTTGGCCCAAAATGATCCCTGATTTTTTCCGATCCTGGAATCTTGCATTTAAGTGCCTACTATGTGGCAGACATGGTACTAAGTACCGGAGGCACTAAAAATGATACTCTATTTCACTCATAATTATTATGTGGTACTCATGACCTACTTGCATATTCAAAATAAGTGTTTCAGTGCTTAATGCATTTTGCATTAAATATGATTTCATTACTGTTGTTAGTTTATGAATGAAATGCTGTTACTGTTGCATTATTAATATAGTAGAAAACAAGTTCTAAAACGTACCTTGCCTGCTTTCCCATTAATTTGATTATTCTATGTTCTAAATGCTGATTCTAGTCCAACTTAAGGTACAAAGATATTTTTTTCTGGTTTAGAAGTAATAAATGGCTGAAGAAAAAGAAATCTGTTGTGATGTTTAGACTTGCAAAGTCTACACTAGGTTTCTCAAGTATCCTAGACCTTTGACCCTTGCCTCTTGAGTTCTTAAATGTTGCCTTTTTATTTTGTTTAATTTAAAATTTTATTTTTCCCCAATTACAAAGCAATTTTTAACATTTTAAAAAAATTTAAGTTCCAAATTCTCCCCCTCTCTTATTGAGAAGGCAAGCAATTTGATATACATGTGCATTACACACACACACACACACACACACATGCAAAGCATATTTTTGCAAAACAAAACTAAACAAAAAAAAAAAAACAAAGAAAGAAACAAGAAAAAGAAAGAAAAAGAAAAATGCCTTGATCTGTATTCAGACTCTATCTGTTCTTTCTCTGGAAATGGATAACATTTTTCTTCATAGGTCCTTTAGAATTATCTTGGATCATTGTGTTGCTTAAAATAGGTAAGTTACTAATAGTTGATCATTATACAATATTTGCTGTTACTGTATAAAATGTTCTCCTAGCTCTGCTCATTTGACTTTGTATCAGTTCATGTAAATGTTCAGATTTTTCTGAGAGCATCCTGCTCATTACTTCTTATAGCTTAATAGTATTCCATGACAGTAATATGTAACAACTTGTTCAATCCTTCCCAATTGATAGACATCTCCTCAATTTGCCATTTTTTTCCACCACTAAAAGAACTGCTATAAATATTTTTAATATATAGGTCCTTTTTCTTTGAGATATCGACCTAATATTGGTATTGTTTGGTCAAAAGGTTTTCGTGGTTTTATTGCCCTTTGGGCATAGTTCCAAACTGCTCTATAGACTGGTTGAATTGGTATATGACAGTGCATTAGTGTCAGTTTTCCTACAAAACTACATTTGTCATTTTTCTTTTCTGTCATATAAACTAACCTGATAGGTATGGAGTAGTAACTCATAAATGTTTTCATTTTAAACTTCTCTAATCAATAGTAATTTAGAGGTGTTTTTTTTTTTTTTCATGACTATAGATAGCTTTGATTACTTCATCTGAAAACTGCCTGTTCATATCTTTTAACCATTTATCAATTGAAGAATCACTCTTATTTTTATAAGTTTGACTCAGTTCTCTATATATTTGAGAAATGAGATCTTTATAAATTGTTATTTTTTTCACAGTAATGATTTCCTTGTATTTTATTTTACCCCTATCTGCTTTCACCCTGTCCATTCTCAAAAGTGTTTTGCTTCTGGCTTTTATTTCATTCAATTTACTTTCTTTTCTATCAGTTACACCCCCCTTCTCTTATGCTTTCCCCCTCCCACTTTTCTGTATGATAAGATAGCTTTCTGCACCGAATTGAAAGTGTATGTTATTCCCTCTTTGAGCTAATGCTGATAAAGTTCATGTGCTCTCCCCGGCACACCCCCCCCCCCCCATTGTCCTCTTCACTATAAAAATTTTTGTATCTCTTATGCCAGATAATTTACTCCATTGTACCTTTCCCTTTCCCCATCTCCCAGTTCATTTTTCTTTTTCATCCCTTAATTTTATTTTTTGGGTAATCATCCCATCATATTCAACTCATACCTGTGCTCTCTGTCTATGCATACTCCTAATGAGAAAAGTTTTTAAAAGTTACAAGTGTCATTTTCCTCACATAAGAATGTAAACAAGTTTGACCTTATTGGATTCCTTATGATTTCTCTTTCCTGTTTACCTTTTTATGTGTCTTTTGAGTTTTGTGTTTAAAAGTCAGATTTTCTGTTCAGCTCTGGTCTTTTTATCAGGAATGTTTGAAAGTCTTTTATTTCATTGAATATCTAATTTCCCCCCTGAAGGTTTATACTCATTTTTGCTAGGTTTCTTGGTTGTAGTCCTCACTCCTCTGCCCTCCAAAATAGCATATTCAAAGGCTTTCTTATGTTATCCTGACTGTGACTCCTTCCTATTTAGATAGTTTCTTTCTGGCTGCTTGCAATATTTTTTCCTTTGATCTAGGAGCTCTGAGATTTGGCTGTAATATTCCTGGGAGTTCTTATTTTGCTTTTTCAGGAGGTGATTAGTGGATTTTTTCAATTTTTTTTTTTTTTTTTTTGATTTTTTCAATTTTTATTTTACTTTCTGGTTCTAGAATATCAGGGTAGTTTTCTATGATAAATTATTGAAAGATAGGCTCTCTCTCTCTCTCTTTTTATTTTTTAATCATGACTTTCAGGGAGTCCAATAATTCTCAAATCTCCTGGACCTATTTTTTCAAGTTCAGTTTTTTTTTCTAGTGATATATTTCACATTTTCTTTTATTTTTTTCATTTGTTTGATTTTGTTTATTATTTCTTGATTTCTCATAAAGTCATTAGCTTCCACTTGTCTAATTTTAATTTTTGAGAAATTATTTTCTTCAGTGATCTTTTGTACCCCTTTTTCCATTTAGCCAATACTGGTTTTTAAGTTTTTCAGTGAGTTTTTGTATCTTTTTCCATTTCTCAATTCTGTTGTTCAGGGCATTCTCTTTGGATTTTTGTCTTTTTTACCATTTGGTTGAATCTTTTTTAAGGTGTTGTTTTCTTCAGTATGTTTTTGTGTCTCTTTTACCAAGCTGTGGACACTTCTTTCATGCTTTTCTGTGCATCACTCATTTTTCTTTCCATTTTTTCCTCTACTTCTTATACTTGATATTAAAAATCCTTTTTGAGGTCTTCCATGGTCTGAGACTGATTCATATTTTTTTCTTTGAGGCTTTGGTTATAGCAGTTTTGATTTTGTTGTTCTTCTGAGTGTATATTTTGACTTCCCTGTTATCATAGGAACTTTTCTATAGTCAGGGTATTTTTTCTATTGCTTTCTCTTTTTTTCCAGCCTATTTTTTGGCTTTTTAAAATGTGGCTATGCTTCCAGAGTGGAAGCACTCTTCCAAGCTTCAGGTTTTTTTTTTGGTACAGCTTATTTCAGAGATATTTCTGGGGATCTATAAGTTTTGGGTTCTTCCAGTGTGGTATAGGGAAAGCTGTGTTTACCCTTTTTCTAGCCTATGCTCTGATATGTGAGCAACACAAGCACTCTTTTCCTCCCTGAAACAGTGACCAGGCTCCCAGATCTTCTATGGCAAGCACTGCTATGATAGTGCTCTTCCTCACCTTGGGACTGAGACCAAAGACTGCATCCTAGATCCAAGTATTCAATACAACAGTCCTGCCTCAGTTGCCAGCAAAGGCCCTTATCAGCTGTGGGCTGAGAGGTCTAAAAACCACCACTGCTGCCACTAATTCAATTACCACTCCCACCCCTTCCCACTCTCAAAACTTGCTCCCAGTTTGCTGGGGCATAGTTGGCACTGGACTTTACTTCACTCACCCTGGTGTATCAGACCATTTTTGTTGACTTTGTAAGTTATCTTGGACTGGAAAATTGTTTCACATCATCCTGTGGGTTCTGCTGCTCTAAAATTTGTTTTGAGGTATTATTTGGTCATTTGGAGAAGTTTGGGGAAAAACTCAGGCAAATCCCTGCCTTTTCTCTACCCTTAAATGTTGCCTTTCAAGAGCTTGGTCCCCTGTCGTTCAGATATGACTAATTGGCTGACTGATACATCTTTCTTCCCCATAATCCCCAACTCTTCCCCTGCCCATTTATTCCCATGGATGTAGTTACATAGGTATTTTTTCCCTGCTCATTGCTGGTTCCTAGGACTGTGGATCCAAAGTCTTGTGACAAAGGTGTCCTTAAAGTCTTTTTCTTCCTGTTCTCAATCTTACTAAAACCTGCTTGCTCTTCATTCTTGATGTAGATCCTTTATGTCTATAAATATATAAATGTCATTATATAATTCTGACACTTTGGAACTTACTGCTCTGAAAAGGAAACGAATTCCTCGACTATACAGCTGTGAAACATAAACTTGAACAAACTGCTTGTCATCCAGAATTGTGGTTTTGGCACACCATTGCTAATTGTGGTTATGGCACCAATCCTAACACTACCAGTTTGCATATTTGCATTACTGTTTTTCTCCCTGTGCCATTTGCTTAGAATATTGCTTTAATGTGTCATTATGGTATAATTTTGCATGATTGTTATTAACTCAATATTGTTGATTGTTTATGTATTATCACTACTTAAACCAATCTTTTGTAAATATGGAAGTACATTTATTAGTATTGTGTGATGGGCATTAAGTTTCCTAGAGGATTACTGGTATTTAGAGTGGATTCTGACTAGGAAGCTTGAATACAAAAGTATTCAAGAAAACTTGACAGAGTGGATTGTTGAGTAGTTCATATCATAACTAGGTGAGAAGTATCCACTTCAGACCTATTCTGTAAATGACCAGGTCTGTTTGATAACTAAAATATTCCTAATTAAAATCTCACTAAGGGACAGTGATTGGGAATTGGCTTGCAAATCTCCAGCTGAGGAGAAGGAATTAGTCAAGAAATTTGCAACATTAATGAACAAGAAACACCTGAGGAAAGAGGTTATGTTGTTGTTCAGTCATTTTTCAGTTGTGTCTAACTTTTCGTGACACCATTTGGGGTTTTCTGGCCCAGTTATTGGAGTAGTTTGCCATTTCCTTCTCTAGTTTTGTTTTTGTTTTTGTTTTGTTTTGTTTTATTTTGTTTTGTTTTGTTTTTTTAAGATGAGGAACTGAGGCACAAAGGATTAAGTGACTTGCCCAGGCTCACATAGCTAGTAGGTTAAGTGTCTGAAGTAAAACTTGAACTCAGGTTTTCTACTGCTTATCCCACTGCACCTCTTACCTGTCCACAAAGAGGTTAAGGGCAGACTTAATTCAGAGCTGAAAGCCTCATATGTGGATGAGACTGAAGCAGGATTCTTTCTGCCGGAAAGAGAAAGATTGTGTACGTGGAATGTGAAGTGGAATCCACAGACTCAGAATAACTAGAAATAAATGCATCTTCTGAGAGTAAGACAGCAGCTAGATCCCCTATGTCAAAGAGAGGAGCCTCACCTGTGGACAATGGTCCCCTAAGCAATACTGTAGGTAAGGTGGGGGCTAGATACCCTGAGTCCTACAGAGAAGTCTTGTCTAGCCTGTGGATAAAATCTTGACTAGATAGCACCATGACTATCAGAACTGTGTGTTGTATGAGCTAAGATAGTATTCCAATAAAGAATTAGAAAAGACTCCTAGGGAATATACAGTAGAGAAGTCTTGGCAGAGTGTACAATAGCAGGTATCTAAAAGGGACATGATTATCTGTAGACTTAGGAAAAGAAACACTGGAATCCTGTATTGAGATTTACCAAAAACTCAAATGGTTCAAGGGCATCCAGGTTAGCCAGCCCTTTGTTTCCTGTAAGGCTGCACTCCTCTGATCATTGGCTCCAGTCTGTTTAATTTCAGTGATACCTGGGTGAAGTTAAATTTGTCTTGCATTAGGAGCTCTTTCATCCTATTTGTTACCCATCAGTAGTATGTTAGTGAATGCTTCTAAGGTAGAGTTTTTGAATCTTTTCTGTGTTATAGATCATTTTGACAGTCTGATAAAGCCTATATACTCCTCAGAATGATGTTTTTAAATGCATAAAAATACATAGGATTACAAAGGAAATAAATTCTTTTGAATTTGAGTTATCAAAAAATATTTGTAATAATTCCATTAAACTCTAGGTTAAGAGCCTCTGCTTTAAGGCCATAGGTTTTATTATTGGACTATTCTTGGGTTTGTTTTTTTTTCTCTCTCCTAGGGAATCCCTGGTGTATCTGCTACTATTTTTCTTGCTATGTGGTAGCTATGCTTTATGAGATCCCCTTTGATTAGATTTTTTAAACTCCAGGCAAATACATTATTAGTAACTTTAGTTAAGTGTACTCCATTTTTTTAGGAGCCTGTTATTCCTATATGTTAAGTTTTGATAGACTTTATCAGGGATACTTTGTGGTCTAAGGGTTCTTTAGTCCCATTAAAATTATTTATGTTTATTTAATTGTTTACATGAGAATTAATTGCTTAGATGTGGAAAAGAAATGATTGTTGGACATGAAAGTTTGAAAGGGAGATATGGGGGGGGGGATGAAGGATGCTTTCTTTGCAGCTGTAAGGTTTGTCACATAGACTGAAGAGGTAGAGCCAAAGAATCAATCAACAAGAATTTATTAAGGGCAACTATATGCCAGGAATTGTGCTATATTTAAGGGCTGCAGAGACAAAAATGAATGTTAAGAGTTATGGACAGTGAGATGATTGATCATGCATGTGTCCCATATCAGTCAGTATCTTTGAGACCTATTATGGACTTGTGCACCTAGAAGATAAAAATTTGAGCAAGTGATACATTGATCCAAGAAGGAAAATGTAAAATGAAATTACACTGATACATAGAAACATTGAAGAATCTGAGTTAGAAGACCCTTAATAGGCCTACTACCGAGTAAAATATGTACTTGAAGAGCAATCCCCTCATATTCCCAAAAAAGCCTTTCTTTGAAGACCTCCGGAGAGGGGAAACCCCTGACCAAGGCCACCAATTTATCTTGACTGAGTTTCATTGAATTAAGATTCATCCCAATATTCTAGACTATGAGACTATGGAATTCTTTGGAAATTCCAACTGTCATTCAGTATATTATTCCTCTTAGCTTCTAAGCATCTGCAAATTTGATAAGCATGCCATCTCTGTCATAGTCATTGATCAAAAATTTAAATATCATTTAAAGAGAGGTGGAGTCAAGATAGCAAGCTCCCCTCCATAAAACTCCAGGCAGATATAGAAAATGCACCAGAGAGAATTTTGTTGGATTCCATAAATCCTGTTGGAATTCAGAAAAAGTCAGAGTGACTTTTTAAAAGTCATTTGTCCATCCCAACTTGATGTAGAGAGACAGACAGATATCTGCAGATACCGCAGAAGTTGGGCTAGTAGACGACTGAGGACTCTAGCACAGGGAGAAACTGTACGAGGGCAAGATCTCAACAAATTGAAACCAGACCTCTTTACCTAAGGGCTGGCCCTTGAATATAGAGGGAGACAGAATTTTATACATTAAAACCAATCAAATAAGGACAGTTTAAAGGAAACTGCAACATTAGGTATTCTGAAATCTAATTGGATGAAAGATTAGGGATTTTCCAAGTTGGAAAGGGGAGAGGGAACAGGTATAATTTCCTAAATTCAGAAAATGTCCCACTGTCCTCAAGTGTTTGTGTAAACAATCAAGGGAGCATGGAAATAATAACTGGTTGACTCCAGTATGGGGTCAGTTTTCAGAATGTGGGAAAACTTGCATCAGTTTTTGGCTCACACTGGGTTTCTGGTCACCATAACCTAGGTTCTTGGTTAAGGGTCTCTAACTAGCAAGGGGCAACTTCCTATTTATATGGGGCCACCTCCTAGTTATATGGTGCCAGGTTCAAACAGTAGAATAAGGTTTTCTTCCAATTCCTACAGTTTAATAAATTTTTGTCACAAAATAGATTAGATCTGTAATTGAATAGAAAGTAAGCTAGATTCAGAATTGAGTCACAAGATAGTGTGGTTCCTTCATTTCCCACAACTGACCATTTGCTGTCCTGATCACCTCAATGCAACGGGGAAACTTGTAAACTGGCATCTTTGGCATCCACTACCCAATTCTGAGTCACGAATCCAGAGAAGACTGAGAAGGGGACTTGTAGAGAGGAGCAGCATTCTTGGATAGGGAGTTCTTGGGTTGTGTATCTAGAACTGAGGAAGTTCAGAAGCCAGCAACTGCATATTGTGTGGCTCAGACCCCCAGATGTAAAGTAGGTCTTAAAGCATCCAGCTCAGCCTACAAAGAAATAATTGTGGCAGCAATCTCAGATCAAAGGTCATTAAAACAATGTTTGATAGAAGCTAAATCTACCCTACTCTTGTTCAGACCCAAGCCAGGTCAGGAATTAGCAGTGATCTGATGGGGATGGGGAAAGAGGCAATTAGATTTTGTCCTACTGTATCAGATCACCTTGGGGTCACTGAAAGGCTATAGGTTCTTAGCCTGTCCCTGAGATCCTGGAGTGACATAATACTCAACAGCCCAAGAAAATAGAAACAGGACTGACCCAGGCCTTCCCTATAGAAGTGCACCGAATGCAGTCCTAACATCATATTCAAAGTGAGAAAGTAGGCTAAAAGAAGGAGGGGGGAAATGAGTGTTGGTGTAAACAACTATAATGGTAGGGAAGCTCAAAACAGAAACCCATCAGAAATGAATTATTCCAAAACATCTACAAACAAAGACAAAGGCAAAAAAAATCAACTTGTACACAAACGCAACTAGAATTCATGCAAGAAGTGAAAACAAGTTTTAAAAAAGAATATTTTTAAAAGTGGAATGAAGTTTCTCAAAAATATAGAGAGCTGAGTCAAATTTATAAGAATACAAGTCATTATCCAATTGATAAATGGTCAAAGGAGATGTTTTCAGATGAAATTAAAGCTATCTATAGTCATGTAAAAATGCTCTAAATCACTATTGATTAGAGAAAACAAATTAAAACAACTCACACCTATCAAATTGGGTAATATGACAGAAAAGGGAAATGATAAATGTTGGAGAAGATGTGGGAAAATTGGGACAGTAATGCATTGTTGGTGGAGTTATAAATTGATCCCAACCATTCTGGAGAGCAATTTGGAACTATGCCCAAAGGGCTATCAAACTGTGCATACCCTTTGATCCAGCAATACCGCTACGAGGTCTATATCTCAAAGAGATCATTAAAAAAGGTCAAAGTCCTGCATGTACAGAAATATTTATAACAGTTCTTTTTGTGGTAGCAATGAATTGGAAATTGAAGGGATTTCCATAAATTTGGGAATGGATGAATAAGTTGTGGTATATGAATATAATAGAAAACTATTGTGGTATTAAAAAAGTGAGCAGGCAGATTTCAATACATGAAAGAATGCTGAGTGAAGGCAGTAGCACCAGGATAACATTGTACACAGTAATAGTAACATTGTACAGTGCTCAACTGTGATAGACTTAGCTCTTTGCAACAATGAAACGATCCAAGCCAATTGAAAAGACTCATGATGGAAAATGTTATTCACATCCAGAAATAGAACTGATAGGGTCTGACTGCAGATTGAAACATACTATATTCACTTTTTTTTGGTGTTTTTTTTTCTTTTCTGTTTCTTCTTTCACAACATGGTTAATGTGGAAATGTTTTACTTTGTTGCACATGTATAATCTATATCAAATTGCTTGCCAGCTTGAGGGGGGAGAAGAGGAGGAAGGGAGAAAAACTTGGAACTCAAAATCTTTCAAAAATGAATGTTGAAAATTGTCTTTACATGTAGTTGTAAAAAATGCTATAAAATGAAATGAAAGCACTTGAAGACAGAATTGGAGAAAATTTGGAAAAGAAAAAGAAATGAGAGCTATGGAAAAAAAGAATTGGAAAGGGGACTTGGACTGGGACTTGGCATAAGAGATACAAAACCTTGCTCAAGCAAATTTCAGAATATTTATTCTGAAAATTAGGATGTACCAAATAGAAACCAGTGACTATAAATGACTTTCTATAAATGACTATAAATGACTTTCTATAAAGTCACTATAAAGTGACTTTCTATGAGGAAACTAGAAATATCAAAACAAAGTCAAAAGATTGGGGAAAAAAATCTAAGCGAAATCATCTGACTTGAACAGATTGAAGAGGAAAAAAAAATTAAGAATCATTAAACTATCTGAGCACCATGAATCTCAACATAATGTTTCAAGAAATATTATTTCAAGAAATCTTAAAATGCTCAAATTTCATAGAACCAGAGGGCAAAATAGTAATAGGAATAATTCACTGGTCACCTTAGAAAGAAATCCCAGAATAAAAACCCCTAAGGAGTCTCATATATCCAAAATCCAGAACTTCCGGGTTAAAGAAAAGATTTTTCAAGGAGACAGAAAAAGAAATCAAGTACCTCAGAGTCAGGCATCTTTGGCATTTATCAGCCACCATTCTAAAGGAGCAGAGAGTTTGGAATATGACATTCCAGAAGGGAAAGAATATGAACTTACAACCAGGAATAACTTACCAGAAAAACAGAGGGAAAAATGAGTCTTTAATGAAATAGATGACTTTCTAGCAATTTTGATGGGAAAAAAGCCAGAGCTGTATAGAAACTTTGAAATTCAAACATAGGAGTCAAAAGAAACATAAAAAGGTAAACATGAATGAACTATGATAAGGGAACAAACAATGATAAATTGTTTAGTGAGATATGAGTATTTTCTCTGAACCCTGTCATCAGAGATCGTTGAGGGAGTACAATTATACAAAGCCAGGGAGGTTCTGTTATGCCTTGATTATCTTAAGAAAAGAATAAAGAGGAAGAGGACCACAGTGAGGTATAAATTGGAGAATTGATGAACAAGTTATACAATTGTGATTAAATACTAACATGTTGAATTCATATTAGTATAATGACCAACCAGTATTCTAGAGGATTAATGATGAAACATGCTACCCAAAAAGTATAGATTACTTTGATTTCGTTTGATTATAGGATTAAACTCTTTTCTTTAGGAAAAGCTAGCTCTAACAGCTAAACCAGACTAACAGTCTCTCTCTTTAAGCTTTTTATTTTTAACACATATTGCACAGATAATTTTGCAACACTGATCCTTGTATAGTGTGGCCTTTCAGATTTCCCCCCCCTCCCCTAGATGGCAAGCAATCCAATATATGTTATACATGTTAAAATATATAAATAGTCTCTTAAGCTTAGATTATAGATGGATTTAGTGAATAGGTAGATTGATAAGACTTTTATCATTTAGTAGCCGAGAATTTAGGAGAATAATGGGAATACAATTCTGTAGTTACATGTCTTCTTTCTATAAAATTGAGTGCTATACACAGTTGAAATTATGTTCCCATCCCTTCTTCATTCTTATTCATTGTAATTATTATGAAACTCAGGCCCTCTTGCTTTGACTAAATGTTCAGATTGATCAACAAAAATTATATCACACAAAATGTACTGGTAAACTAACATGAAGGCAGCAAGAAATTTTTAAAAGGCTTTAAATGTCACATTAAATACAATACCCAGAAAAATTATCAGGCCAGTTTTAAAAAGAGAATATTAATAAAAGTATTCAGTATGTTCTAAGTAATTTGAAGAAAAAGGAAAATGCTTTCTCTAAATTCACTCACTATTGCACATTCACACCCCCTCTGGCATAATTGTTATCCAAGTATATAATCACTGCAGAAATAAAAAAAATAAAATAAAATAAAAGGATGAAAACAAACAACACACATCCAAACATCTCCCCTTGCATATTTGTAATCAATCCATATTATGTAGCATGTGTAGCAAACACATTATGGAATAATCTATTTAGACTTAGACAATGTTTAGCAGACACATTTGCATGCCTTCTTATATTTACATTTAACACCGATAATATAATTTTATGCTGCTCTATAACTAGTCACAAGTTTTTTTCCTTTGCCAAATGTACTCCAAATTTTGCATGTTCATTGTGAACCATCAGAATTCAAATATAGCATGATTACCCATATAGTAGATATTCCTAAGATGAATCTATTAATAGTTTGGGCTTTATCGTCATTGTTTTATACTTATGTCATTCAATTCCCAAGGATAATACTTCTCAGAGAATGTTTTCCAGCTTTGCAAATCTTTTATATTCCTTGGTGAGTTTACTAAACAGAGATTTAGGCATGTCTCATCTGATCCTCACAAGCCTCAATACATGATTGATTTCAGACATGGGATGGACAGGGAAGTGCTACAGCCTGGAAGCATCAACACTGAAAAGCTTAAACTTTTGTTTGGAGGCCAAAGAACGTAGGAATAGAGGAAGAGGAACAGGTAACCAGGACAGGACACTGTGCATGGGGCAGGTGTGTGTGTGTGCTATGTAACACTCCACCATGCCTGGGAGAAAAGCACAGCATTGAGCTAGGGCAAGTTCTGACCACCCAAAAGTTACTTGGGGCAAATACCTATGCTGGTGAATTGCCCGGTGTAGGAGAAAGCCAAGATGCTTTGAGATCCAGCACCCTAGGAAACCATCATCAGAGAGGAGGGAAGTCAGAAAGTGAGTGATGAGGAAAATTAAGGGTGAAAAAAAAAGGCTTGAAAGCACCAGAGATTTCAGAAAGGAAGCTCAAAGACCTGGAACATATAGAGATAAATTAATAGGAAGAATATTAACAATAAAAGAAAACATCCTCCAAATCTAGTAAATGAATAAATACTACAAAGTAAGGGCAAATAATAAAGGACTTAATGAATCAGAGGAACCTTTAGAATTTAAGGAAAACATGGAATATACTGTTCCTGAGTAATTCAAAAGAGAAATGAAAATTATAAAAGCAGAATTTAAGGCTTGCACAGCAAAAATAATGGATCATAGGTCTCCCAGAAGAACACAACAGGAAAAAAACAAAAACCTTCTAATGAAGGAAATAGAACAAAACTTCTCAGAACTTCTAAGCATAAGAAAATGAAATTCTAATTGAAAGAATTCATAGCAGGACCAGAACATTGTACACAGTAAATAGTATTATGTGATAATCAACTGTGATAGACTTGGCTCTTTTCAGCAATGCGATGATCCAAGACAATTTCAATAGACTTGGGATGGAAAATGCCATCCACATCCAGAGAGATAACTATGGAGACTGAATGCAGATTGAAGCATACTATTTTCACCTTTTTTCTGGTTTGCTTTCTGGTTTGCTTTTTCCCTTTTGTTCTGATTCTTCTTTCACAACATGACTAATCAGAAAATATGTTTAAAATGATTATACATGTATAACCTATATATCAGATTGCTTGCTGTCTTGGGGAGGAGGGAGGTAAGGGAAGAAGGGAAAAATGTGGAGCTCAAAATCATAAAACTGAATGATGAAAATTATTTTTACATGTAATTGGAAAAATAAAATACTATTGAGGGGAAAAAAAAAGAATTCACAGATTGACTCCAGAAAAAAAAAAACAAAAAACAAAAACAAACAAAAAAGATAAAAGTTGGCTGTAAACTCCAAGACACATAGTGGTTCAGTTTAACAATTAAATTAAAAAACAAATTCTGCAAGGCATCAGGAAAAAGACCCTCAACCACAAAAGACATTCTAATAACATGACTATTTCACACCCTAGAAAAGGGAGGAGGGAATGGAATAGCATGTTCCAAAGAGCAGTGGAGCTCTGGATACAGCCCAGGGTCACTCAGCCTGCAAATCTGAGCTTAACTAAATGGAAGAAAAGATGGTTGTTTGATAATAAAGAAGAGTTTAAAACATTTTTAGAAATATAATCAGAAATGAGACCAATAAAATTATCTTTCTAAATGTACACATGGAGACAGGGGTGATGGTGGAAATCTGGTAGATGTAACAGTGAAAAGGTAGACAGGAACATTATGGAGATACCTTGATATGTATGACACTCTGCCCTATAGGGGAATCAATGCCTTTTTTTGTGAGACTATATTACAACATGAAAGAGTACATAAAGGCAGGGAATGAGGCAGAGGAAAAATAAGAGAGGATGTTTTGGAGTCAAATCAAGGGCTAGCAGAGAAAGGTGACATCTATGGTATAAGGGTGAGGAGGAGGGGTGAAGAAAGGAGGCCTTATTTTGAAGATAGAGAGGGTTCTACTGGTGAATTCTATAGGTGAAGGGAGATGAGCACCTTATACTGGATAAGGTCCAGGTGGTTTGATATTTGAAAAGTCTACTAGTTCTAGGAGTCTGGGAGTTGTAACCCCTGAGGGCAACTGAGATCTGGAAGAGTGGGAGAACAATAGATATAGGGAAGATCTTTTGTAGGAAAAAAAATGTCAACCAAATAAAATGGAGATGTGACAGTTGTACAATCAGGGGTGGAGGAAGGAGCCCTCTCTTGGGGCAATGTCCTCTCTGACACTTGAAATAATTGTATTGTTTTGAGAATAAGGCATGAGGAAAAGGGAAATCTAGAGGATAAGCCCTACAAGATAGGCAGAAAGCACCTAGAGGGTAAAGCCTAGAATGGATACCTTGGCACCTTTGATTGTATAAAGAATGGCTCAGTAGCCACGGGTCTGAGTTCAGGGGCTTCTTTAGACTCTGTCCCTTCACCTCCCCCACCGAGACAAACCTTCCCTCTCTTGCCCTAGGATTGAGCTTATTAGCAATATCCAGATGAAGGGTTATGGCTGCTGTAGGGGACTTGACTGCCATGGAGCTCATGCCAGATATCATCTCTTCCTTTGATCAGTGTTCCAGATTGTGGCTTTTTATCCCCAAGCAATGTATTGTATGCCTTTTGTTCCTTGAAGAAGAGAGTTGCTAAAGATTGGAGTCCTGGAGTATAGCCTTTCTTTAAATAGTAAGTTAAAGTGGGGAAAATTCTGAAATTTTGAAGGTGTTGCACCACAATATTCTAGTTTTCTGCATAAATTATAAATAACTTCAATAATTTGCTGAAAAGAGAACATTGGGATCAGTTTTTTTTTAAATCACATCAAATTCACAGAAGCATTTATGTGTGTGTGATGAAAAATTAACTATTTTAGAAAAAGATATGAAAGATATAATAGTTATTGATGCTATAGAGTTAGAAGAATGAAGAATTTTAGAAGATAATTTTCCTCATGAACTGAAAAATGTGAAAGTTGATTTGTCCGATATAAGTATCCCAAATGAAGCACTACAGACCTATGAAATTGATATATATAGACAATTATTTGAGAATAAATCACAAATTTCCAGAAAATCTGTTGGCAAAGAGAAAGTAGATGAAAGTTTTTTAAATGATTGAGAGGATTGTAATTTGTGGCATATACCCAATGTAGGATATGAAGAAGAAGGAATGAAAATGTCTGCAAAAATACTTAATTTCAGCTGTATAAAATATAGATAATATTCAGTATACCCCAAATGATTTGCAGATCAGTTTTTGTTTTGCACTATGGAGAGTTATCTTTATATCCTTGCAAGATGTGCAGGTTTTTCTGTAAATGGCTTAGCCATTTAAAGAACACAGACTTAACCACCTTAGTAAAATGTGATATTTGTAATGATGAGAATGTGTATACTTTATTAGACTTAGCAAAACATACAGTTAATCATTGGGTTGTGGGTAATTTTTAATGTGAAAAATGCAAATTTTCTACCAAGAATACCGGCACATTTGTTTAGCATATTCATAGACATAATGCGATTCACTATAAACATAGTAAATGCCATCATATCAGCTTTCAGCAAAGGAGAATTTCAGTGGCATCTCTTTGTTCATTCTATTACTTTTCCCTCTAATTTTCAGTATTGTAACTAGAGTGCTGCCAGAGAGGACCAACTTTTAAAACATGCATTAGCTTTGTACAAAGATCAATTATATGCCAAAGATAAACTGGGAAAGGAAAAAAAAAAGTGTGTGGGTGGGGAAAGGATAGTAAAGATTAGCTGGACTTAAGCTTATATTAAGATAATATAAAATAGGAATATCAAAAAAGACACTGGAACAGTAGAAAAAACATACAGGTGCTTAAACATACTAATAAAATTCAGATTAAATCTGAAGAATAGAGTAATGTATGAGAGCATTTGAATGAAGAAAGGAAGAAAGACATATTTGAAAAGCAGAGTTAGAAGCAAGATGAACCAGAAGCAGAAACAAGAAAGCTCTTATCTACCAGTCAGTATAGTAAACCTGAAGAAAGATCAAATTCTGGCTTTGGATTTTTAAAGTATGTTGTACATGGACCCAGAGTATTGATGATAAAAAATAATAAAATATCAGTTCCTGCCTACTATAGTGATAAGTTTATGGGGTTCAAGATGGTAGGTGGAAAACAACACATAGTTATAAAAATATTACTTATCAATAAACTGAATTCATGTTTTCCAGGTATACTGCCAGATATAACAAAGGACAACACTACTGATTTGCAGCATCATACAGCTGAAACCACTGGATTATCTACAGGTGCTATACTGTATACATCTGATTTAAATAACACAATTTGCACTAATACATTTAATCCATAATTATTTTCTACTTCTCTATTTGCAGGGAGTGCAATATCAGAAGAAACAAAAAGCCGTCTTGACTCAAGCTAAGAGTAAATTTTTACTCAGACAGTTGATGCTGAGAAAAGTACATTTCACTGGTCAACAAATTCAGAATTGACTGCAGCTCCTTCGAATTTCATCACTACCGTTAGAATAAGTAATAATGTTGGAGTATGGAAAAGTTGTGTTACTCAAAGTCGTCCTCAAATATTGTGTGCCACAGTTAAAAACCCAATTGATTTGGAATCTGTTGAAGTAAATTCTATTGAACCAAAATACAGCCTAGGAAGATGTTGAATAACTCCAGTATTAATGATCTGAACTATATGCCATCCTCTAATCAAGGATCATTACCTTTTCATAATTACTCAAAAATGGACATTTTGGATAACTCATGCAGGATTTCAGTGGCGTCACGTGAAAACTCTGAAGGACCTTCATCAAGCAAAATGACTATACATCAGTATAGTTCAAGAAATGAACCAGTTTTGTCATCAGTGGAGAGTAACACAAATCCAGACCTCCATCAAACATCTCCATCAAAGATTTGTCAAACTTACTGCCCTTCGAACACTAAAAATACTTTTGAACCTTTAAAAAACCACTGTGAAGTTAACACAGAAATTTTAGAAACAGTACAAAATATTGACACACAGAATCTTCATGCTAATATAAATCAAGATTTGGAGATTGTAACTGAGAAATCAGATTGGGAGGATAACTCTTCTGCTGATTCATTCACAATGCCTAAAATTACATCTGTTTTCTCACTTCAGAGTGAACAGGCATCTGATTTTTTGTCACCTGAAGAAAACCAGTTGTTACAAGATGTATTGAAGGAAAAATCAAGTGTGGAAAAAGAGTCTTATATAACACCAAATAAAATAATACAACTTCATAATGAGCCACTTTTGAGAAGTGAGGGAAAGAAGAGCAAGATAACTGAATGTTTTAAAGGTTCAGAAAGCCCATGCACTTTACCCATTTCAACTAGTAATGTGGGTACTGGCATACATACAAAAGTTCTCAGTGCCAGCAACTGTTCAACAAATACAGAAATAGATCGTGGGAAAGAAAAACAAGTACTATCAACACCAAATGCTTTGGGAAACATTGAGAAAACATCCAGAATTACTAGTATTGGCACATTCCTGAAAACCCATTCGGATACAATAATAACTCAGCAACTTGTAAAAGACAAATTGCAAGCTACTTCGGAAAATTCTAGTGGCCTAGGTTCTTTTCGTGTTCTGAGTTCACCAATAAATTCTGAACCAAAAAAAACAATTTTAGTTCAATCAACTCCTAAAGGGTTTATTTTACCTTTGCATCTTGCCAGCAAATCTGGATTACAACTTGTTTCAGGAAGAAGTCTTTCATCAACTAATCCCCCAGGTATTTATATGACGCAAGGCGTATCATCATCTCTCCTTTTAAACAAAAAACCTGGAATGATTCTAAGGTTAAGTAGTGGAGTACTTGGAAATGTTGCCACCATCACAGGTGAGAGTTCTCAAGTTTTTGGTGGAGCTGCAGCTAAGGAACATGACAAAACACCTTCTGTACGAGCAGAATTGAAAAAGGATAGTCCAAATGTAATCCGCCCCTCTACTTTTGATACTAGACCTAAGGTGACAATTAGTTCGGAAAATAGCATGCCATTTAAAGGAACATATATTATTAGAAGTCCAGCAGAATCTTCAGTGAATAGAATTTCTTCTCAAATTACACTGCCTGAATGTCAAGGCACTAAGTCATATACTTTGAGTTCAGTGAAACAGCCAAGTGAAGTTCAGCAGAAACAGTCTCTTTATGCTTTGTTGCCTGATGGCCGGCAGGCAGTTCTCCTAAGATGTGTTGCTCCCAATAAGTCACAAATAGGATCATCTGATTTATTACAGAGTAGCACTTATGATCTTCAAAATCATCAACCAAAGAAAGCTGGAGGAACACAGCAAAAAATACTGCTGAAAATAATTAAGAACCCTGCTTTTGATAACAGTCAGTCAGTAAGCAGTCCTAAGTCTTCATTACAATTAGATATAATACAGTCCCATCAAACTTCCATAGAAAAGGAGAAACAACCAGTCTCTTCAAGTGATACCTTACCTTTAACAGATAAATTGTTGCCAACAAATGCGACTACCGAAACTTCTACAGCCGTATGCCCCACACCCCCTCAAGAGACAGTATGTACCACCAACCCTCCAGATACACAACCATTAAAGTGTCAAACAGATGGTTTGTTAGGGAGTGGCTTTAGTAACAGAAAATCTACCAGAAGACGGATTTCAAAAATAAAAACTCACAAAAGACATAAATCTTCTGAATCTATGCTTAAGTATAAAAATAGGAACTTTGGACCAAAATGGAGAGGAAATTTCAAGGAATGGCCTAGGAAAAAAGTAATGTTGCATAGGAAGAGTAAAAGAAAAACTAAATCTGAAGATTTTCATGACACAGACTTTTATAGACCAAGGTTTCCTAAGGACACTGTTAGGACTTTACGACTTTTCCCTTTTCGTTCTACACAGCTGGTTAAATGCCCTAGAAGAAACCAGCCAGTTGTGGTTTTAAACCATCCTGATGCAGATGCTCCAGAAGTGATAAACGTAATGAAAACTATTGCTAAGTTTAAAGGGCATGTACTCAAGGTTTCATTGTCAAAAAGAACAATTCAGGCACTTCTGGAACCAGCATGTTATAACGTTTCTAAAGCGAATACTGATGACTTTTTTGCCAAGAGGCATGTATTTAAACCTGTGAAAGAAAGATTTGTGTTAAAATTAACACTTAAAAAGACGAGCAAAAATAATTATCAGATTGTGAAAACTACCTCTGATAATACTCTGAAGGCAAAGTTTAACTGCTGGTATTGTGGTAGAGTATTTGACAATCAGGATGCTTGGGTGGGACACGGACAGCGACATTTAATGGAAATTACTTGGGATTGGCATATGTTACAGTAATTTATCTTGATTTTTTTTAAAAAAAAATTAAAAGAAAAAAAAAAAAGAATTCAGAGTAAAGAGAGAGACCAGATGACTACAGGGATCAGAAATTAAAGAATGAGGGTTGAGAGTAGACAGAGAATAATGATGAGAGTAAGAGAAATCCATTTTGGAAAGTGGCATAAAAAATAAATTTAAAAATTAAGGAACAGAAGCCTCAATTCTCAAACATATAGGGAACTGAATTAAACTTATAAAAAGAACCATGCCTCAATTGATAAATGATCAGTAGATATGAACTATATGCCCAAAGGGCTATAAAATCATGCATATTCTTTGACCTAACCACTACTAGGCATGAATCCCAAAAGAGATTTAAAACAAGGAAAAGGACCTATATGTAAAAAATATATATATTTATAGGAGCTCTCTTATCAGGGCAAAAAAAAAAAAAAAAAAAAAAAAGGAAACTGAGGGGATGCCCATCAATTGGGGAATGTCTAAATAAATTGTGGTATGTGATTATAATGGAATATTATTGTTCTATGGGAAATGTTGAGCAGGATGCTCTCAGAAAAACCTGGAAAGTCCTCCATGAACTCAAACAAAGTGAAATGTACTGTGTACAAAATAATAGCAAAGCTCTGGTGTGATCAGCTGTGAATGACTTTGTTATTCTCAGCAATACAGTGATCCACAACTACTCTGAAGGACTTATGATGAAAAATCCTATCCATACCTAGAGAAAGAACCGATTGTGTATGAATTCTGATAGAAGCATACTCTCTCTCTCTCTTTTTTACTTTATTTTTCTTGAGGGTTTTTTTAAGGGGGGGGAGATCTATGTTTTCTTTCACAACATGACTTTTATGGAAATGTTTCGCAATATTTAATGTGCTTTCTTAATGGGGGTTGGGGATGGGGATAAGGGAGAGAATCTGGAACTCAAAGGTTTAAAAACAAATGTTAAAAAATTGTTTTAAATGTAATTGGGAAAAAATAAAAGTATTTTTAAAAATTAAAGAAGAGGAAGGAGAGAAAAAGAAGGGTCTATTTGACCGTGAGGAAAAAAGATGGGGAAGACATATATAACCAGATAAAAGTAGGAGAGAAAAAAGAACTAAATATACAAAACCCTAGAGGAAAAGGAGTATTAAGCTAGAAGTGAGGATTAGAGATGAAGGGAAAAAAAGCCAATAGGAATAGGACCATCTTAGAAAAAGATTAGAGTAAAAGTACTTTTTAGAAACTTTACTTTTTTAACTTTAAAAGATGAAAGTACTAAAGGAACTTAATACTATGTTTATAGCAGAAGGAAGAACTTGAAACTGAAAAGCTTCTGCACAGAGAACATTAATGCATCTAGGATGAGAAGGGAAATAGTTGAATGGAAAGAAATCTGTATAAAATTTCTCTGACTAGGGTTTGATATCCAGGATATATAAACAATTTATACATACATATGTGTATATATATATATGCATATACAGGCATATCTCATTATATTGTTCTTTGCTTTATTGTGCTTTGCAGATAGTGCGTTTTGTTTTTTTATTTTTTTTTTAAACAAATGGAAGGTTTGTGGCAACCTTGTGTTGAGCAAGTCTATCTGCAATATTTTCCCAACAGCATGTGCTCACATTGTATCTTTGTGTCATGTTTTGGTACTCAATGTTTCAAATGTTTTCATTATTATTATATCTGTTATGGGGATCTGTGATCAGTGATCTTTGATGTTACTATTAGAATTGTTTTGGGGTACCACAGATTGTGTGATATAAGATGACTTTATCGATAAATGTGTGTGTTCTGACTGCTCCACCTGTAGGCTGTTCCCCTGTCTCGGGCCTTCCTACTCCCTGAAATACAACAGGATTGAAGACTATTACATAAAATTAGTTGATAAAGCAGTGGCAAGGTTTGAGAGGATTGACTCCAGTTTTGAAAGAAGTTCTGTTGTGGGTAAAATGCTATCAAAGAGCATCTTATGCTACAGAAAAATCTTTCATAAAATCGAGTCCATCTATGCAGCATACTTTGTTCATGTCTTTATCAGCAACCACCTAATCAGTCAGCATTCATCAACATCAAGGCAAGACCCTCTACCAGCAAAAAGATTACAACTTGTTTAAGGCTCAGATAATGCTTAGCATTTTTTTTTTAGCAAGAAAGTATTTTTAATTAAGATAAGTACATTTTTAAAAGACATAATACACTTAATAGACTACAGTATAGTGTAGACATAACTTTTAGATGCACAGGGAAACCAAAAAATTCATATGATTGACCTTATTATAATTGCTTTATTGTGGTGGTCTGGAATAAAATCTGCAATATCTCTGAGGTATGCCAGAATATGTGTGTGTGCACATACATACACATGTGTGTATATAATTAACCATTCTCTAATAGTCAAATGATATATTCTCAAAGAAGTATTTCACAACTACATGAAAGGATGCTCCAAATCACTAATAATAAGAGAAATGTGAATCAAAACAACCCCAAGGTTTCACTTCACACCCTGCAAATTGGCAACCGTTACAAAAAATGACAACAGTCAGTGTTGGAGGGGGTGTGGGAAGATAGGCACACTAATACATTGTTAGAACTGTGAAATGGTACAATCATTTTGAAAAACTACTTTGAATCATGCAAATAAAGTGAATAAAATGCTTATATCTTTTGACCCAGAGATTTTATTTCTAGGCATTTACCCCAAGGATGTCACTGACAAGGAAAAAGTCCCTGCCCTGTATACACCAAAATCTTTATAGCAGCACTTTTTATGTTAATGAAAAATTGGAAACGAAGTAGATGCCCATTGTTTGTTCAGGGAATAGCTAAACACATTGTGGTACATAACTCTAATGGAATATTCATGTGCTGTAAGATGTCCAGCATGGAAAGATCTTCATGAACTTATGCAGAGTGAAGTCAGCAGAGTCAAGAAAACTACAATGTCAGTGGAAAGAACAACCCCCCCAAAAAAAAATCAAAAATAAATGTAAAAAAGTAAATAAAATTACAAAGATCAAAAATTACTCAAATGAAGAAAATATGAGAATATATACTTAACCTACCCCTTTATGGAGGTAGAAGGACCATAGCTGTCACACACTGCCCATTTTCAGGTCTTTTTCAATGTCCTGAACAGGTATGTTCTCACCTTTTTTCCCCCTCTTTACAAAATGCTATTTGTCACATGGATGGCTTTCTGGGAGGGGTAGAGGGATACATGGGGTATTATGAGGATGTAAGAAACTAAAGGCATAACCCCTCCCCCTTTTAAAATAACAAGCCAGGCTGTGGACTTCGTCCTGTTGAAGAATTCACATCCTTGTTCCCCATGATGAGATTAATGAACTGCCGAAAAGTACATAAATGCTCAAAGCCTCCAATGGGCATATAATACAAGCATTAGAAATTTTTTTAAAAGATCATGCTACCTATGCTGAAAATGATTTAGCTGACTTTGGACAAAAGCTCCATGATTTCCTCCATGTAAATGATTCTTCCGCTTGCATATAGCAACCCAACTTATTTTGTCAACCTGTATTCTTGTTCCTGTCTTGTAAATCCCTGGCATCCTCAAGCATTCTCTACTATAGCAGTGATTCTCAGAGTGCGCTCTAAGAATCCATTCCCTCTAAGACCTTTGCAAGAGGGCTGAGAAGTCAAACTATCATCATCATCATCATCATACTTTTATGCTGCTAATGTTGTAAATGACACTAGATGTAAACCACATAAATTAAAAGCTCTTGGGTCCTCAATTTTCAAGAGTGCAAAGTGGTCTTGGGACCCAAAAGTTTGAGAATCACAGATCAACATGAAAGCCTTCCTGGTTTCCCCAGATTCTAGTACTGTCTTCCCAAATTACTTAATATTTAATGTGTGTGTTTGTGTGTACACATATACGTAACACCTGTCCCAAAGCCCAGTGTTCTAAAATATTTTTGTTTGCATTTTAAAATTTTTCATAGGAAGTAGGTTTTTTGTTCCTTTTAATATAATTTTCATCTTGTTTTATCGGTTTTTGAGAAGTATTGTGGCTTGGCTTCAACCTTGTTTTTCTCGTTCAGTCATTCAATTGTGTCCGATTCTGTGATCCTGTGAACCACAGCATGCCAGTATTGTCTATGGGAGGTTTTCCTGGCAAAGATACTGAATGGGTTGATGTTTTCTTCTCCAGTGAAGTAAAGCAAGCAGATGTTAAATAACATGCCCAGGTTCACACAGCTAATAAATGTCTGAGGCTAGTTTTGAACCCAGTTCTTCTGACTCCAGGCCCAGCACTTTTTTCATGGGGCCATTAGTTGCCTCAACCTATGCATTTATTGGCATGGTATAGTTCTCAAAAATCTAAATGTTACAGATACATGAAAAAGTCATTGGGACTGTTTTCATGATTTGAATGCATGTCTTACTGTACTGTTGTATTGTTAAGCATGGTATATACTAATCTAATAGACCGTTGTTGCAGCCGATTTGACTTAGCTGCCAGCCTAGATATAAACACACAAATCAGTAATGATCCTGATGGTCTGATGTAGGAGCTGAAATATCAATCAGTGACAGGGGCATGAGACCTATTAGACCAGTCACCATGCTAAGCTATGATGTTACATAGAATCCTGAAGATATGGTTACACGTATTTCTAGGTGCCAGTACCAGATGGCTTCTGGGAAATGTGCCTTGCATGTAACTGCAAATGTTTACAACTGTATATGTGAATTACTTCATTCCTGAGAATGCTTATTTTTTTAATCTTCCTGTTATGTTTGACAGTTTTTTATTGTGTACATGCTATAGTAATGTTTCTTTGTTAATTGTTTTGTGTACCTGCTACTGCTTATAGTATTGTCTTTTCTATATGGGCCTTCAAAGGTGATATTCTATATAGTGCCATGTCTATTGCATGTATTATGAATGTGCATTTTTATTTCATTTTAAACAATACCAAAAATTGGTTATCTGGGGTCAGGAAATTGCCTTTATTATTTTAAAAATATTGACATTTGTGTTTCTATTGTATATTTATAGGTTTTGGACCTGCACTAGCTTACCTGTACAAAGGACCACAAAGAGTTTAGACCCATGGAGAATGTACCCCATTCTCAAGACTTATTGTTATGAGACTCTCTCCTTATTGGTAGATATGAAGGCTCTGCCCTGTATGAGGGGCGGGGCAGAGTAGGCTAGAGGAGAGAGTCTCAGTTCTCAACCAGTCCCTTTTGGGACTTTCCAAGTAAGAATTTCCCTAGCATCCCTCTTTAGGACTCTCTGAAGGTTAGTCCTCTTTTGGCACTCCTCATACTTTGAGTCTTCAAGCAATGAATTGTGTAAAGGGCTAGAACTGAGCAAATGCACTTGGATAATGGAGTACGTAAAACGAATTGCCAATTGGATGGTTCTCTATTAACAGGATTGAAGGTTGACCCTCCCTAGCTGTTCTGTGCTGACTTGATTGGTGGGACAAAGAAGGGGAAGTGATGTGTGTGGGCGGGGAGGAGGAGGAGGAAATTGAGGCATTCTCCTGGCAGTGGAGAGAAAGGAAGGTGGTGTAGACAAAGGAAGGTGGTGTAGAGATTACTAGATCTAATCCCCTGATAGTGAGCTCAAGAGACCAAGAATTAAGACTTTTGATTGGCCTGACTCCGACTGATTTCTGGGAAGACAGAGTTCCAGCAGAATTGTTTCTGGTTTGTAACTTCAAGAAAGAAGATTAAGAAGAAAAAGACTCCAGGGAGACTTGAGAGGAGTGCGTAGTTTCTATTATATACCTATCTCCAACTAATTATACTAGAGACTTCAGGGAATTTCCCCTTAGATTAGATTGTTTAGATGGTTCAGCTGAATGACCTCATTCCAAGTGAGAGATCTCTTTCACCCTGTATTGTTTGACATATATTGTCCTATGTATCTTCTCTGATTTTTGTTTAGCTAACCAATTTGGATAAATGGATTTTTTGCTATTGTCCATGTGTGTTTATTGTGGAAATGGTATTGTGTAGGAAAGAAATCAAACCTTGGATATAGAGCTTGGGATGCTTCTTCCCCCCCCCAGAATGCCCCAGAATGCCCAAATAATCAAAAGTTAGCTCAAACCCAATCATCTTGCCTATGGTAATAACATTTAAGGGACAGATAGATATAATTCTGTAATCTTCCTGAGTATGAGAACCATTTCCCTTTTGTCTTTGTATCTTCAGCACCCAGCACAGTGCCTAGAATACAGTAGTCATTTATTAAATGATTATTTCTTGATCAACAGAAGAAACATCTAATAGATCATTATTTTTCCAAAAGGTCCTTCTAATACCTAACGGATACCAGTACTACTCTATATGAAATCTTTCATTAACATATGAACCAAATACATCATAAAGATCATAAAGATAAACAACTTGGAAAGCTGTAAGAATTCCAATCAATATAATGAGCATCCATGATTCCTGAACATCACTGATGAAGGAGGCCTTCCAGAACCTGACGTAGAAAGGCAATGAATTCAGGATGCAGAGAAGGAGATGTATTTGTTGGACATATGGACAATGACAGAATTTATATTGAGTAACTAAGTACATTTGTTTTAGGAAACTTTTATCTTATTTTTCAGTGAGTATGAAAGGGAGAGAAAATAGATTTCTGTTCATTTAAAAAACCTTTAATAAAAAAGACAACATTCAATAGCAACAACCTTAATTGAACTACAATAGACAACATAATGATACTTCCCCATTAAGATCAAAGCTTGAATTTCCTTTCCTTTAACAAACAATTGTATATAACCATAAGTTGTAGTTATTATTATTATTTCTTTTTTGCCAAAGCAATTGGGATTAAGAGACTTGCCCAGGGTCACACAGCTAGTGATGAGGTTTAGATTTGGGGTACCCAAATGAAAATGAGGTCTAGTGGCGGTACAAGCAGTTCTCTGTAAAGGAGTTTACAGACTCCAAAACCTAGACTGATAAAAGAAGTTTATTATGGGAATTGGAAGTAATGTTAAAGTCTAGTTAAGGAAATAGGCGAAGATAAAGAGAGGAAACATTCCAATGGGCAGAGAGTCTTTGGGGTGCCAGGCAGGGTGCTGGCATGTTTAGACCCTCTGCAAAGAGAGGGTTTTAGTTTGGCTCTTTTATAGTAGGGGGTTTGGGCTACAAGCTGAAGGGGGCTGTGAGTGGAGTCCCAGGTTTGCTCCTGGCTGGATTTCAGCCAGGGTTAGAATTTGAATTGAATTCAATGGGTTTCCCCACCCAGATAACAAAGATGAAACTGTTTGTGCTTGGGGTGGAGTCCCCTCACTGAGGCAGAATTGAAGAAGGTTTTCTCCTTTGAGGATTTTTCAAAATTTGGGGGTTCCCTCTTCATTAGGAAGTATTCAGTGTCTGAGGCCAGATTTGAAGTCAGGTCCTCATGACTTCAGAGCTCGTGCTCTATCCACTGCGTCATCTAGCTGCCCCCGTAGTTATTCCTTAATGTTATTTTGCTTAATTGTTTTCAGAGTATGCCTTGTAAATTTGTATTTGTCTGCTGTATTGAATCAAAGCTTATCAATAAAACAAGATGAACTTAAAAAATATTAAGTTCCCTTATCCATTTAGAATTTATTATGGAATATAGTTTAAGGCATTGGCCTAAGCCTAAGTTCCACCAGACTGCTTTCCAGTTTTCTAAGCAGTTTTTATTCCCTAGGTAATTTATATTTTTCACTTTATCAAACACTAAATTATAAAGTTATAGTGTTTCTGATTCTCTCTTGCTTGTTCTGTTCCACTGATTCATCTCTCTATTTTTTAACCAATGCTGGATCATTTGGATAATTGCTGCTTTATGATATAATTAGAGGTCTAGAAATGCCATTTCCTATGTTTAGAAGAATTGCAAATTGTTTAACCTGTATTGGATTACTTGCTGTTTAGGAAGGAAGAAAGGAGGGAGAGAAGTTTAGAACACAAGATTTTTCAAGGGTGAATGTTGAAAACTATCTTTGCATGAATTTTGAAAAATAAAAGGCTATTTTTAAGAATGAGAAAAAAGGTTTATTTTTTTCTATGGCCATTCAATTTTCTCCAGAAGTCTATCAGATAATGTTTTAAAATGACTAAAGCAAAATAACAAAACTGTATTTAAAAAGTTAAAAAGAAATGCTATTTCCCCCTCCATTCCTGCTTCTTTTCATAATTTTCCTTTATATTTTAGATCTCGTTTTTAAAATGAATTTTATTAATATTTAATCAAATTCTATAAAATATTACTTTGATAATGTGAATTGGCATAGCATCAGAAGTATAAATTCATTTTGGTAGCATTGTCCACAGAAATCATCAGCATTCCTATATGTCACAAACAAAACTCTGCAAGAAGAGATAGTAAACAAAAAAAAAAAACAAAACCTTATTTAAAATAACTCTAGACACTCTGGGAGTATACCTGCCAAAAACAAACTATATAAACAAAATTATATAAAAATGTGGTTTTTTTTGTTTGTTTTTTACAAATAAAATTAGATTTAAATAATTGGAAAAATATTCATTGTTCATGGGAACAACATGGGGTCAACATAATAAAAATGACAATTGTGCCCAAACTAATTTATATATTCAAAGCCAACTCAATCAAATTACCAAAAATATTTTACTCAATTAGAAAAAAAGAATAACAAAATTCATTTGGAAGAAATGTTCTTTTGAAGAACAAAAAGTCAAGAATATCAAGGGAATAATAAAAAAAAAATGTAAAGGAAGGAAATTAAGCAATACCAGATCTTAACATTTTATAAAGTAGTAATTATCAAATTATCAAAACTACCTGGTACTGGCTAAGAAATAAAAAAGGTAGATCAATGGAACAAAGTAGACATACAATTTACAGCAGCAAATAAACATAATAATCTCATATTTGACAAGTGTAAAGACAAGATTTGGGGATAAGAATTCATTATTAGGCAAAAAGTTGTTGGGAAAACTGCAGTATGGAAGAAACTGGGCATAGACCAATATTTTCCAATATTTACCAAGATAAGGTCAATGGGTACATAACCTAGATATAGAGATTTTTCAAGAAAATGAAAAAAACCCAGCACATGTGTAGGAGTGAAAACAGTGAATGGTGTGAATAAGCCAAGGTTGAGGTTTGGTAGGATATAATCATTAAAGTTGTCTGGGAATTCCTGAGAGGACAGGATGGAGTTGAACTAGTTCACCAAGAAGTCAGGATGAGGAAAAAGAACCTCAGGAGATAGTGAAGAGTCTTGGCCAGTGAGAAAACTGAGGGGTCAAAGGATTGGAGATCTCGGTGTGGAAGAAGAGTAGTATTTAAGGAAAGGCAGAGGGCCGAGGGAGAGATGAAAGACCAATAGGTCATGTTCAGATAAGGAGATTTTGGAATATTTGAACCTGGAGGTGGTACATTTGTGGGTGATGGCAAGATCCAGAGTATGACCATCTTTATGTGTGGTTGAGGTGGGATGAAGGAACTGAGTGATTAGAGAATTTGAGAGAGAGTCAATATGTATTTTGAAGTCTCCTGGCATGAGGGCAGAAGTTGGGGAAGAGAGAAAAATTGTGAACCAGGCACTGAACTCACTGGGGAAGGAAGGAAAATAACAGTAGGCAACAGCTACCAGGATGTTGATTGGGTGGTAGGGATTAATAGTGTGAACTCTAAAGAAAGAGAGGCTAATGAGTGATTGAGGACATAGAAGAAGAACCTGGAAGTGGCAATGGGGAGCAAGAAATATTCCAACTTTTCTGTCATTATTAGTGAGCAGAAAAGAATGAGGGAAACTGCAGCCAGTGTTAGAAAAATTGGCTAGGGAGATTGTGTCATCTTCTTGAAGTGTGAGAGATGAGGGGTGAGAGATACCCTAATAGCAATGGAGTTCCTAGGCCAGTTTTGCAGCCTAGGAATGTTTGTGGCAGCTCTTTTTGTTGTAGCTAGAAACTGGAAGATGAATGGATGTCCATCAATTGGAGAATGGCTGGGTACATTGTGGTATATGAAGGTTATGGAATATTATTGCTCTGTAAGAAATGACCAGCAGGAGGAATACAGAGAGGTTTGGAGAGACTTACATGAACCGATGCTGAGTGAAATGAGCAGGACCAGGAGATCATTATATACTTCAACAACAATACTGTATGAGGTTGTATTCTTTTTTTTTTTTTTCATTCAATAAACTTTTATTGATTACAAGGTACAGTGTTAGATACAACAGAGAATATAAAGTTGGATAATAGCTCTAGATCCTATCATAATAATTTGTACATAGGAAGCATTCAATAAATGTTGTTTACAGTTAGTGCATAACAATGTTTGGAGCAAACAAACAATGTTTGTGGAATAGTTGGAAGAAGAGAGAGTTTGGAGCCAGAAGGCCTCAGTTCTAACCCTCTTAAAAGCTGTGTGACTATAGTCAACTCACTTTACTATTCTGAACCTCATTTTTCATTTATGTGGGATGTTAATAGTTTCAATATCTACTTGGAGATCATGAAATTATGGATATAGAGTAGTCTCTCTGAGTCAGGAATATGTATACCTTCTCTGAGATATACTGACTATATGACTGTAGGCAAGTCATTTTATTACTTGCTCAAGAAATTTTGACTCTTAAATTGGAGAAAAATTATAGAGTCCAATTGACAGAGAAAATTTTTTCACTGATGAAATATCTACACCAAAGAAAGTACAATTGTAGACCAAAACTAAAATCCCCATTCTCCCTCAAAAGAATGAAAACAAACGATCCCAACAAAACAGTACCTTATAAAGTTACTTTGAGGATTAAGTTCTCTCTCTGTGTGTCTCTCTGTCTCTGTGTCTGTCTGTCTGTCTCTCTCTCTCTCTCACTCTCACTCTTGCTCTCTTTCTCTCTCTCCATACATACACATACATAGATAAGCACTTGTAAATTGTGAAACATTATATAAAAGTTGCTATGATGATTGTCTTGGGGTTGATACTGATTGATCATTTGTATATTTAACCCTCAACCAACCATAGAGAGCCTTTAAGTTTTTCCCAAAGTGGATTTTGTCAGTTATCTTAATGTGGGTTTCTGTTTTAATTTTCTCATTCCTTCTTTCACTCAATTCTGCATAGGCCTAGAAGACATCATGAAATCTGTCTTTAAAAAAAGTATTTGAAAAGAAGTTCCCCAGGGTAAGTGACATTAGAAGGAGGAAATATAAATTTTTTTAAATTTTAATTTTATTTTATAATTATAACTTTTTTTTTGACAGTACATATGCATGAGTAATTTTTTACAACATTGCACTTACTTCTGTTCAGATTTTTTCCCTTTCTCCCCCAACCCCCTCCCCCAGATGGCAGGCAGTCTTATACATGTTAAATATATTACAATATATTCTAGATACAATATATGTGTGTAGAACCGAATTTCTTGTTGCACCGGAAGAATTGAATTCAGAAGGTAAAAAAACAGTTTACACTCATTTCCCAGTGATGAGGATGTATTCTAATGGAAGTGGATATCTTCAACAAAGAGAAAATCTAATTCAGTTCCAATTGATCAATAATGGACAGAATCAGCTACACCCAGAGAAGGAACACTGGGAAATGAGTGTAAACTGTTTGCATTTTTGTTTTTCTTCCCAGGTTATCTTTACCTTCTGAATCCAATTCTTCCTGTGCAACAAGAAATTCGGTTCTGCCCACATATATTGTATCTAGGATATACTATAACATATCTAACATGTATGGGACTGCCTGCCATCTAGGGGAGGGGGTGGAGGGAAGGAGGAAAAATTCAGAACAGAAGTGAGTGCAAGGGATAATGTTGTAAAACATTATCCATACATATGTACTGTCAAAAAAAAAGTTATAATTATAAAATTAATTTTAAAAAAAGAAAGAAAAAAAAAAAGGAAAAAAAATTCACAGCTCCAATCTGCAGGCAAGGTTTTTTGGAAAAAAATGGGTTTATTACACTAAGAAACAACTTCCTCAGTGGGCCAAATCCAGAAAGGAATTAGCAAAGGTTTGGGATATTGCCTTTGATTATCTATGGTTTGGGGCTAGAGAGTAATTAGGAACTAATTTTCAATTGAATAAAGGCTGGTGATTATGCCCCAAGCTAAGGTGATTATCCCATCAATTGGGAGTGGGAGATTCCCATGGGAACCAGATAACTTTCCCAAGGGAGATTCAGGTAGGTGGGAATCATTTTTAGGAATTTCCTCAACCCAGGTGGCCCATCCTCCACAAAGATAAGGGAGCCACAGAGTCTTTTTATCAACCTGGAGGTTTCAGTAAGAAATAATAGATAGAAAGCAGGGAAAGGAAAATATTTAAGATGAAGGAAAGTTTGTTACCTATGGCAATAGACATTCCATAGGTCACAATAGAAGTTGTTTGTTTGTTTGTTTTTTTCTTTTTAATTTGTAATTCAATCTTTGCAAGTTTTTTGTGTGCTTTGTTATGTTGATCCCCAGATTCATATCAATTTTGTAGCTATTTGGAATGAGACTTCCCTTTCTAGTATTGCTTCTTATGTTTTGTTATTATTATGTAGAAATGTTGATTTTTGAAAATTTATTTTGTAGTCTGCAATTTTGTGGAAGCAATTATCTCAATTATTATTGTGTGGTACGGAAATGGTGAGGGGTCACCATTTAATAAAAAAAAAAGCTGCAGAGAGCTCTAGAGAAAAGCAAAATTTATTTTACATTCTCGAGAGAAGGGCATACCACCCTTCCAGCAGACAATCAAAGAGAGGAAGCACCTCCTGTGGCCAGGACAGCACCTTTAATCCCTAAAGCAAAACACCCCCTCCCACCACTGACTCTCATCCTCATTGGCTGAGAGTCTCACATTCTAAACTCGAGATATACCCGCGAAATTGAACTTGACCAATAAGTACATAGTTGCCCATATTTCACTGAAATAGGGAGGAGATTGTGTCTTGGGAGGATAGCAGGAAGGGGACCCGATTATGCCCTTGAATCAATGCCCAAAGTCCTTCAGGCCTACTCAAACTCTGAAGTAGATGAAGCCTTACACGATTTTCACAACTGTCTTGAAAGATCTCACCTCATCTCATTCATTATCTCTAATGATTCATTAGGATTTCCCAAGTATGCAGCAGCAAATAAGGATACTTTAATCTCTACTTTATCTATCTATGCCTTTTAATTTCTTTCTTATGTCTTATTGCTGTTGCTAGCATTTCCAGAACTATATCAGATAATAGGGGATGGTGAACGTCCTTGCTTTACTCTCATATTTTCTAGAAATAGAAATCGCCATTTATTTTAATTTTTATTCCTAGAAAAGTATCTCCATTGCATATGATACTTCCTTTTGGTTCTAGATAGATGCTTTTGATGTAAATTGTGTCTCCTTTAATCTGTGGGGGAAAAGCGATTTGGGGTCTCAAATCCTCCTGACCTCTGGGAGGGGCACCCCCTCTAGTTCATAAGGGAAACTCCCAAGATAAGTAATCTCATTCAATTTTGAATTGAATTGAATTGAAAATCAATCTCTCAGATTCATCAGAGATTGGCCCCCAGCTTGGGGCCAAAAATCAAAACAGCCCCAATATATCTAGTGCTGTATGCCCAGGCATTTCACACAAAAAAAATCCTAACAGGATTCTTTGCCCACTAAGAAAGCTGTCTTCTTAGTGTAAATAAATCCCCATTTGCCACATACCTTGGGTTTTTTAATTCTTTCACAAAGAATCTGCGATATCAAACAGAAAGGATTTCTTTTTTAAAAATAATTTATTAATTTTAATTATTATAATTTTTTTGACAGTACATATGCATGGGTAATTTATTTTTACAACAATATTCCTTTGCATTAACTTTTCCAAATTTTCCCCTCCCTCCCTCTACTACCTCCCCTAGATGACAGGCAATCCCATATATATTGAATGTGTTATAGTATAATCTAGATACAATATATGTGTGTAAAACCAAATTTCTTGTTGCACGGTAAGAATTGGATTCCAAAGTAACCTGAGTAGAAAGATAATACTGCAAACATTTTGCACTCCTTATCCAGTGTTCCTTCTCTGGGTGTAGCTATTTCTGTCCATCATTGATCAACTGGAAGTGAATTAGATCTTCTTTATGTTGAAGATATCCACTTCAATCAGAACACATCCTCATACAGTATTGTTGTTGAAGTGTATAGTGATCTCCTGGTTCTGCTCATTTCACTCAGCATCAGTTGATGTAGGTCTCTCCAAGCCTCTCTATTTCTCCTGTTGTTCATTTCTTACAGAACAATAATATTCCATAACATTCATATACCATAATTTACCCAGCCATTCTCCAATGGATGGACATCCATTCATCTTCCAGTTTCTAGTCACTACAAAAAGAGCTGCCACAAACATTTTGGCACATACAGGTCCCTTTCTGCTCTTTAGTATTTCTTTGGGATATAAGCCCAATAGCAGCAATGCTGGATCAAAGGGTATGTACAGTATGATAACTTTTTGGGCATAGTTCCAAATTGCTCTCCAGAATGGCTGGATTCTTTCACAACTCCACCAACAATGCATCAGTGTCCCAGTTTTCCCACATTCCCTCCAACATTCATCATTATTTGTTCCTGTCATCTTAGCCAATCTGACAGGTGTATAGTGGTATCTCAGAGTTGTCTTCATTTGCATTTCTCTGATCAATAGTGATTTGGAACACTCTTTCATATGAGTGGAAATAGTTTCAATTTCATCATCTGAAAATTGTCTGTTCATATCCTTTGACCATTTATCAATTGGAGAATGGTTTGATTTCTTATATATTAGGATCAATTCTCTATATATTTTGGAAATGACACCTTTATCAGAACCTTTAACTTTAAAAATATTTTCCCAATTTGTTACTTCCCTTCTAATCTTGTTTGCATTAGTATTGTTTGTACAGAAACTTTTTAGTTTGATGTAATCAAAATCTTCTATTTTGTGATCAATAATGATCTCTAGTTCTCCTTTGGTCATAAATTCCTTCCTCCTCCACAGGTCTGAGAGGCAGACTGTACTCTGTTCATCTAATCTATTTAGGAGCTCATTCTTTATGCCTAAATCATGGACTCATTTTGATCTTATCTTGGTATATGGTGTTAAGTGTGGGTCCATATCTAATTTCTGCCATACTAATTTCCAGTTTTCCCAACAGTTTTTTTCAAATAATGAATTCTTATCCCAAAAGTTGGTATCTTTGGGTTTGTCAAATACTAGATTGCTATAGTTGTACCCTATTTTGTCCTGTGTACCTAATCTGTTCCACTGATCAACTAGTCTATTTCTTAGCCAATATCAAATGGTTTTGGTGACTGCTGCTATATAATATAGTTTTAGATCAGGTACAGCTAGGACACCTTCCGCTGACTTTTTTTTCATTAATTCCCTTGAAATTCTTGACCTTTTGTTCTTCCATATGAATTTTGTTGTTATTTTTTTCTAGGTCATTAAAATAGTTTCTTGGGAGTCTGATTGGTATAGCACTAAATAAATAGATTAGTTTGGGGAGTATTGTTATCTTCATTATATTTGCTCGGCCTATCCAAGAGCACTTAATGTCTTTCCAATTATTTAAATCTGACTTTATTTTTGTGACAAGTGTTTTGTAATTTTGCTCATATAGTTCCTGAGTTTTCTTTGGTAGATGGATTCCCAAATATTTTATATTCTCGACAGTTGTTTTGAATGGAATTTCTCTTTGTATCTCATGCTGTTAGATTTTGTTGGTGATGTATAAAAATGCTGAGGATTTATGTGGAATTATTTTGTATCCAGCAACTTTGCTAAAGTTGTGAATTATTTCTAATGACTTTTTATTAGAATCTTTGGGGTTCTCTAAGTATACCATCATATCATCTGCAAAGAGTGATAGTTTGATTTCCTCATTTCCTACACTTGTTCCTCTTTCTCGACTCTTATTGCTGAGACTAGCATTTCTAATACAATATTGAATGGTAATGGTGATAGTGGGGAAACTTGTTTCACTCCTGATCTTACTGGGAAAGGTTCCAGTTTATCTCCCTTACATATTATGCTTACTTGACGTTCTTAAATATATGCCCCTGACTATTTTAAGGAATAGTCCATTTATTCCTATACTCTCAAGTGTTTTTAGGAGGAATGGATGTTATATTTTATCAAAAGCTTTTTTGCATCTATTGACATGATCATATGGTTTTTATTAATTTGATTATTAATATGGTCAATTATACTAATAGTTTTCCTAATATTAAACCAGCCCTACATTCCTGGTATAAATCCTACTTGATCATAGTGTATTATCTTGGGGATGATTTTCTAAAGGCTTTTTGCTAATATCTTATTTAAGATTTTAGCATCAATATTCATTAAGGAGATTGGTCTATAGTTTTCTTTCTCAGTTTTCAACCTACCTGGTTTAGGTACCAGTACCATGTCTGTGTCATAAAAGGAGTTTGGTAGGACTCCTTCATCCCCTATTTTTTCAAATAGTTTATATAACACTGGGGCTAACTGTTCTTTAAATGTTTTGTAGAATTCACATGTAAATCCATCTTGTCCTGGGGATTTGTTCCTGGGGAGTTGATTAATAGCTTGTTCTATTTCTTTTTCTGAAATGGGACTATTTAAGCAGTTTGCCTCCCCCTCTGTTAATCTAGGAAGCCTATATTTTTGGAGGTAGTCATCCATTTCACTTAAGTTATCAGATTTATTGGCATAAAGTTGGGCAAAGTAAATTCCTTATTATTGCTCTAATTTCCTCTTCATTTGGTGGAAAGATCCTCCTTTTCATTTTTAAGACTAACAATTTGATTTTCCTCTTTCCTTTATCTGATCAAATTTACCAAAGGTTTATCTATTTTATTGGTTTTTTCATAAAGCCAACTCTTAGTTTTATTTATTAATTCAATAGTTTTTTTTTTTTTTTTTACTTTCAATATTATTGATTTCTCCTTTTAATTTTAGAATTTCAAGTTTAGTTTTTGGTTGGGGGTTTTTAATTTGGTCTTTTTCTAGCTTTTTAAGTTGCAGGCCCAATTCATTGATCTTCTCTTTCTCTATTTTATTCAAGTTAACCTCTAAAAATAAAAATTTCCCCTTATTACCGCTTTAGCTGCATCCCACAAATTTTGGTATAATGTTTCATTGTTATCATTATCTTGGGTGAAATTATTAATTGTTTCTATAATTTGCTGTTTCACCCAGTCATTCTTTAAGATGAGATTATTTAGTTTCCAATTACTTTTTGGTCTATTTACCCCTAACTTCTTGTTGAATGTAGTTTTTATTGCATTGTGATTTGAGAAGAAAGCATTTACTATTTCTGCCTTCCTGCATTTAATTTTGAGATCTTTATGTCCCAATATATGGTTAATTTTTGTATAGGTTCAATGAGCTGCTGAGAAGAAAGTATACTCCTTTCTATCACCATTCAGTTTTTTCCAAAGACCTATCATACCTAATTTGTCTAATGTTCTATTTACCTCTTTAATTTCTTTCTTATTTGTTTTGTGGTTTGATTTATCTAATTCTGAGAGTGCAAGGTTGAGATCTCCCACTATTATAATTTTGCTGTCTATTTCTTCTTGCAACTCTCTTAACGTCTCTTTTAGGAAGTTAGATGCTATACTACTTGGTGCGTATATGTTTAGTATTGATATGACTTCATTCTCTATGCTACCTTTTAGCAGGATATAGTTTCCCTTCCTTATCTCTTTTAATTAGATCAATTTCTGCTTTTGCTTCATCTGAGATAAGGATGGCTACGCCTGCTTTTTTGACTTCACCTGAAGCATAATAGATTCTGCTCCAGCCTTTTACCTTTACTCTGTATGTATCTTCCTGCTTTAAGTGTGTTTCCTGTAAACAACATATTATAGGGTTCTGACTTTTGATCTAGTCTGCTATCTGCCTCCACTTAATGGGAGAGTTCATCTCATTCACATTTACAGTTAAAATTACTAATTCTGTATTTCCTTCCATCTTATTATCCCCTGATTATGCTTTTTTCCCCTTGTCCCCCCTGAACCCCTTCCGCAGTATTGAATTTATGGACCCTACTTGTGACGTGCAGCCCTCCCTTTTTAGTATCCCTCCCCCCTCCTTTTAAGTCCCTTCCCCTTTCTTGTACCCTTCCCTTATTCTTCTTTTCCTTTTCCCTTTTCCTCTCCCCCCTTTTAGTCAGGTGAGAGATAATTCTCTGAAAAACAAACATGGCAATTATTTACTCTTTGAGCCTACTCTGATGAGAGTAACATTCCCACAATGTTCCTCCCTCTCTCTAAATTCCCTCAGATGTGGTAAATTTTCTTTGCCTCTTCCTGGGATGTAGTTTCCCTCTTTTTATCTCTCCTTTCCCATTTTCTGATACTATCCCCTTTCCCTTACTACTTCCCTTTTTTATGCTATATCAGTAAAATCAAATTATACATGTGGACTTTCTGTATATCCACAACAGAAATACAGTTCTCAAGAGTTCTTTTTACCTTTTTCTGCTTCTCTTCAGTCTTGTGGATGTAGATCAAATTTTTTTGTTTAAGTCTGGTTTTTTCCTAAGAAACAAATGGAATTTCTCTGTTTCATTAAATGTCCATCTTCTTCCATGGAAGAAAATGCTAAACTTAGCTGGGTAGTTTATTCTTGGTTGCATTCCAAGTTCTTTTGCCTTTCAGAATATCAGATTCCAGGCCCTTTGATCCTTTAATGTGGGAGGCAGCCAGATCTTGAGTGACCCTTATTGTGGCACCTTGATATTTGAATTGTTTTTTCCTAGCTGCTTACAATATTTTTTCCTTAGTCTGGTCGTTCTGCAGCTTAGCCACAATGTTCTGTGGAGTTTTTTTTTTTTTTTTTTTTTTAGGGTCTTTTTCAGAAGGTGTTCCATGAATTCTTTCAACACTTATTTTCCCTTCTATTTCTATTATCTCTGGACAGTTTTCTTTGATGATTTCCTGTAAAATAGAATCTAGACTCTTTTTCTCATCATAATTTTTGGGAAGTCCAATGATCCTCACATTATCTTTCCTAGATCTATTTTCCAGGTCTATAGATTTTCCCAGTAAATATTTGATATTATTCTCCAGCTTTTCATTTTTTTTTAAATTTTGTTTGACTGATTCTTGCTTTCTCAATGAATCATTCATTTCTATTTGTTCCGTCCTGATTTTTAATGAGTTATTTTCTTCATTCACATTTTTTAGTTCTTTTTGTATATGTCCAATTGAGTTTTTAAATGAATTATTTTGTTCTGTGGAATTTTTTTCCATTTCACTAAATATTTTTAGTGAGTTATTTTCTTTTTCCAATTCACATATCCTACTTTCTTGAGAATTTTTTATCTTTTCCAATTCAGAGCTCCTGCTTTCCTGTGATTTTTAAACCTTTTCTAATTCACAAATTTTGTTTCGTGCACTTCCTGTGAATTCTTTATTTTTTCCAACTCAAATTTCAGGACGTTGTTACTCTCTAGCATAGCTTTTCTTTCCTTTCCCCATTTTTCTTTTAACTCTCTTCACTTTTTAATAGTCTCTTCTAGGAGAGAGTTATGTGATGGGGGTCAGGTATCATTTCCCCTTTAGGGTATTATCTGGAGAGTGTCTGCTGTTAGCCTCCTCAGGATTGGATACCCACTCTTTCTCTGTATAGAAGGTGTCAATCGTTCTCTTCAGTTTCTTACTCATTGTTAAAACTCTGCTCTTGGATAGGAAATTTACCAGCTTCCTCCCAGACTGGGAATAGGATGCAGCAATCCTGTAATTGGGCTAAGAGAGAGCTCTGGGAGAGAGTTCCCTGGGAAATGACTCAGAAGTGGTTAGCAAGGCTGCATTGAGAGGAGTGCCCAGTGAAGGACCCCCTACTGTGTGGCCTAGTGACTGCCCTGAGGTTTGAGGCTGAACAGTGAAAACATCACAACCTTGCCACAGCACCCCGTGGGGCCGTGGATATTAGCAGCTGACCTGTGAAAAGCCCCTGCACTTGAACTGGAAGTCTCTGCCCCAGAAGCACAGTTGCTGCTGCAGGAGTTTTGCTGCTGGGGGAGTTCCACTGCCTCAGGCTGAGCCCTGCACTATGTGGATTAGAGGATGCCCTGGGCTGTATCCCCCACTGTTCAGGTTCTTAACTGCCCCAAGGAAAAGCCCTGGACAGCAGCAGGTGGCTGCACAGCCCTGCAGCGATCAGTGTTGGGTCACTTCCAGTTTGGGGTAGTTATAGGTTCTGGCATTTTTTTTTTTAAAAGTGGCTTTGATTGCTCTTCTGATCTGCTGTTTTACAAGCAGAGTAGAGCTATCAGCCTATGCCAAATTTCTCTATCTCAGTAGCTTCTCTGATCCCAGAGTTCTCTCCAGCCCGTTTGGCACAATATGCTAGTCCCTAGTCCAACCCTGTCTGTGCTGGTCTTTTTTTCCTTCCCTCGGAACCGACCTTTTCTGACAAAATTCCAGATTCTCTTCGCCTGGTAAGTTGTGCTTCTGATCCTTGTGGTTTTTATCAGTCCAGTGTTATTTTTGAGGTTGATTTAACTAATTGGTATTGAGGGTAGAAGGAGCTTAGAAATTCGCGTGTATCTTCTCTGCTATCTTGGCTCCACGCCCAGAAGGGATTTCTTACCCTCAATTCTTACAACTCAACATTTGGTGGCCCCATACGGGGATCCCTGAGAGCCTGGCCAAGGTAAGCCTTCTCTTGCTGATTGTCTATTCTCTAGCTAGGACACTCAAATACCCGGGAAGACTTGAGTCATTGGGAACTCCAGACTCTGGTAGAATTCCTTGGCTGAGGACACTCAGAGTAGGAATTCCTGTGCTCTTACAAAAATCAGGGAAATTCCGTCATCACCCTCTCTGGGGACACCTAAGAGAGAACGTGGTACTATAGAATCAGAGAAAGCTAAGGCTTGTGGCAAAATGGGACAATCTACCTCTATCCCTCAGGATTCTCCCTTAGGACGTCTCTTAAAAAACAGACAAATTCAGTTTGAAAGATCTCAAGACTAAGAAACTCATTTACTTTTGCCATGCTGCTTGGCCTCCATATATCTTGGAGAACCAGGAAAATGACCCATTAATAGCTCAATTAACTACAGCACTAGCCAGCAGCTTGATCTGTTTTGCTGAAGGCAAGGCAAGTGGACTGAAGTTCCCTATGTCTAAGCCTTTATGGCCTTGTCTCAAGATCCTGAATTAAGACAGAGCTGCAGAATGCTGCTGGTAAGATTTACTGCAGGGAAACTAAAGGTAGATACTGACCTTCTAGGTCATCCCTCCTTTTCACTCCTTTAGGGGCACAAGACCCTTCTTCTGCTCCCCAATGCAATCCTTATCAAAAGGCCTGCAAATCCCTTCTAAAACCACCCCCTTATCAAAAACAGGACCTTGGGTCCCATAATACCCAATCCCCTTCGCCTCCTGAACCAAATTATGAGGCCGCCCAGCCCCCGCTCCTCAGTCCTTCTCATACAGTGAGTGGGACCCCCTTTTCTCCTCCTCAGGGCCCTGATGCAGCCACCCCTACTCACCTCTGCCTCCTGAGAGAAGTAGCAGACTCTAGGGAAGGGACACTCAGAGTACAAGTGCCCTTCTCCATGTCAGATCTTTTCCAAATTAAGGAAAGACTGGGCCAGTACTCTGAAGACCCCACAAGGTATATCGAGGGCCATTGCCCTCCAATTCGATCTTTCCTGGGGAGATGCTAATATCATTATCTCCTCCTGTTGTACTACAGAGGAGGAGAAGAGAATCTGGGATCTGGCCCAAAAGTTTGGGGATGACCTGGTTGCCTCCTCCTCTTCTGGTAGATACCCCCCTCCTCCAGAGACTGTTGCTATGCCTGTCCACTCAGGGTGGAACTACCAGGAGGGGAGTAGTGACAGAGAGAAAAGGGATCACCTGTTAACCTGCCTCACTGAAGGCATGAAAAGGGGAATTAAGAAGCAGGTTAATTATGACAAACTTAGGGAGATCACCCCAAGCAGCTGAGGAAAACCCTGCCCTCTTTCAGAGCCACCTTATAGAGGCTCTAAGATACTATACTAATCTGGACCCCACTTCTCCAGAGGGGACCACTGTCCTCAGCATACAATTTATTAACCAATCTGCCCCAGAAGCCAATCTTGCCCAGGAAGCTGCAGAAGTTATCCATGGGCCCCCAAACTCCCATGACCCAGTTGTTAGCAATGGCTTTTGGAGTCTTTCACAACAGGGACCGAACTGCAGCAGAGGAGGAAGACCGCAGGGCCAGAGCAAGAAATAAAGAGCAGGCCCACATCTTGGCTGCTGCTATTTCCTGGAAACACAGAGGTTTGTGCTTCAGGTGTAATAAGCAGGGCATCAGGCTTGCAACTGTCCTTGGAAAAAACTTCCTGCCCTTGCCCCAAGTGCAAGCAGGAGGGGCACTGGGAGAGGGATTGCCCGCAGAGAGGTAGAGCTGCTGCCTCAAGTCTCGCCCTCTGGTCTCCTCAGGACTGGGAATGACGGGCCCAGGATTCGGCCAGGCCCCCCCCTTACTCCATCACCACAGCCGAATCCAGGGTTCCTTTGGATGTGGCAGGTAAGGCCATTGAATTTCTTTTTGCTATGGGGGCCTCTCTGTTTTGCTCTGGCGCTCTGGTCCCACGTCCTCCTCACCCCATAGGATAATAGGAATTGAGGGGAAACAAGAATTATTTTGAGACTTTCCCTCTGCCTGTCAGTTTGGTGAACTATTGTTTAAACACTCCTTTCTTATTACTCCCTCCTGTCCTGCTCCCTTACTGGGGCTCAATTTAATGGTGGAATTGGGGACCCAATTTTCTCTTCTCAGACTTTCAAGTGACCTTTTTGTGCCTCTTTCAAAACCCTCCCATACTCCCCATGAAATCTGCCTGGGATCAAGGGATTCCAGGGAGGGCCACATGCACCATCCCAGCCTTATTTAAGCTGTGGGACCCCAGTATATTTCCCCATAAATAAAGCTGGAGGCTAGGGAGAGGTTGCAACCTCTGACTGAGAAATTTCTTAAGTAAAAGCTTCTAGTTCCCTGCCAGTCTCCCTGCAACACCCCAATTCTTTCTGTTAGAAAATCCAATGGGGAGTTTCACATGGTGCAGGACTTGAAGGCAATTAATTAAGCAGTCATTCCTATTCACCCCATTGTGCCTAATCCTTATTCGATCCTTATTCAGATTCCAGGGGACACAGTTTACATTCAGCCCCTCTCCCAAAGGTTAAAGGGGACACAATTTACATCATTTCCCCCCAAAAGATCTCACTTTACATCAAGATGATATGGCAATTCTTTTCCCACAGGAGATTGGAGATCAGAGAAGATATGTACAGATACAATGCTAAGACATCTGCATCTCCACTTCCCAATCCCAGAGGAGGCTAGAAATCAGGTAGGATATAGAAACCACATGATAGAAGTTGTACAATCTCTCCTCCTTCTACAGGAAACCTGTGCAGCAAGAGGGAAGGAAGATGGTCAGATGGAACTCTGCTCCTCCTTTTCACAGTCCCAGTGGGGTCAGATATCAGGTAGTATACAGACACTGCAAAATTAAAAGCCCTCTGACTCTTCTCCCGTTTACTTCCTTTTGTTCAAACAAAACTTTTTGATTTGATGTAATCAAAATCACTTGTTTTATGTTCTGTGATACCTGGTTGATTATTAATTCTTCTTCTAGCTAAAATGTAAAAGTTAATTAATTCCTGTTCCACTCACTTGCTTTTGATGTCATGTCTTATTCAAAGTCATGTATCTGTTTGGAACTTATCTGGTATAAGGTGAGAAGTACTGGTCTATACTTTGATTCTGCCAGACCACGTTCCAGTTTTCATCAGTCAAAAGTATGCAGGCCTGAGCCTAGTAGATAGGGCTTTTGGGTGTATGGAATCCTAGACTGCTGGTATGCTTGCTTTTGTAAATTCTGTATCCAATCTGTTCCATTGCTTGGCCTCTATCAATAAGAATTACTGCTCCATAGTTTACCTCCCTTGAAATTCTTGGCCTTTCCCTCCTTCAGATGAATTTCATTATTATCATTTTAGTTTTATAAAAAAAATTCGGTCGTTTAACAAGGCACTGAATAATTAGCCCTTCAATATTAACTATTGCCGTTTTTTGTCACCTTTGTCAACTTATAAATGTGAAGCGAAACCTCAGGGTTGTTTTGATTGGCATCTCTCTTAACATTAGTGATTCAGAGCATTCTTTCATTGGTTAATAACTTATAATTCTTTTGAGAACATTAAAAAACAATATCCTTTGACCACTTGAAAGAAAAAATGGAGGGGGATAAACATATTGTGTATCATATTCTCATTAGAACTGGCTTAAAGAGAAAAATATAGACATTCGATTTATGGTGAAACTCCTTCCACTTCATTGAGAAGTGGGAGGGGAAAAGTGAAAAGGGAAGGAGTAAGCTAAGGGGAAGGGAATACAGATATTGTGAAGAAAAGGGGTAAAATAGGGGGAGGAACTCTAAGGTGGGGGAGGGATACTAAAAAGGGAGGGCAGTGAGAAGCAAGTGGTGCTTACAAGCTTAATACTAAAGAAAGGAGAAAAGCACAAGTAGGGGTTAACAAGATGGCAAGTAATACAGAATTAGTCATTTTAACCATAAATGTGAATGGGGTAAACTCCCCCATAAAGAGGAAGCAGTTAACAGACAGGATTAAAAACCAGACTCCTACAATATGTTGTTTACAGGAAAAACACCTGAAACAGGATGATACAAACAGAATAAAGGTAAAAGGGTGGAGCAGAATCTACTATGCTTCAGGTGAAAGCAAAAAAGCAGGGGTAGCCATCCTCATCTCAGATCAAGCAAAAGAAAAAATTGATCTAATTAAAAGGGATAAGGAGGGGCACTATATCTTGCTAAAGGGTAGCATAGATAATGAAGCAATATCAATATTAAACATATATGCACCAAATGGTGCAGCATCTAAATTCTTAAAAAAGAAATTAAAAGAGCTGCAAGAAGTAATAGACAGCAAAACTATAATAGTGGGAGATCTCAACCTTGCACTCTCAGAATTAGATAAATCAAACCACAAAATAAATAAGAAAGAAGTCAAAGAGGTAAATAGAATACTAGAAAAGTTAGATATGATAGATCTTTGGAGAAAATTAAATAGAGAAAGAAAGGAGTACACTTTCTTCTCAGCAGTTCATGGAACCTATACAAAAATTGACTATATATTAGGACATAAAAACCTCAAACTCAGATGCAATAAAGCAGAAATAGTAAATGCATCCTTTTCAGACCATGATGCAATGAAAATTACATTCAATAAAAAGCCAGGGGAAAATAGACCCAAAATAATTGGAAACTAAACAATCTCATACTAAAGAATGATTGAGTGAAACAGCAAATCATAGGCATAATTAATAACTTCACCCAAGAAAATGACAATAATGAGACGTTATACCAAAATGTGTAGGATGCAGCCAAAGCAGTTAATAAGGGGAAATTTTATATCTCTAGAGACATACTTGCATAAAATAGAGAAAGAGAAGGTTAATGAATTGGGCTTGCAACTAAAAATGCTAGAAAAGTAATAAATTAAAAATCCCCAGACAAACATGAAACTTGAAATTCTAAAAATAAAAGGAGAGATAAATAAAATTGAAAGTTAAAAAAATATTGAATTAATTAATAAAACTAAGAGTTGGTTCTATGAAAAAACCAACAAAATAGACAAACCCTTAGTAAATTTGATTAAAAAAAGAAAGAGGAAAATCAAATTGTTAGTCTTAAAAATGAAAAGGGAGAACTCTCCACTAATGAAGAGGAAATTAGAACAATAATTGGGAGTTATTTTGCTCAACTTTATGCCAATAAATTCAATAACTTAAACGAAATGGAAGAATACCTTCAAAAATATAGCTTGCCCAGATTAGCAGAGGAAGAAGTAAATAGACCCATTTCAGAAAAAGAAATAGAACAAGCTATTAACCAACTCCCTAAGAAAAAATCCCCAGGACCAGATGGATTTACATGTGAATTCTACAAAACATTTAAAGAACAATTAACTCCAATGCTATATAAACTATTTGAAAAAATAGGGTTTGAAGGAGTCCTACCAAATTCGTTTTATGACATAGACATGGTACTGATACCTAAACCAGGTAGGTTGAAAACAGAGAAAGAAAATTATAGACAAATCTCCTTAATAAATATTGATGCTAAAATCTTAAAATGAAATATTAGCAAAAAGACTACAGAAAATCATCCCCAAGATAATACACTGTGATCAAGTGGTTCAATATTAGGAAAACTATTAGCATAATTGACTATATCAATAACCAAATTAACAAAAACCATATGATCATCTCAATAGATGCAGAAAAAGCATTTGATAAAATCCAACATCCATTCTTATTAAAAACACTAGAGAATATAGGAATAAATGGGCTATTCCTTAAAATAATCAGGGGCATATATTTAAAACCATCAGTAAACATCATATGTAATGACAATAAACTGGAACCTTCCCAATAAGATCAGGAGTGAAACAACGTTGCCCACTATCACCATTACTATTCAATATTGTATTAGAAATGCTAATCTTGGCAATAAGAGTTGAGAAAGAGATTAAAGGAATTAGAGTAGGTAATGAGGAAACCAAACTATCACTCTTTGCAGATGATATGATGGTATACTTAGAGAACCCTCAAGAATCAACTAAAAAGCTATTAGAAATAATTCACAACTTTAGCAAAGTTGCAGGATACAAAATAAATCCATATAAATCCTCAGCATTTTTATACATCACCAACAAAATCCAACAGCAGAGATACAAAGAGACATTCCATTCAAAATAACTGTTGATAATATAAAATCCATCTACCAAAGGAAAGTCAGGAATTATATGAGCAAAATTACAAAACACTTGCCACAAAAATAAAGTCAGATTTAAATAATTGGAAAGACATTCAGTGCTCTTGGATAGGCCGAGCAAATATAATAGATATGACAATACTCCCCAAACTAATCTATTTATTTAGTGCTATACCAATCAGACTCCCAAGAAACTATTTTAATGACCTAGAAAAAATAACAACAAAATTCATATGGAAGAACAAAAGGTCGTGAATTTCAAGGGAATTAATGAAAAAAAAAATCAAATGAAAACAGCCTAGCTTTACCTGATCTAAAACTATATAATAAAGTAGCAGTCACCAAAACCATCTGGTATTGGCTAAGAAATAGACTAGTTGATCAGTGAAATAAATTAGGTTCACAGGACAAAATAGTGAATAAATAGCAATGTACTGTTTGACAAACCTAAAGATCCCAAATTTTGGGATAAGAATTCATTATTTGACAAAAACTGCTAGAAAAACTGGAAATTAGTATGGCAAAAATGGACCCACACTTAACACCACATACCAAGATAAGATCAAAATGGGTCCATGACTTAGGCATAAAGAACGAGATCATAAATAAATTAGAGGAGCATAGGATAGTTTACATCTCAGACTTGTGGAGGAGGAAGGAATTTGTGACCAAAGGAGAACTAGAGATCATTATTGATCACAAAATAGAAAATTTTGATTACACCAAATTAAAAACCTTTTGTACAAACAAAACTAATGCAAACAAGATTAGAAGGGAAGTAACAAACTGGGAAAACATTTTTACTGTTAAAGGTTCTGATAAAGGCTTCATTTCCAAAATATATAGAGAACTGACTCTGATTTATAAGAAATCAAGGCCAAAGGATATGAACAGGCAATTTTCAGATAATGAAATTGAAGCGATTTCCACTCATATGAAAGAGTGTTCCAAATCACTACTGATCAGAGAAATGCAAATGAAGACAACTCTGAGATACCACTACACACCTGTCAGATTGGCTAACATTCCAGGAAAAAATAATGATGAATGTTGGAGGGGATGTGAAAAAACTGAGACACTGATGCATTGTTGGTGGTTGTGAAGAAATCCAACCATTCTAGAGAATCTGGAATTATGCCCAAAAAGTTATTGAACGTTGCATATCCTTTGATCCAGCAGTACTACTACTGGGCTTATATCCCAAAGAAATACTAAAGAAGGGAAAGGGACCTGTATGTGCCAAAATGTTTGTGGCAGCCCTTTTCATAGTGGCTAGAAACTGGAAAATGAATGGATGTCCATCAATTGGATAGTGGTTGGGTAAATTATCGTATATGAATGTTGTGGAATATTATTGTTCTGTAAGAAATGACCAGCAGGATGAATACAGAGAGGCTTGGAGAGACATGAACTGATGCTGAGTGAAATGAGCAAAACCAGGAGATCATTATACACTTTAACAACAATATTATATGGGGACATATTCTAATGGAAGTGGATATCTTCAACAAAAAGAAGATCTAATTCAGTTCCAATGGATCAATGATGGACAGAATCAGCTATACCCAGAGAAGGAACACTGGGAAATGAGTGTAAACTGTTTGCATTTTTGGTTTTTTTTTCCCAGGTTATTTTTTTCCCTTTTGAATCCAATTCTTCCTGTGCAACAAGAAATTCGGTTCTGCACACATATATTGTATCTAGGATATACTATAACATATTTAACATGTATGGGACTGCCTGCCATCTAGGGAAGGAGTGGAGGGAAGGAGGGGAAAAATCGGAACAGAAGTGAGTGAAAGCGATAATGTTGTAAAAAATTACCCATGCATATGTACTGTGAAAAAAAAGTTATAATTATATAAAATTAAAAAAAAAAAAAAGGAAACGGGACTCTGTTTCCCTAGCATGGCCCTCCTGCTTTAGAGTGGTGGCTGCAGTGGCCCTTTTAATTGAAGAAGCCTCAAAACTAACTTTGGGACAACCATTAGAGGTTTTAACCCCGACTGGGTTCAGAGCATCATAAAGTATTGTTGTTGAAGTATATAATGATCTCCTGGTCCTACTCATTTCACTCAGCATTTTAGAAGCCAAAGGGCATCAGTGGCTGTTAGTGGGAGGCTTACTAGATATCAGACTCTTCTGATAGACAACCCTGACCTGACTCTCTGGGTGTGCTCCTGCCACTGTGCTCCCTAACACTACCTACTCAGGAGACATCATAATTGTGGCATGGGGAATGGAGAGATAAAGTGAAGAACTTACAGGAATGTTTAAATTCTTTTTCTGTATTTTATTATTCATTATTTCTATGTCTCTGTGACCTGTATAAGTACGTTGTGTGTTAGCCAATATTTACTTAAATTTTAGATATATTTACTTAACCTGAAATGACAATTATTCAATATTATCAATATTTAGACTATTAGTTGAATGCTGTTACCTTAGTAATCTAAATTTTTATGTCTGTTGGCACCCATGTCTAACATTCAATTAGGGGAGAGGGCACCTATTTCTCAATGCTCCCCAACTTATGATGTAATTCTTTGTAACAGAAACCTTCCATTGCAATCTCTCCAAATAGCAACAACCAATTAGATGCCTCCCCTTCCCCTTCTCAATGCTCTCTTATGCTGTAATCTCTTTTTTTTTTATTTTAATTTTTTTTATTTTTACAAAAAATTTATGCATAGGTAATTTTCCAGCATGGACTATTGCAAAACCTTTTGTTTCAACTTTTCCCTTCCTTCCCCCCACCCCTTTCCCCAGATGGCAGGTTAACCAATACATGTTAAATATATGAAAGTATAAGTTAAATACAATATATGTATACATGTCCAAACCGTTATTTTGCTGTACAAAAAGAATTGGACTTTGAAACAGTGTACAATTAGCCTGTGAAGGAAGTAAAAAATGCAGGCGGACAAAAATAGAGGGATTGGGAATTCTATGTAGTGGTTCATAGTCAACTCCCAGAGTTCTTTTGCTGGTTCAGTTCATTATTGCTCTATTGGAACTGATTTGGCTCATCTCAGTGTTGAAGAGAGCCATGTCCATCAGAATTGATCATCATATAGTCTTGTTGTTGCCACGTACCATGACCTCCTGGTTCTGCTCATTTCACTCAGCATCAGTTCATGCAAGTCTCTCCAGGTCTTTCTGAAATCATCCTGCTGCTCATTTCTTACAGAACAATAATATTCCATAATATTCATATACCACAATTTATTTAGCCATTTTGCAATTGATGGGCATCCACTCAGTTTCCAGTTTCTAGCCACTACAAAAAGGGATGCCACAAACATTCTTGCACATACAGGTCCCTTTCTCTTCTTTAAAATCTCTTTGAGATATAAGCCCAGTAGTAATGCTGCTGGATCAAAGGGTATGTACAGTATGATAACTTTTTGGGCATAGTTCCAAATTGCTCTCCAGAATGGCTGGATTCTTTCACAACTCCACCAACAATGCATCAGTGTCCCAGTTTTCCCACATTCCCTCCAACATTCATCATTATTTGTTCCTGTCATCTTAGCCAATCTGACAGGTGTGTAGTGGTATCTCAGAGTTGTCTGAATTTGCATTTCTCTGATTAATAATGATTTATAGCATCTTTTCATATGGCTAGTAATAGTTTCAATTTCTTCATCTGAGAATTATCTGTTCATATCCTTTGATCATTTATCAATTGGAGAATGGCTTGATTTCTTATAAATTAGAGTCATTTCTCTATATATTTTAGAAATGAGGTCTTTATCAGAACCTTTGATTGTAAGAATGTTTTCCCAGTTTGTTACTTCCCTTCTAATCTTGTCTGCATTAGTTTTGTTTGTACAAAAACTTTTTAATTTGATATAATCAAATTTTTCTGTTTTGTGATCAATAATTACTTCTAGTTCTTCTTTGATCATGAATTCCTTCTTTTTCTACAGGTCTGAGAGGTAAACCATCGTATGCTCTTCTAATTTATTTATAATCTCATTCTTTATGCCTAGGTCATGAACCTTGAGTTTGGTGTATGGGTGTTAAATGTGAGTCAATGCCTAGTTTCTGCCATACTAATTTCCAATTTTCCCAGCAATTTTTGTCAAAAACTGAGTTCTTATCCCAAAAGCTGGAGTCTTTGGGTTTGTCAAACACTAGATTATTGAAGTTATTGGCTGTTTTTCCCTTTGGTCCTAACCTATCTATTCCACTGATCAGCTAGTTTATTTCTTAGCCAATACTAAATGGTTTTGGTAACTGCTGCTTTATTATATAATTTTAGAGCTGGTACAGTTAGGTCACCTTCATTTGATTTTTTTTTTCATTAATTCCCTTGAAATTCTTGACCTTTTGTTTTTCCATATGAACATTTTTGTTATTTTTTTCTAGGTCATTAAAATAGTTTTTTGGGAGTCTGATTGGTATACCTCTAAATAAATAGATTAGTTTAGGTAGTATTGTCATCTTTATTATATTTGCTTGCCCAATCCAAGAGCATTTAATATTTTTCCAATTGGTTACATCTAACTTTATTTGTGTGGAAAGTATTTTGTAGTTTTCCTCATATAGTTTCTGATTTTCCCTTGGCAGATAAATTCCTAAATATTTTATACTATCAGTAGTTACTTTAAATGGAATTTCTCTTTGCAGCTCTAACTGTTAGATTTTGCTGTAATCTTTTGTATAAAATCTATGTATCTTTACTACTTCTTTAGCCCTTGTACCAGGAGCTTTCTTTTTTTTATCTTGTGATGGGAGGGCTCATCCTCCAGAGGTTTTTCAATAAACAACTTTTCTGCCTTCTACTGAGTGATCTCTGAGTAGTCATTTTGGGTAAGGGTCTTCTACATCCCTCACAGTGGGGAAGTTTTAGATTCTGTCTACTCCAGCCGACCTGACTTAAGGGACATTTCTCTTGACAACCCAGATGGTGAATGGTTTACAGATGGGTTGAGCTTTCTTGAAAATGGGAAAAGAAAGGCAGGTTATTTTGTGGTGGCCCTCAATAGCACCCTGGAAGCTAAGCCACTGCCCCCTGGGATTTCTGTCCAGAAAGCTGAACTCATTGCTTTAACCAGAGTTTTGGAACTGGGGAAGGAAATAAGAGCAAACATCTATACAGACTCCAAATATGCTTTTCATATTTTGCGTGCTCATGGGGCTATATAGAAAGAAAGGGGACTTTTGACAGCAAAGAATTCTCCTATTAAATATGCAGGGGAAATTCTACAATTATTGCAAGCTGTCCACAACCCCAGAGAGGTTTCAGTCATATTTTGTAAAGGACATCAGAAAGAAGATTCACTTCAGGCCAAGGGGAATAGGTTTGCAGATTCAGCTGTTCGAGCTGCTGCCCATTCACCCCTGACTATGGCACCTTTAATCCCCCAGCTCCCTGATTCTTACACCCCTTCCTATAGCTCACAGGAACAAGTCCTTGCAGAAGAAAGGGGATGCACTTTTTCTCCTTCTGGCTGGTTTCAAACACCCTCAAGCCAACTCTTAATCTCAGAGGCAAGTCAGTGAAAATTTATCTCTGGTCTTCATCAGGCTACACACCTGGGAAGAAATGCTCTTCAATCTCTTTGTGAAATGCATTTTTACTGGTCACAAGCTGGGAGAAACGATCAGTTAGGTCTGCCAGGCCTGCCCAGTTTGTGCCCAGGTGAATCCTGAGGGAGCTGTTGAACCTCCCCCTCTCCTGAAGCCTGTTCAGAGAAGGGGCACATCCCTAGGGGGAGACTGGCAAATAGACTTTACACATGTCCCCTTGCAGAGGTTTCAAGTTGCTTTTGGTCTTTGTTGACACCTTTACTAATTGGGCAGAAGCTTTTCCCTGCAGGATGGAGAAAGCTCAGCAGGCATCAAAGTGATTGCTAAAAGAGATCATACCTCGCCTTGGTCTGCCTAGCTCCTTACAGAGAGACAGTGGCCTGGCCTTCACTTCCCAGGTGACCCAAAATGTGGCCAAGGCACTTAAAATCACCACCTCCACTCTGCCTGTCGTCCTCAGGCTTCTGGGAAAGGGGAGAAAATGAACCACACCTTCAATCAAGGTCTCACTAAACTGTGCTTAGAGACTCATTAGGGCTTCTTAGAGTCTTCATTGCACCTGGGAGAATATCAAGCTTAACCCTTTGAACTTCTGGATGGGAGGCCCTTCCTAACCACTGACATTCTGGTAGATCAGAACAGCATCGGGTCACTCAGTTTGCCACACAGCTCGGTGCAGTCCAGAAAGCCCTTTCTGAATACACAAAGGAGCATCTCCCTAAACCTGCAGATGCTCATACTCAGGTTGCCTCCCCTGTAAATCCAGGGGACATTGTGTACTCGAAAACTTGGAAGCCTCAAGGTGCTGACCCTCTGGGTATAAAGTGGAAAGGACCATACAAGGTCATTCTGACCACTTCAACATCAGTCAAGTTGGAAGAGTTCCCCAGCTGCACTCATATTTCTAGAATTAAAAATGCTGCTTCTGTTACCTCTCCTTCATATATCTCAGAATATTCCTGTGAGCCCATAGAGGACCTGAAGTTTCTCTTCTGCAAGAATCCTGAGAAATCTCGGGAGAAAGAAGGGTGAAATTGTCTGTCTTTATCTCACTATAATCTCTTTCCTTTCCCATCATGAGGACTCCACTCGTGATGCTCTCTTCAGCTTTCCTGTCTTACTCCCTACCAGTGGGGAGATAACTTCCTAGTCAGACTGGGGGACTCTGCAGGGAATGGGGGTGTCCAGAAGTGCCATCTTGGGAGTGTGCCATCAACACCCCCAAGGTGGCCCACGGATGGGACCTAATGCATTTTTTGCAAAGGTCCCATTCCCAAATGTTACCATCTCCTCCCTAGACACCACCCCATTTGTACTAGCTACCCCCCCCCCCCAGGGGAACTACTCTGACCCAACTATCCCCTGTTTTCTTGCTGGGAAAGCTCTCATACCTTTATATTACCACACCCATACCCACGGCCCATAATGGCCATGTTTACATCCCTGATGTGGGGACGCTGACCTGCAGCACCAATATTGTGGGTGCAAGTGAGTGTGACTCCTCTCAAGCCTGCCACAATTTCACCTCAGCAAACTGTACCAGCTGCACAGGTGGATCAAGGGCCTGTACCTATGGACCACCCCGAGAAATAACTGTAGGGTGGGTATCCATTCCGAGATTATCCTGGCCAACTAGCTCACAATGCTTCTACAGCACTTTTTTTTTTTTTTTTTGAGGCTGGGGTTAAGTGACTTGCCCAGGGTCACACAACTAGGAAATGCTAAGCGTCTGAGATTAGATTTGAACTCAGGTCCTCCTGATAGAGCTAGTGCTCTATCCACTGCGCCACCTAGCTGCCCCATCTACAGCACCTTCTTTGAAGCTTCTTCAGAACCTCCTGAAAACTAACATTTCAATTGATAGAATGTTATGCAACTACAATCATCCTTGGGGATGAGCTACCAGGAAACTGCTACAGAACTTGACCTCAGGTACCATCTGTGCACCTAAGGGATGTGCTTTTCTCTGTAAAGCGAGTCCTCCATTCTAATTCAATGTTTCTAAGGGACCTGTTAAGAGGAATGCCTCTGACTGGAACCCTCTGCAGCCCACAATTCTCTCTACCTGATGTTTAACCCCTTTTATTTGTTCTTTTTTTAAAAAATTGTAGCTTTTTTATTTACAAGACATATGCATGTGTAATTTTTCAGCATTGACCCTTGCAAAACCTTCTGTTCCAAATTTTCCCCTCCTTCCCCCTACCCTAGATGGCAGGTAGTCCAATACATGTTAAATATGGTAAAGTATATTGCTTAACCCCTTTTAAGCACTATGGGTCTTGCACCCTTGGTTACTTAAGCTCCTTTCACTGTATATAATGCCAATGCCTCAAACATTGCCCCCACCCCTTCAAGGAGACAAAGATGGAGATTTTGGGAAAATGTTCTTTGGTATTTAAAGAAAGGCACAGCAATGCTAGTCCCCTGGGTGGGATACTTAGAACATGAAAAGATCCTCTCCAACATTACTGCCACAATCAACAATTAGCTGGCCAAGGAAACTGTATACTCTCTCAGGGACATCCAAGAATCTTTGGACTCTCTTGCTAACATGGTTTTAGATAACTGGATTGTCTTGGATTATCTCCTTGCCTCAAGAGGAGGTGTTTGTGTGCTGGTCAATACCCTGTACTGTATATCAACAACTCAAGGAAGGTTAAGCTTCATACTGAGAGAATCTTAGAGAAAGTTGGCTGGATGCAAGAAATTCATGGAAAACTACTTTCACCCCCCCAAGTCTTCTTCTGGGTGGCATTTCTGGTTACAGTATCTATTAACCCATATACTAATTACATTTCTTCTTCTTATTTTTTTAAACTGATATTTGACCGCTGCCTTTTTAATCTGCTCATGAGCGTTGTTTCCTCCAGGCTCCAAGCTACAAACTTTCAACTTCTTCTTCAACCTGAAGATCATGGGACAACTGACTGGGACACATAAAATCCCATAGATGCCACTGCTATCTTCAGATCTTGCACTTCCCCTCCTAGTCTGAACCCCATTGAACATAGGGACAACTCTATACTTGTCAGCTTGAAGCAGCTACAGAAAATGAGACCTTTGTCCCTTTGTCCCAAATGAATTTGGGGGCACTTCTTGAGAGGTGAAAATGATGTAAATTGTGTCCCCTTTAATCTGTGGGGGAAGGGTGATTTGGGGTCTCAAACCATCCCGACCTCTGAGAGGGGCACATCCTCCTGTCGATAAGAGAAACTCTCAAGATAAGTAATCTCATTCAATTTTGAATTTAATTGAATTGAAAATCAGTTTCTCAGATTCATCAGAGATGAATGGCTTGGGGCCAAAGATTGGCAGCCCCAATATATCTAGTGCTGTGTGCCCAGAAATGTCACAAACACAAAAAATCCTAACAGGCTTCTTCGCTATCTTCTTAGTGTAAATAAATCTTCTTTTGCCACAAACTTGGGTTTGTGCGACATCAACCAGAGGGGATCTCTTACCCTCAATTCTTGCACCTCAACACTTTTAATGATATTTTAAAAGGTCTCTGTCTATACTTTGTAGGTTCTTATCATCATCATTATTATTTTTTTTTTTAGCACAAGTGAGTGTCATACTTTGTCAAAAGCTTTTTCTGCACCTATTGAGATGATTATGTAGTTTTTAGCATTTGGGTTTTTAATATGATCAATTATGTTGATTGTTTTCCTAATAGTTGAATTGTTGGTGTCCAGCTCTTGTAGAGAGATGAATGATATGACAACATGCTGTAGCCAAATGGATTAAGTCCTGATTATGGACTCTTCAAAGTTTATTAATCAGAGAGACAAATATATATATATATATATATACACGCCTTAAATGCTCACAGGTTTAATGCAAAGTACACTCTTTTAAGATTCCTATAGCCTAACAAAATCTACTGTGATGTAAATGATTAAACTCCTTAGGCCCAGGATCTTGGTTACTTAGACAGAGATGTAAATAGTTCAGATATGCATCAGAGTAAAGTTTATTATATCATTATCTCAGGTATCTTTCTCCCAATACCTTTAGTCTCCTTGTGGACATTCTTCCCTGTCCTAAGTTCAAAGATTTAGCTTTTAATCCAAAGAGTAGTGTTCACATTTTGCTTCAGTCACTAGATTATTAATTTATTATATTGACAAGCAGTCTCTGCTATTTCAATAAGTTTTGGTGAGTCAAGTTACTGTAAGACTCAAAATCAGGAATGGAGTCTTACTTTTTGGCCCTCTACAATTCTTCCCTTTTTAAATTAAAAATGAAGTCTATGGACTTCAGTTCTCATAGTTGAGAATGATTGTAGAACATACTTGACAGCACAAGGGGCTAAGCCAATTAGCAGCGAAATAAAACATGTTAGAGGAAGAAAATGCAAAAGCATAGAGGTCAGATTATTTACAGGATTTATCTTTTTTAATCACTCAAATATTTGGTTAGCTACACTATCAGGATCAATCCATGGACACTGCTTCTTGCCATGTTTTTTGCTAAAAAGTTAGCTGTAATTGAGATTCTAAATTGTTCACATGATTCCCTAACCATATTAATGATTGTAACACTAAGTTTAATTCTTGTTTTAATTCATAATCTATATTAATTTGTTCTAAAAAGCTTATGATATACTTTTTGCCGTTTTCTGTGAATTGAGCAGTCTGAACAGTTTTTGTAAGAGCTATAGCTAAAACAGCAAGGGTTGTAATAGATGATATATCTGCTAGAATTTCACCAGTGAGAAAATCTACAAATCTCTTCTACTACTACTATTTTCTAATTTTCCTTAATATTGTCTCAAACCTGTTCAAATGCTGACCTGTACCAATTGTGATTAGACATCTTACTAGACATTATCACACAGGGTGGATATTTCATAATAATTTGGATTCTAGTGACATTCCTTAAAACAGTATCTGCAATTAGGAATATTTGTGCTTATTTTAAAATATGCTATACAGTATATCTCTGAAGGGTTTGAAAAATATCATAGAATCCCATATCTGAAAATTTGTGCCATTCTTAGTCCCAAATACATTGCAACAGGAGATCCATCCAGAGACTGGAAATTTGGGATCCATTCACCAATCAGATCCAATTCCCCCCTTCTAAACAAATGGCGCTCAAAGTCCTCTGGGTGCCAGGAGGATGATCTCATCTTCTGAAACTGCTTCCTGATGAGAATGGGTGTTGATTTGAGTTACTTGCAGGGTCCCATCTTTTTATGGAGAGGGTGGCAAGTTGGAGCTGACTGAAGTGTCCAAAGGTTGATTTAATTTCTTGAAGCTGGCCAATGCAGCTGTAACTGACCAAAATCTAGAATATGAAACAATTCTAATAAAGACAGGTTTGGGTGATCTGAGATAAAAAGGCAGGACCACAAGGACTTCTATAAGATGTACAAAGACTAATGTATATTGAGCAGCAATGTTCAGGTAATGAAATATATTTGTATCACAGGACATATGGTATATACCAGTCTTAAAGATGTTTCAGTTTTAGTTTCAAATGAACAATAAAATAACAGTTCATTCTTATGGACAATCATGTTAATTGTTCTTACACTATTTTGGAAACCTATAAAGAATTTATTTCGCCAAACATTTAATGTTTTTATAACAAATGGATGACTAGGCCAAATACTCATTCATCAAATTGTTTAGGATATATTGACTACATATTGAAAACCACAAGATATTATATATTTGAATTTGTGTTGACCATTTATTCTTATCATAGGAATTTGTCATAAAAGGAAAATTTGGAGGTATGATAATACCATCAAAACTGATTCTTCAGGCCTCAACCTGAGAGCGCACACATGACAAAATAGAACTTCTTTACTATAGATTGATATCCAATTCTAATAGTTTTACTTTATCAGACTCAGGAATGATCAAATATGAAACAAAGAAACAGAATTGGGAAACTGAGTCAGAAAGATCTCACTTTGAGAGAAAGCTCCCAACTCTTATACTATGAGATTCCTATTTGTTCAGGGTCACATTTTCTCTGAGTAACTTATGAAATTTCTCTCAAGTGGTAGGTTTCTCTGAGTAGCTTATGAAATTTCTCTCAAGTGGTCTTAATGATCAGGCAATGTTAAGTGCCACTCTCACACCTATCACTAATCAATCCTAGTTCCTAGGTCTAATCAGAGAAACTCTGGCAAATATTACAAATCTTATCTCTGTTTTGAGATCCTCAGAAATCCTCCAGCTGCTATCTTATATGGATGCAGTTTGAGCACAACAGATCACCTGAGAGTTATTCTTAGACTTTATTCACTTCGTTTACACCTCACTCTTTGACCTCCTGCACTCTCTTAGTATCACTCCCCAGTGCCGAGCTCCAGGTGGAAAGGAGATGGAAAAAAGGGTCAAGCCCTTCCTCCTCTGAGCTTATATAGGGTCTATGAGGTCACAGGCATAAACCAATTGATGATGGCTATTACATCCTGAATTTGATATGAGATCAGAGTAATTAGGATTCCCACCATGCCTGGAAGTCCCACCCTCGAAGGAAGTCATTATGTACTCATATTCAATCACATCGGGACCTCGAGACCATTGGCCTACTTACATCCCAATTGCGCCTGCCAGACCTCTCTAATGGACCTTTACAAGGCAATCTAATTCAAAACTCAGAAATAATATATCAGCTGCTTTCCTAAGAGGTTTCATCTCCCATATTAAATTCTCCTAACTGCAACTTAAGGCTAGATAAATTTTCTCTTTTACCAAAGTTCACCAAAAGTTTACCAAACTTAAACGCATAAAAGATTGTTTAATTTATTTCATATGTTAAACTCATCCTGGTGTAAAGGATTGATCATTAAATGAACTTACAGAATTTTTGTATATAATTTCCTTATTATATATGTTACTATGTCTCTTAAACAGGCTCTTCTCTCAGGGCTGATGCCCTTATTTATCTTGAAAGTTTAAAAAAATTGATAAGTTTAGAATTAAAAGCTTGGGCAGGGGCCCCAGGGAAGGAGCTGAGCTGTTTGTTGCCCAACTCCCACCCTTCACCTTGTTTTGATGGGCTATGCTGTATATTATCAGATTTAGGTTTAACATGATGACAATAGTTCCAAATAACTTAGTTAACAATTTTTTTCCCTGATAATAACCGAATAGTTTTGTTGTAATTTTTTCCATTAATAGCAGAGAAACATACCTAATTCCTTGATTTACATTTACAAAATAATTTGAGATAGGATGAACAAGGCTAAATAGACTTTTTACCTTCTTAATAGTTGCCACATCTATTCTGTCTCCAAACTGCTGAGCTGAGTTCTCAGAGATGATTTTCATTGCCTTAAATAATTTTACTTTTTTTTAGAAAGAAGGCAAAGTAATGTATGTAAAATGATTTGTGTAAAATTGGAAAATATTCAAAATGGATATTCAGTTTGTCCAGAACATTTGATTGATATTTAGGAAATTTCATGAATTAAAGTCATATAAATCTCAAAAATCTGTTTTAGTTCAACAATATACATATATATATATGATATATGTGTGATCTACATATATATGTGTGATCTACATATATATATGTGTGTGTGATCTATATATATATATATGTGTGATCTACATATATATATGTGTGTGTGATCTACATATATATATGTGTGATCTACATATATATATGTGTGTGTGATCTACATATATATATGTGTGTGTGATCTATATATATGTATGTATATTGTTGAGCTAAAACAGATTTTTGAGATTTATATAACTTTAATTCATGAAATTTCCTAAATATCAATCAAATGTTCTGGACAAACTGAATATCCATTTTGAATATTTTCCAATTTTACACAAATCATTTTTCCTTGGTGAGCCAGGAAAGAGTTAACATGTAATTTGTGTGTGTGTGTGTGTGTGTGTGTGTGTGTGTGTGTGTGTGTGTCTGGGCCCTGAGAAGTCTTATTCTAGATAATTCAAAAGCAGGCTGATTTTTTGACAGTTTTTAAGTTAGCTGTGAACTGCTTTTCAGTTTTCCTAAATTTAGTTCAAATAGATTACAATTTACATATTCTTATAACAGGCTCTGATTAAAGTTCCTTTAAACCACTTTTATCATCCTATGTCAAATAAATTGTATTGTATTATATTTTCTTTCTCTCTCTCTTATCCCTTCTTCAAGTCAGGGAAGGAAAAAGGAAAGAGAAAGAGATTCCATACACTATCTTCCTAGGCCTAGTAAGGTCCTAGTTTAATTTGCTTAATGTAATTAATTATATTTCTCAACATTAGTGTTGCATATTGGTCACATCTAAAAACCCATAGAGTTATCAAAATATGAAGTAATTTAACATTCATATATCATTTATTTTTGTTAACAACATTAATTGTCTTTACAAATCAGAAAACTGGTCAGATTAATTTGCCAGAGATTACATGGCTAGTCCATTTCTGTAATTGAAATAAAGAATGGAGAAATTACCAAAAAAGAAAAGATGTTGCATGTCTTACACACTCCACCACGCTGCCATACTAAGTGCTGCCAGGGGCATCCAGATTCTTCTCAAGCAATTGCTGGACAGAGGCTGATGAAGCTGGAGTGGCTAGAGACAGGATTCTGAGAATGGTGGAGTTTGACCCCTACCCCCATCTGCATTCCTCCAAGCTTGGTTGAGCAGGAAATTTTTTTTGCAAGATTTTGAGTCTACTGCTATTAAGGCTTTTTCTACAATACTCTAAATATGAGAGAAATTAGGAAACAATGATAAGGATGACAACAATCCCATCAGCAATCTCTCCAGAATCTCACTCCCACCTGGAGTTTGTATGCTGAAAAATTTCCTGAAAAATGGCCTCTGTGAATTTAAAACCTCTGGCCAAAGGTTGAAAAAAATGCACAGAAAAATTAATTAAAAAATAAAATTAAAATAATGTCTTACAGATTCTCAAAAGTTTTGTGAGCAAAACACCTTAGTAAAAGTCTCAAATTTTTGAGAAATTGATTATGGAATTTAGAAATTAATCAAAAACAACAATTAGGAAAATAGCAGATTTTACTAACTTTTCTTTGAATCTTATCTTGTCTGGAGTAATCTCCCACTCCACAGGGTGCACACGCATCAACTTTTACACACTCACACACAAAAAAATTACTGCTAAAAAATCTTCTTTTCGGTGCTCCAAATCACTATTGATCAGAGAAATGCAAATTAAGATAATTATGATATACCACTACACACCTCTCAGATTGGCTAAGATGACAGGAAACGATAATGACAGATGTTGGAGGATATGTGGGAAAATTGGGACACTGATGCATTGTTGGTGGAGTTGTGAATGGATTCAACCATTCTGGAGAGCAATGAAACTATGCTCAAAAAGTTATCAAACTGTGCATATCCTTTGACCCAGCAGTGTTTCTACTGGACTTATATCCCAAAGAGATCTTAAAGGAGTGAAAGGGACCCACATGTACAAAAATGTTTGTGGCAGCCCTTTTTGTAGTGGCCAGCAACTGGAAATTGAGTGAATGGATGCCCATCAATTGGAGAGTGGCTAAATAAATTGTGGTATATGAATATTATGGAATATTATTGTTCTGTAAGAAATGACCAGCAGGATGATTTCAGAAAGACCTGGAGAGACTTGCATGAACTGATGCTGAGTGAAGTGAGCAGAACCAGGAGGTCATGGTACGTGGCAACAACAAGACTATATGATGATCAATTCTGATGGACGTGGCTCTCTTCAACATTGAGATGATTCAAACCAGTTCCACTTGTGCAGTGATGAAGAGAAACATCTACACCCAGAGAGAGAACCATGGGAACAGAGTGTGGAACACAACATAGCATTCTCACTTTCTGTTGTTATTTGTTTGCATTTTGTTTTCTTTCCCAGTTTTTTTTTCCTTTTTGATACAATTTTTCTTATGCAACAAGATAACTATATAAATATGTATTACATATATTGGATCTAACATGTATTTCAACATATTTAACATGTATTGGACTGCCTGCCATCTAGGGGAAGGGATGGGGGAAAGGAGGGGAAAATATGGAACAAAAGGTTACGCAAGGGACAATGTTGGGAAAATTCACTTTATAAATAAGAAGCTTAATAATAATTTAAAAAGAAAGACTTAAAAAATTACAAAAAAAGAGAAATCTTCTTTTAACCAGCAGAATATTCAAGACTTCAGCTGTTTCAAAAAACAGAAAATTTGCTATTTGAAAACTATTAAGATATTGAGTGGTATATGGTGTAGTAATAATTGCATATCATTCCTACTGTGTATTTTCAAGTGAAGTATTAAAAACATATTTACTAAATAGTATTCAAAGACAAGGTTAGGGAGACAGAGATCTCTAATGAAGTTTCCATTGCTATTTTTATGCTAAGGAGGGCTTGTATAGAAAAAAGAGACAAGGGTCTTTTTAGATAAGTAAAAAAGTTTTGGTATTGTTGGATCATCTTAAGTTTAGGGCTTTTTTCAAGTCTCACCTCTCAAACCTATACTACCAGGGGATATAAGGCATATTCTACAGTCCAGATAGATGGAATACACATACAAAGAGATAACTTTTGTTAGTAAGTTATGGAAATATCCACTGATGCCTAGTCATGAATTGTAAAATTAGTAGCTAAAAAATATTATCAATTGGACCTTAGTACCTATTCAATGGAACTTGCCAACCTTTAAAGCTCTTTGAATCAATATCATCACCATCTGAGGACAAACAGAAAAGCCCTTCTGAGACTGGTTAGCCAAATACAGCCATGCTGTCCAAGTAACAAGAATTTATTGCTCTTCCCACTGCTTGCAACTGTCCCAGCTTACTTGGTAAGATTTCTTTTAGAATTTGGATTAGGAGATCTTTGTAAAATTTGAAAAAATTTTGACAATTCATGTGTTCCCAATTTCAAATACAGTTTTATTCAATTAATAGCCCTCACTAATTCCTGATAATCATTTAGAGTAATCAAATTATCCCTCCCGTTTCCATTTTAGAACTGGCCTAAAATCAGTGATAGATTGCATCCAGAATACCTTTTTTCCTGTGCTCCCAAAAACCTTCATCACCCCAAATTTTTATTTTTATATACATATTTTAAAATTTTTATTTTTGTGCTTTTCCTTTTTTTTGTAAGATATTATTAATACTATGTTATTTTTCTCCCTCTATGTATTTAAGAAAAATTATCATGGTGAGAAGTGGTATAGCAAAGAATACATATTTTCTTAAAAATTCAAAATAACCTTAAACCTTGGCAATGTTTGTAAACTGCATCCTAAAATAAGACCTAACATATCAGAAGGAAGTGGACTCGAATGATTTTCTACTGGGAAGAAAATATATTCCATGTTCATAATTAAAATATCTATGCAAAAAAAATTTAATAGTAAGTTTTTCTGCTTTTTAAGCATTCCCTTAAATGGTGGAAATAAGATATTTTGATTTCCCCCCAGCTAATGACCCCTTGAATTAGCATTAGCATTTTTAGAGACAGGTTATTTCAACGGAGTTTTAAATTGCCTCCCTTTTCTGATTAAAAAAATTGGCTATCATCTTTTAATTTAAATTAGATTATCTAGATCAGGAGCTAGAAAAACTATTTGTATTTTGAAAGGAATAGCCTTTTCTCTTTCTTTTAGCTCTTTTAAAGTGTTTCCTGAACTAGTTCCCTAGATATACGAATTTGACTTTTCTTTGGGTCTATGTATATGAGAGAGATCCAAAAAGGAAGCCTAGGGGAGGGAAGAAAGAAGGTGCTACTTCTTCCCCTCTTCCAGAATTCAGATTTCTCAGTCTCTGCCCTCCTTTCTTTCTCTAAGGTATTGATAAAAGAATCTACTTTAAGGATTTAAGAGAACTGTCTCTGAGGGTTGGAGAAACACACCAAAATAGAGACGACAAAAATTGGAAGATCTCCTTTCAGATACTATCAGATTGATTTTGCCTTCTTCTAAATTCAATATGTATACTCTACTGATATCAGCTGGACAATAACCAATCTTATAAATTTTATCCTATATATATTCTTATATGATATCTATATCTTATATTCTATATTTATTTGATATTTTATATCTTTCCCCTGTGTCAGCCTACTGATAAACTATTTCTAATGCTAAATTATTTCCAGTAATAAAGTAACTGTTGGTGATCCCCTTTTTCCCACTTTATTCCCACTTTTTGTTATTTAATTCCCCACTCACTTAAATTGTACACACGTGTCTAAGTGGGCACCCTTCCATGGAAGCTCTGTCAATGTTCCATCCCTGGTTCGGCCACCTCTGTTGGAACCCAGCTTCTGTAGTGAGATGAAAGATATTACAATATACCGGGGCCTGGCAGAGAAGTCCTAATTATGGACTCTTTGAAGTTTATTGATCAGAGAGACAAAAATATATATACCTCAAATGCTCATAGGTTTGATACAAAGTACACTTTTAAAAAATTCCTATAGCCTAACAAAATCTACTGTGATGTAAATGATTAAACTCCTTAAGCTCCTGATCTGGGTTATTTAGACACAGATGTAAATAGTTGAGATATGCATCAGAGTAAAGTTTATTATTCCATTATCTCAGGTATTTTTCTCCCAAATACGTTTAGTCTCCTTGTGGACATTCTTTCCTGTCTTAAATTCAAAGGTTTTGCTTTTATTCCAAAGAGGATTTTGCTTCAGTTGCTAGATTATTAATTTATTATATTGACAAGCAGTCTCTGCTATTTCAATAAGTTTTGGTGAGCCAAGTTACTGTAAGACTCAAAACCTGGAATGGAGTTTTATTTCCTGGCCCTCTACAGTGAGCCATCCTTGCATCCCTGGGATAAATTCACAATGAATAATTTCTTGGATAAATAATCTGTTCTATAGGGTTTTGTTTAAAATGTTTGAGTCAATATTCATCAATGATGTTGGCCTATAGTTTCCTTTTTGTATTTTATCTCTCTTCCCGGTTTAACTATTAGGACTAAAAAGACTGTGGTAGGGTGCCTTTCTCAATTTTTGGAAAATATTCTGTGAAGTATGCTTACTAACTTCTTTAAAAGTCTGCTAGATTATTCCTGGGAATCCACCAGGACCAGGAGTTTTTTCCTACTTTGAATAATTACTTTACAGCTAGATCTATTTCCTTTTCTGAGATCGAATTATTTAAGATCAATTTAAGGCAATATTTAAGATATTGTCGGCATATAACAGCATATAATATGTTCTGATTATTTGATTTATTCAGGTTTTGTGATGATTTTACCTTGTTCATTTGTTATTTTATTGATTTTATTTTCTATTCTATTATTTTAATCAAATTAGCTAAGACTATCAATTTTATTAGTCTCTTCAAAGGATCAACTTACATTTTTATTTGCAGTTCCTGTTGTTTTTATTTCAATTTATCTATTTCCCTCTCATTTTAATGTATTTTGTTTTTCTTTCTTTTATTTTTTCCAGTTATATGTAAATATGTCCCTTTTGTGCTTATTTTAGGAATGTTCTTAGCATATTGAATTCATTAATCTTCTTTGTCTGTCTCTGTCTGTCCCTGTGTCTCTGTATCTGTCCCTGTCTTTCTTCCTCATTAATGTATGTTTGTAGGGATATGATTTTTCCCTGAGTACTGCTTTAGCTGCAAACAAGAAATTTTTATATGTTGTTTCATCATTAGCATTTTCTTTTCCACGGTTATTAATTGTTCTTATTAATTGCTCTTTGATCCACTGCTTATTTAATATTTCATTGTTGTCTTTTTTTGAATTTGAATTATGTTTTATAAAAGATGTGGTTATTCTTTCTACCTTTTAATATTTCTTTTCAATATTTCTGTGCCCTAGTTCATGGTCAATTTTTGCAAAGGTTACATATGGTGCTCAGAAAAATGTATTTTTAAACAGTTTTATTTAGAAAACACCATAAATCTTTTAACTCTATTTTCTCTAGAAGTTTGTCCAGTTCCACATTATCCCACTTACTTTTCTCTCAATCTTATCCAAAACTGGTAGAGGGTAATTGAAGTCGACTATCACTATTATGTTATTGTCTATGTCTTCTTGTAGCTGAGTTTTCTTTACAAATTTGAATACAAAGGCGTTCGGATCATATCGTTTATTATAGATATTGGTTTGTTTTCTACGGTTTCTTTTCCCCCTCTTCTGCTGTAAACAGTTTTATGTCTCTTTAGTTACTTTAGCTTAAGCTTTTTAGGTGGCCCTATTCCTACTGTCTCTTTCCTCCTCATTCCAGATCTTTTCCTGTCATTTGGGAATACCTTTTCCCTTTGGCGTTTTCCTTTTTTTATTTTCCTCTTTTTATCTGGTTATATAATTATTCCTTTTCCCCTTTCAGTCAGTCAAGTAAATTCTCCCTTTTTCTTCTCCTTTTCATCTAGTAAGTAATTTTCTCCTCTTCATTATCCGTTCTCTATTTCTGCTGGTTCTAGAGTCTTAAACTCCCTGCTTCATGACATGTGTAATTATCTAGTCTCTGTCTATTCTTTGTATTCCTCATGCAATCAGATCATTGAAAATATCCATTCTAGAGTATAGAGCCCTTTTGAGGTCTGCTGTTTACCTGATCCACCCAAATCTTATTTAGAATTCCAACGAGCTGTAGGATTGCAATAGCCACACTTCAATAAACCATTTTGGAAGATGTGCTAAACCAGGGGGATGATACTTGAAGAGTTTCAAACCCTTCGGTGAGTCAGAGGGTTGTCTTCCTCAAGCGTGTAAAGACTTCCTCAGTGGAATGGAAGAATAAGAACAATTTGACCATGAAAGCAGCTGAAGCAAGCAGTGTAGAGCACTAAGAACTTGGTTAAATATTGAAGATATCAAGGTCATCCACTGCATCTCGAGTCACCACCATTCTGACTCTGTCCTGCCACTCAGGAAGAGAGAGTGAGGCTGATGACTTTGGGCAATTCTGCCTCACTTACATCCAGTTTATGCATGAATAAAAAGACATTACCTATACCATTTTACCATTTCTGTCTATCTCAATGTCTTGTGGCAATGGGCCTGTGACAAAGCAGCAAGTGCAAATATAGTGGGAGCTGTTGTCACAACCCTATAGACAGGTGGCCCAGGCCATAGGGTCAGCTTCTCACTGGAAGCATCAATGGGATTTGGCAGCCCCCCGGGGGTCTGAGCAGCATTTTAGGGACCACACTACTCATCTCCTGGTGTGAGGAAGGATCTAGGAAAGGTGACCTAAAAATTGTCTGTTTACCTAGACCTGGCCTGTTTACCATGGTAGGTGGGGATCCTACCTTTGGATCAAAACACACACACACACACACACACACACACATGTTGAAAACTCCCACAAAGGTGATTTGACTCACCCTTGGTACATGAAATGTATGCACACTTATAAACAACACAAAATCCAGTAGACCTGAAAGACAAACAGCTCTTGTTGCAAGAGAGCAAATATCACATCCAAATAGCAGCAGTTTGAGTGAAACAAGGCTGGCAATTGAAGGGAAGCTAACTGAAGTCAAAACTGCATAGACTTTTTCTGGAGTGACCATAGTGAAGGGGAGCACTGTGAAGCTGGCAGAGGTTTAGCGATCAAAACTACTCTAATCAATAAACCTGTATGCCTAGCAAAAGGGGTAAATGATGGGCTCATGGCAATGTGATTGCCCCTAGTAGGAAAATTCCATGTAACCATCAGCATTTAATTTCTTTTTTTTTTTTCTATTTCTGAGGTTGGGGTTAAGTGACTCGCCCAGGGTCACACAGCTAGGAAGTGTTAAGTGTCTGAGACCAGATTTGAACTCGGGTCCTCCTGAATTCAAGGCTGGTGCTCTATCCACTGTGCCACCTAGCTGCCCCTGATCAGCATTTAATTTCATCAAAAGTAAAGTGCAAGCCAAGCTTAGAGAAATTCAGGAATGTGGCTCAGTAAGCATGCAGAGGAAATTTATAAGTTTTACACTGATACTACAATCAAAAGTTTTTATGATGTCCTGAAGGTTACTTATGGACCAAAAGCCACATTGATTAGTGATAAGAACATGATCCTGGAGAGATGGGCTGAATACTTCCATAATTTTCCCAACAGACCATCAATTGTTACTGAAGCCACTGACCATATACCTTAGATGGAAGTCAATCCTCTATTCAACCTTTCACCTGAAGAAAAGGTTTTGAAAACCATTAGGCTCCTCTGTTATGGCAAAACACCTGGTGTTCATTCTATGCTAGCTGAGATTTACAAACTGTGTGTGGGGAGCAGGTCATTGCTCATACAAAAGCTGTCTGAAATCATATGGGTTATATGATAAGAAATGGTAATTCCCCAGGAAGTTCAAGAATACCTCCACTGTCCAACTCTATAAAGGTAAAGGAAATTTATTGTTGTCTAACAATCATGGAGGTGGAGGAGTGGAGGGATGGTCTCTCTTTTAGTCATTACTGTTAAGATTCTTGCCAGAGTTCTTCTTCATTGGCTGATCCTTCACCTGGAACATGGTCATCTGCCTGTGAGCCAGTGGAGCTTCAGAAAGGGCCAAGGAATGGTTGGTATGATTTTTGCTGCCCGACAACTCCAGGAGAAATGCCAGGAGCAGAACAGAAATCTCCACACAACATTCATCAATCTGACCAAGGCCTTTGATATTGTCAGTCAAGGGCTTGGGAAAGATGATGACAAATTTTAGTTTTTATGCCTGTGTTCTGATCATAATAAGCCCCGGTTGAGGTCAAAGAAAAATTTTAGGAAGATCTGGAGAGATTTTCAAGGTGGGGAGGGAAGTTCACTACTCAAAAAAGCTGTCTAAAATCTGGCTTCAGAAAGAGCTGAGAAACAATTGATAACTGACAACTCTGGGGAAAATGCCAGGTAAAGAAGAGAGCATGATGCCTGTCAATTTAACCAAGACCTTTGAGTCCATTTGTGAGGACTTGTGCAAGATCATGGCAAAATTTGGTTGCCAGAGAAGTTTATAAGTGTTGTATACCAGTTTTGTGACGGCATGCTTGCTGCCTTCTGGACAATGGAAAATGCTCTCCCTCTTTCCCAGTCACCAATGGAGTGAAGCAGGGCCGTGCGCTTGCCCCCGCGCTTTTTAGCAGGATATGTTCAGCAGTGTTGTCAGATTCCTTCAACGAGGATGAACACAGTATCACCATCAGCTACCACACTGATGGTAAATTATTTAACTTGAAAAGGCTACAAGCTGACGCTAAAGTAGAAGGAGAGTTAGAGAAAGGTCAGAGGAGAAGAGGCTAGAGATGTCTATTCTTCCTCATTTCAAGCCACATAGTTACACATGAGGGATAGTCTTTGCTACACTTTAAAACCCTACTTCATTTGGGCTGAACTAAGTAGTATTTCAGAGTTAGAAAGAGGGACAGAGCTTTCCAACAGTTTAGGGTTATGATGCCAAAGAGTGAAATTGTCTAGGTAACGGGAAAATATATAATCCAAGTATTCCATCAGGCTATCCTTCTAGGATGTCCGGTTTGTCATCCAAAAATTTGGGCTACTATCTGGCACCTGGACTGAGACAATGAGCAATTCTTAGTTTCATGAGAAAAGGGAGGTCTTTGTTAGCCTCCATGACCAAACCTCCCACCAATCATGTGGACTCCAATCCCGTGATGTCATTTACCCTGCTCTGTTCTTTGTTCTGTACTTCCCAAATCCCTATAAATTTACCTTTTGCTCCCTGCTCTTTGCTATCTTCTTTTCTGGGAATTTAGCCTGCTTCTAAGTAGTATTCCAATCCTAATAATAATTCCAATCCTTGACTTGGCGATGGCCTAAACTTTCAAATTCTTTTGAGATACTGGCAACCCTGGTGGAGAAACCCAATGTTGTGCAGTCCCCTTGAACTTCAACAACAGGACAAACATGATACAGACATTGTGCAAACACAGACACGGACACAGCCAAAATGATAAGACAAATATACAAGCAACATATTGAGCAATTAAAATACTGAATTGAGAAACCCATTGAGAAACCCTTTTTTGAATCTTCCAGGGTATCCTGAAGCCAAGCAGTGTTACAAAAGAAAATGAGCCTCCTCTATTTGAGATCATATAGGCCAAATTTGTCCCTGTTTTTCAGAAGGCAGCCCAAGGGAGAGTCCTGAGGAATGGAAGTGGACTTCCCATCTCTGCTACAACCTGTGGGTGATTCTGTTCCTGTAGCCCATCACCTCCAGCATTCCAGGAGGGAGAACTGCAAGTGTTCCCATAATCAGACATCCCTAGTCAAGGGAAGTAGACAAAGCTTAGAGCTCACTGACTCACTGGCTGCAATAGAGATTGTGTAGAGAGGAAAAGAGGGGGGAGAAAGGGAGAGGAAGAGACAGGAGACAGAGAGAGAGAGAGAGAGAGAGAGAGAGAGAGAGAGAGAGAGAGAGAGAGAGAGACAGAGACAGAGAGAGACAGAGAGAGAGAGAGACAGAGACACAGAGAGAGAGAGAGACAGAGACACAGAGACACAGAGAGACAGAGAATATATTCAGTGCAGTGAAGATTATTTGAGATATGATGGTAAAAGCAAGTAGAAGGAAGTGAGAGTAAGAAAGAAACATGTGCAGTTTTAAAGGGGCTTTACGCAATGTCCACTACAGGGATATGCATATAGAAAGGAAATCGAGAAAGTTTAAGCATGTACGAATGAGAGGAGCATGGGCAGAAAGAGATCTGAGAGGTTAGGAACTTTTGGAACTGGAAAAGAATGTTGCTATCCCTTTAAAACTCTGGCAGCAACCAGCCTGCATTTGCATTATCAAGGGTTAAGTTTCTGGGAGCTGTCAGTGAAGATTTTAAGATGAAAAGGCCTACACATTGAAATAGAACTGACATTTAACCCTTTCCTGGCTCACAAAAAGAGAAAAGATTTGTGTGTATTGGGAAACGGCCAAAAGGTAATTGAGTTTGATTGGAATATTTTGTTAAAATTTAGGAAATCTCACAAACTAAAGTTAAGTAGTGGTTAATTTTATTTTTTATTTATTATTAATTAAAGTTTTTTATTTTCAAAACATATGCATGGATAATTTTCAACATCCACCCTTGCAAAAGCTTGTGTTCCAATTTGTTTTCTCCCTCCCCTTCTCCCATCCCCTTCCCTCCAATATATGTTAAACATGTGCAATTCTTCTATACATTTTCTCATGATTATTATGCTGCACAAGAAAACCAGATCAAAAAGGAAAAAAAAATGAGAAAGAAAACAAAATAAAAGCAAACAATAACAAAAGAGTGAAAATGCTGTGTTGTCCATACAGTCTTTTCTCTGAGTGTAAATGGCTTTCTTCATTCCAAGACTGGACTGAATCACCTTGTCCATCAGAATTGATCATCACATAGTCTTGCTGTTGCCGTGTACAATGATGTCCTGGTTCTGCTCATTTCACTTAGCATCATGAGAGTCTCTCCAGGCCTCTACAAAACCAACCTGTTGATCCTTTTTTACAGAACAATGATATTCCATAACATTCATGTACCATAATTTATTCAGCCATTCCCCAACCGATGAACATCCACTCAGTTTCCAAGTTTCTTGCCACTACAAAAAGGGCGGCCACAAACATTTTTGCACATCCTTTTTCAGATCTCTTTGGGATATAAGCCCAGTAGAAACACTGCTGGATTAAAGGATATGGACAGTTTGACAACTTTTGGAGTGTAGTTCCAAATTGTTCTCCAGAATGGTTGAATCAGTTTACAACCCCACTATATGTGTGTTAGTGTACCAGTTTTCTCCCATCCTCTCCAACATTCCTCATTATCTTTTCCTGTCATCTTAGCCAATCTGAGAGATGTGTACTGAGTACTGATTAATTTTAATTAACTTTTAAAATTTGTGTGTGTTAAAATTGGAAACTGCATTGTGAATTACATGAGACTTGGTATCAGGAAGCCCAAGCCCTCCTGAGGACTCCCTGAGCTGCAATAGCTCAGGGAAAGAAAATCTTACCAGATGGGTCGATTGCTGATGATGAGACTCAGTAAATACTGGACAAGTTATGGCAAAAAGAGAAATTAAGAACTGAACAACCAAGAGAAGGTAGAAAATTTATTTAAATTTTTCTTTTTTTTTTTTTTTTAGGCTGGGGTTAAGTGACTTGCCCAGGGTCACACAGCTAGGAAGTGTTAAGTGTCTGAGACCAGATTTGAACTCGGGTCCTCCTGAATTCAAGGCTGGTGCTCTATCCACTGCGCCACCTAGCTGCCCAAATTTATTTAAATTTTTCTTAAAGTTATGTTATTTTTATTTGCCATTTTAACCCTGTTTTATAATCCTTTGTGAGTGCAATTTAGAGAATTAGATATTTCATCTTTGCTTATAGTTAAGAGGAAGTTACAGCTAAAACAATTTGTCTAT